>NC_042999.1:85384139-85654139 GCF_006345805.1 Octopus sinensis
GGGGGTTTTTTACGTCCTTGTTTTCATATACATTCCTTGCTTTCTTCCAAAGTATCTAGTGTGCTTAGCTTAGATTTTCTTGGGGCCGGCCAGATTAGAGCAGACTGGAGTGTAACCGGCCGAAACTGCAACGATGATGTAGAACTCGACAGAAGAAAGAAAGCTCCAAATGACCCGTCCTTGTTTTTTCCTGTCCTTTTTTGTATCATCTAACTGCCTGGATGTTTTGTTGTCGCCTGTTGCGTTCTTGTTCCATTTTTTGTTTTGTTTTATATATATATATATATATATAATATATATATATATATATATATATATTATATATATATATATATCTATATATGTATGTATGTATGTATGTATGTATGTATGTACGTATGTATATCAGATTTGAAATTTTGTGTGTGTTTCAAAAAAGTCATTCAAGAAGTATGCATGTATTTGTGTATGTACTGATGCGACTCTGCCCTGTACTGTTCTCTCTCTTTCTTCCTTCCTCGTTTTCTGTCTATACCCCTCTCTCTCCCTCTTCCTCCTTTACGCTCTCGTTGCTCACACGTGACCATCGTCCATCTTTCTTTCCCTCACGTGATCATCTTTCTTTTCTTTTGGTCTGTCGCACAGACCAGACGCATTCTTGTCCCTCTCCTCTCCTTTCTCCTTCAAAGAATGTTCCTCCAGCGTTCGCCACCTTACCCTGTCTGGCTTAGCGGCCCTCACTGTTTTCACTGTCCTGTTTTTGTTACCAACATTGATGCTCCGCAAATCCCAAATTTTATTTTGGAGCACGGGAGCAACTGTTTCTCAAAAGCCCATATTGTTGTGAATTCCTCGAAATGTGGAGTAAATAAACAGCCGACAACTGATGAAGGGTCTTTCTTTATGTTACTTGTCTTGTTTTCCATTTTATTTTTCTAGTTGTTCGTATAAAAACGTTTGTCTTCGTATTTCATGTTGTTTTCGTATTTCGTATTTCTTGTTATCGTATTACATGTTGTTTACATTTTGTGACGTCCTGTACCCATATATACATATATATGTGTGTGTAAGTATGTACATATATGTGTGTATATATGCCAATATATATATTTTATTTCTATTATATTATATATATATCACGTGATCACGTGACCGACCAGACCATCAGATGTTTTACACATCGCTGGTCACAATGTGTTCGCATTGTTTTAGCCTTCGAATGACGCTACCCCACTGGCTAAGCGAGCAGGCCAACAGAAGAGTGAGAGAAAGAGTGGTGAAAGAGTACAGCAGGGATCACCACCCCCTGCTGGAGCATCATGGAGCTTTTAGGTGTTTTCACTCAATAAACACTCACAACGCCGGTCTGGGAATCGAAACTGCGAGTCCGCTGCTCTAACCACTAGGCCATTGCGCCTCCACATATTATTATATATATATATATATATATATATATATATATATATATATATATATATATATATATATACACACACACAGACACACACACATATATAATGTGTGTGTGTGTACCCGACTTATCATTCGCCTTGTATCTTGATCTTGAATATGCAATATGTAGGTCATCTAAAATTCTCATATTCTCTTGTTCATTTTATCAAGAAGCTTCAGTTTAAACAGGTGTTTTAGATAGTGTTCAAAAGCATTTATATTATAATTAGGACAAAGTAGAAAGGTAACTGTCGTTTTAATTGGTGCAGACAGTTTATAACACATAATGAAATGCTGACATATTTTTCAGGTTGAACATGAATATTGAAGTGAAAAACTGGTCTTAGAGTTGTATGGAGATGTAAATCTTGTTGAACAGTGAGTAAAACGAAGTCAAGTGAAACACCCCAAAATAAAAAAAATATATAACTATACTTTTTAAATGAGTTAATTTACCAGATCGTACAAATAAAAATTGGAAATAAGCAGTATGTTAATCCCGGATATGTTTTGATTTTATTCGACCTTTTCAGTGATGTACAATCATTAACATGTATGCTAGGTCAAGGCAGAGAAATATTAAAGGTCCCCATTTTTAATTAAGACGACATTTTAGTATATTATGCTTTGACTTTCTCATGTTTTCGATTGAAGTTATAACCAGGTACTTAAATATAGGTACATAAAGACATGTCGTTTGAAGGTTGAATACTATTTTCATCCCTCTATCTCCCTCTCCGTTTCTCTCTTTCTCTTTCTCTCCCTCCCTCTCTCTCTCTCTCCCCACAGACACACGTACCTCCACGAAACAGTATGTTCATTTTTGAAGTTATGTATATATTTGTGTTTGTCCTCCCTCCATCATTTGACAACCGATGCTGGCGTGTTTACGTCCCCGTAACTTGGCAGTTCAGCAAAAGCAAACTCACAGAATAAGTACTAGGCTTACAAAGAATAAGTCCTGGGGTTGATTTGTTCAACTAAAGGTGGTGCTCCAGCATGGCCACAGTCAAATGACTGAAACAAGTAAAATAATGTTTTATGCCGAGACAACTGGGGTTGTCTCACTTACCACCCTGGGACTAAAAGTATGATTGAGCAATTCCATACACTCTCAAAGTATGTATTGATAATAGTAACAAGATAGAATAGCTTCCTTTTATTCGGGTGTTCTATATCTGACACATTGTGTACTTTGATTCCAAACGTCCAGTAAACCATCTGTTGCTCTTCATTCACAATTGTAGCCCAATTACTGACCAATATTTAACAATGGTCACGTCTTCATCTATAGCTATGTGATTCAAAAGTCATTAGCTGCTATATTCCCTTCTATTTCAAATAACTCCAAAGTACTTTATTATTGATGTACACAGAAAAATAAGAAAAGTAAATTGACTGAAGCAAGAACATGGGTTATTGAAATGATCAGATTGAAACATTTCACCGGGTCAATTTTACCCTACCATTTCATTCATTTTCCTGTACACCTAATTCTTCACGACACCGTGAAAACATTGTACTCAATATTTCATCAATCCAATTCAAAACCACCACTTGTCCCTATTATCATTGTTTGTTTCGTTGACTTTTTTTGGGGGGGGGGAGGTGTTTTGCCTGTAGTTAAAACTTGGTCTGAAATATATAGACCTAAACGCTTACAAATCTTTAGTTGAAAATTTTTAAAACAAAATCAAAACATTGTGCATTTGCACAAACCTCCAAGCTGTTACTTGCTAGTCTTGTTTGGACTACTCATCTGGAATAAATAACTATAACCTGCAATACACACATGCACACAATGGACCCACTGTCAAAGTCAGTTATATTATCATAGGTCTTTATTTTGCAGAACGTTTGTCATGTGACCCTATCAGTCAATTATCACACAACTTAACTTTGGTGCCTTTAAGAAAACACTTAATCAGTTGACCTTGTTTGTAGATAACATTTTCAGAAGCAAAGCATGTAATTATTTTCAATCAGATTATTAAACATTATCACACTTGCTGTTCAACAAACTGGAGCCTACTTTGCCAAATGTAAATGGATATAAGCTGAACACTGACCAGTATCGAAAGGATTCCTCAACCTTTCAAAATTCAAACTAATACACATTTTGTTAAAATTCCTAGATTAGAATAGTGAGTTGGCAGATTCATTAGGATGCCAGGCAAAATGCTTTGTAGCATTTCATCCAGCTTTATATTCTGAGTTCAAATTCTGCTGAGGTCAACTTTTACCTTCTATCCTTTCAGGGTCGATAAAATAAGTACCAGTTGAGCAGTAGGGTCGATGTAATCGACTTACCCGCTCCCACAAAATTGCTAGCCCTGTACTATATTTCAGACCAATATTCCTAGATATATTTGGTCTTGGAACTTTTGAATTCACAAGATTTCATTCTTACATTCTATGAACTGTTGCAAAATAATCTTTCAAAACATTTTATTTTTTATTTTTTTACATTCCAAATATTAATTCTTGTATTAAACAGTGAACTTCTTAGATTTTCTGCTTTACCACAAAAGACATTTGTGAAGAATATTTTGAAGTTTGATGATGGCACTGCTATTGATATTTTTATACAACTACATTATGTGGTGCACAGAAAATGCAGTGAAATTTGTTTCATTACTTTTTTTTACCTGCAAGATCCATTGAGATCTGTTTTGTAGATGATTTCTTTTTTTTTTTCTCTCTACCAACAATAAAACTAGATCTTCATAATAATAAAACCTTTTTAAATTTCCTACACATACATTTGTCTCTATAGCTGCAGCCCTCTGAAATTCTTTTTCTTACAGGTATCAAAGTATAGAAGTTCAAGTTGAATATTACCAATATCAAAATCACAAGCATGAAGGTGTGGAAAAAATCTTAGGGCATTGCCCATACATACACACGTCCCTGCTAAATAATGAAAATTTATTTTAAATTTTGTTTACCAATCCTTCTTCCACATAACTGCAACCTTCTGCTACTCTTTCCTCAATACCTGTTTTCTACTTTAATTTTTGAAAGATTTCAAAATTAATATTAACAATTTTGACCTGTCAGCTTTCCCCATACTTAATTTAAGGTTTGAAAAGCACTGGACATTGTACCTCTCAGACAAAATAATAAAATTATATATTGATATATTAATATCTTTTTTGTAGTTTCTCTATTTTGTGTATCAGTACCATTGTGTTGCATATAATCATATCAAGGTAAGCATCATGATAAGATTATATATGTAAAGATTATATACATTATATAGCCATCTTTGCTGGCTATACAATATACATAATCTTTACATTCAAGAAATATAAATATATATATATAGTATTCAAATCACTAGTTTTTTAAATTTATTGAAAAAGACTAAATATTTTATAGTGTGTGCATAGTGTTACAATTGTTTTTTTGTTATGAAATATATATTAACCTCCTAGTCAGCTATATAGAAAATTCTAGTATTCTTAATTCTAAATTTGGAAAACATTCTCATTAATTTGTTACTAGCAACAGAAACAGTATTAACTGAAGTCAACATTCTCTAGCCTTCTACAGTATATCCATGTTAAGGAAGATATACAGAATGCTATTCTCAACCAATACTGCTTCTGCTGCCGTAACAAATTCTACCTAGCCTACCAGCTATATGCAACATCAGTGATTTTTTTTTTGTTAATCGCTATTTTTCTATATTAGTTGAGGCTAAATTTGTCTCCATATGAGGTTGCTAGTGACTACTTGCTACTACTGACACTCATAGAAGCAGAAATCTAAATTTAGCAATTCCACCACCACCGCTAAGCACTTTGTTGCCTGCTACTGATATACTTAGGTGCTCTTTAGCACTGTATGCCAATACAAGATGCTTTCTCAAAACAAATATTGCAGTTGCTTTCAACATTGTAACCATTTTAAGTAAGATATAGAGAATGCTAATTATCATTCATGCTTTATGACCATTTTCTTTTCTGTCATCTCCTTAATGGCATATGAGCTTTATTGATTAGACTAATGAACAAATCATCAGTTTCTGATGTAATAAATTAACTGCTAATTTCATTACATTAACAATGGATACCTAGTAATTTTGAATTCTTCAAATACTAAGTGTTTAAGATGAAACTGATATTTTTTGTATATCAAAATGAATTATATTGATTTTAGAAAAACCAATCTTGAACTAATATTTTTAATTAATATAGGTATTCTTAACTAAAAGTACATATCAATAAAATTGTGACTCTAATTAACATACATTTTATTTCTTGAAGTGAATCTTTTTAAAAGAAATCTTTTTGTCTCTTCATTGAAGTCCTTCGCACAAAACTTCAACACTCATCTTCCCACAGCAAACTTATACAAATATGCAAACCTCTACAAATATAGTTCAAATGGATGATCATTCACCTTGCCCAACTGATATAATTCATTAATTGAATAAAATGTTACGTATTGGGATGGAAAGCACTATAAAATAAGTTCTTGACAAGGTGAGTTAATGTGTGTTGATACCTGGCTGAAGCTATTTCAATGCAAAGCATAGCTAATGTTTAGAGAAAGGAGAAAAACCTCACCAATTTTCATTTGACCCACTTCTTAATTATAAAGATTCTTTTCCTAGTCAAAAGCAAACAATATATTTGATACATCATCAATTTTTTATGAAATATCATACAGGAAATTACATAAGTATAGATTATACAGTGTATAATGTAGACACTATATTTTGGTTTTAACAACAAAAATATTTTATTTCAATGTAAGAAAAAGTAAATTTAATGGAATTCTATATTCTTCAATATAAACTGTTGACAGGCCATCACATTTCATCCAACTGAAATTAAACAAAACATGCATTATAAATAAAAATAATTGTTTTTTACAAAAATCATTAATACACTTTTCTATTATTGGACTATAACATACACTAATATGTTATATTAAGGTGGCGAGCTGGCAGAAACGTTAGCAAGCCAGGCAAAATGCTTAGCGGTATTTCGTCAGTCTTTACATTCTAAGTTCAAATTCTGCCAAGGTCAACTTTGCCTTTCACCCTTTCAGGGTCAATAAATTAAGTACCAGTTGTGTACTAGGGTCGATCTAATCTACTGGCCCCACTCACCCAAAATTTTGGGCTTTGTGCCTAGAGTAGAAAACAATGTTATTATATTTCGTTTTACTCTCCCCAGACACAACAGAATATTATATTTATCTTAAGAGGTCTAGTGAGAAATTTGATTCAGTTCCACTTCATAATAGGGAATTTAGTTTTTAAAAAACTGTAAAATATCTACTCCAAAGACATAAGCTTATACAATAAATAATATTTCTTAAAATGCAATTTCAGTGTTCTGTGTAGGCTTTACAACTCACCAAATCATCTGCAGAGCCCTCCATAGGCTGATCTGGTTTTGAAGACTCTTGGCTATCAGATTTGTTTTGTCCTGCATTCTCTTCAGATTCTTTAGTATCATGTAAATTATCTGTGCCCGAGAAAAGAATGATATTGAGAATCAGAATATTTCTTATTAATAACAATCAATTTCCTATTCAAACAAAACTTTCTGACTGTAAGAAATTAAAAATGTAAAAATCAATACACATGAAACTCAATTGGTGAGGATCTGAGGCTTGGAAGTGTCATACTATAACAATTGAACTAAGTGTTTAACTTGTGACCACTTACAATTTGTGGAATGTTACAAACTTTAATGTATACTTAGCTTTAATGCAACTTGAATTAATGTTGTATTGTTTAAGAGATTATGTTTTGTTATTGGAGTATTATTGATAGTTCACTTTGTACTAAGAAGAAACATGATATAGAGAAAAGTTTAGAGGAAAAGAAATATTTGTTAACAATTAAAAAATAGTATGGAAGTGATATATTAGATCAAAATGCTGATCTGCAAGACATTGTTTATGGCAGGCACAAACGTCACTAATGCTAAAGCAGTACCAATGTGAAAACACACACACGTTTGTGTGTGTGTGTGTGTGTACATATATATATATATATAGGGAGAGTTTACGAAAAAAACAAAAGACGAAGACAGGTGATATACAAAACAAACAAATGTATTAGTATAACGCTCAGGAATAGAAAAAGTCTTTTACGTTTTGAGCCTACGCTCTTCTACAGAAAGGGACACAGAAAAAAACAAGGAGAGAAAAACACACACACATATTTACAATGGGCTTCCACATGGTTTTTGATGACCAAATTTCAATTACAAAGCATTCACCATGGTTATTCTATAAGATATTCTCCCAAGATGCCAAACAATGGAATTGAACCCAACACCAAATGGCTACAAAACCAACTTCTTCATCACACAACCATGTCTAATCTTATTCAAGAAAATTATACTCTTTCTAGAAGTACACGTGTGTTAAATATCATTTGATAAAAAAAAAGATAATGGATAGAATATTCAAAGAGAATCTTCAACTTGACAAGGACAGGCAAGTAAATATCATCATCATCATTTAACATCCATTGTCTATGCTCACATGGGTAGGACAGTTTGACCAGAGCTGGAAAGCTGGGGAGCTGCGCCAGACTCCAGTCTGATTTGGCATAATTTCTACGACTAGATACCCTTCCTAATGCCAACTGCTTTACAGTGTGCTGAGTGCTTTTACATGGCACCACATGGGCACTTTTACAAGGCACTGCCACAAGTGCTTTACACCACCAAAAGGATTGGTCTACACTTCTGCTGCAGAGTATGGGACTTCTTGAGTATATACAATTAATAGCCAGATATGAGATGAACAATTGCTTTTTACATCAGATTTTTTTTTAAACTTATATGTTCTAGCTTGAATACTCAAAAAAATCATTTGTTTGCAACAAGCTTTCACATTAACAACTATACTATAGCATTCTTAAACAATTTTGCATTTATTTCCAATGGTAGAATGTACTATGGGAATGAATTTGCATTAATCTTTGGAGATGGTGTTTTCACAGTTAACCTCATTTCCTTATGTCAACCTGCCTGTGACATGTTCTAATTTCAAGATCATTTGTATAGTCTTAATTAAGCAAGGATAATATAATTTTTTAAGATTAATGAAACGAAATACAAGACAACAGAAATTTTTTTTCACCTTTAAAATATTTCCCAGCAAGAACAAGTTGTTTGAAATCTTTTGGAGCATCATTGGGAGCCTGAAAGCATTGTTAAATAACAACATTTAAAGAAATCTTAGTAGTATATACAGAGAAAATAATTTGCTCAATATTGTTTATAAAAAGATTTACTAATATATGAATATTTACAAATCACTGAAAAATTAATTAGATTTAAACAATTTAGGTAATTACATTTGGATATGGAAAGTTGGTCTTAATCTCACTTAGGCCACACAACATAGGTCATTCTATAACAATTTCAAAATCAGTAAAAATCAAGTTCATAAATTTCTCAGGTTGTGGCACTTTGTGAATATTTCTAACTAGGGAGTTTTATACCTGCTACGTGGTATCAGAAAAGTTATCAGCACTATACTAAGTTACATCATTGATAGGAAAAAAACAAAAATATTCTCTTTGCATTTTGGTAAGTAAATCCTGTTGTATGTTCATCTCTTCATACTGACTTTACGGTCACTAAAAGGCCCAAACAATTTACAAAAGGGACTGAGACTTGTGGAGATTTGCTGTACTTGACAAGACATGTCAAGCTAAGCAAAATCAGTTCATACATACATACAGGCATTCCTTTATGGCCATGCCCCCACTCTACCAGGTTGAAGGTCTTTATCTTGCAGGTGCTAGTGCCAAGTAAAATGCATTCACGCTGATGCCACATAAGGTGCTATGTGAACACACCCATACCAGTGGCACATAAAAAGCACATTCTGTAAAGTGGTTGGTGTTAAGAAGGGCATCCAGCTATAGAAACCATGTCAAAACAGACAATTGGAGCCTCTGACTGGCCAACTCTTGTCAAACCGTCCAACCCATATTCATCATGAAAAATAGATGTTAAACGATGATGATGTGCTGGCAATAAAAAATCACAACCTACAATCATTCTCCAACATCACCTGACCATCACCAAGAAGAATCTTTGTGTGATATACAGTCTCTTTCATTATGGGCTTTTATACAAAGGTTGTCAGCCAAATTTAGATTTTCAACTGGTCTCCTTGTAGTGAAAAAAATAGGAATATTCCATCAGAAACAATGGTCATATTTACAGCTAACTTTACTTTCAAGTTCCATTCTTAAAGCAGATACACACACAAAGATCTTTGCCTAGATTTTCTTCTTTGTTCACAACTATTCCCAAAACCACCAAACTGGTTATTGTTGTCCAAGTAGACAACTGCACTAGATGGTATTCCAGCTATCACTCTGAATAAATATGTTCTTGAGTTTTTCTCTTTTGACATTTTTATGTTGCTGTCATATCCTGCTTATAGTCATGTCCAATGACATTTACTTCTATAACTGTCAACACACCTCATTCAAATTCTGTACACAGGCTTTATGAGCCTCTAACTTCAAAACCTCCTACTCAGTCAGTATAGCTTCCTTGTAAAGAAACATCTTGCATTGGAGATTTGATCATTTATTCACTTTCAAATATACTAAAATACAGGTCTATATATCTGAAGGGAACAAGCAAAAAAACCTCATTTCATCTATTTATGAATAATACACAGTCCAAACAGACTTAGCAATATCAGATAATATTATTTAAAGAAGAGTCTCCATTTTCCCCATTTCCAAAGCTGTATTACAAAGGTTGTTTCTTCTTAAGTAAGCAACTGTTAATCTGTCTAAAGCATAACATATTCTAAATGAGAACTGTTTATATATATATATATATATTGAGAACAGTGCATCCACCACATCCATGACACATACACACTCTAAAATATATTACATTGAAACAGTACCAAAACTACATAATGCATTCACCCATCCTATTCCTGCACCAGTCTCCGTGTATAACCTCTATATTAAATACATTACATTTCTGTAACTTCTCTACAAATATATTTTAAGTTAATATTTTAAAATGTTAAAGCTCTTCCTTCATGAAAATTATTATTCTAATACACACAAAAAATACAACTGTAACTTATCTATTACCAGTATTTCATATTTTACAAAACCATGATTAAGAACAAATATATATGATATTTTAAAGCATTTTACATCAATTTTTACTCACTAATTAAATTTGAATACCTTCACGTATTATTAAAGTGTCATGTTATAACTAGAGGATTGTTCAAAATATTTACAGTAAAGACTATATGGTTTTCAATGTAAAAATAAAAAATATCACAGAAAATATTTTAGTAATTCTTGATATTCTTAATAAAATACTAGTCCAGTTAATCAGACATAAGAATGTATATTCCTATTTAATAGAGAGCAATGAATCAGAAACAGTGTGCATTTCTTTACCTCCGCTTTCATTTGAGATGAATCCATATCAAGGCTGAAATAAAAGTAGTATATTCATTAACATTAAATAACATCTTTATTAAAATAATTAACATGCATTGATATTACTGGGATGCAATATTCCAAAATTTAGAATAAGAAATATAAATTATCTACAGACAATCCAAAGATGAATTTGGGCTGGGGATAGTTTGAGAAAGACCATGAAAATGAATTTACAAATTCTGAAATTTATTATATGACAATACAGCCTTTATATAATTCACAAAAAATTGTAGAATTGATGTATCTATTTAAGATCGTCTCTCTCTCTCTGCATCAGTATAACAATCTTTTCAATACAAAGAATGTTTGATAGTTGATTAAGGTTACTCAAACCTTAAAAGGCACATGAAATGTTATGAAATAATTTTTTTAATCCCAAATGTGCTATTTATGTAGCACTGAATTTTCTGATTATTCCCATAATTAAATTTAAATGGGTTCACAGATAAGCTTATGTATATGATAGTATAACTCTGTTAGGGTTGCTATCTAATTTGATAGCCACAAAATATACAGTGGATATTGCAAGGCAATTGGCATGAATGTAAATTTCTCTGAGTTGTAGTGCATCTAAGCACTGTATACAGTAAGTTATGTGTTCTGAATTCAAATGCCACCAAAATCGACTTTGCCTTTCATCCTTTCAGAGTCAATAAAATAAGTAACAACTGAGTACTGGGATCGATGTAATCTACTACCCACCTCCCCTTAAGATTCAGGCCCTGTTCCCATAATAGAAAGGATTGTTATTATTACTATTATCATTGAGTGAGAGAGCAGTGCATGCCATCAAAGTGACACTGGAATAAAATATACTAAGCCCAGTATACTCATCATGACTACCCGTCTGATAAGGGAACACAGGCACATGCATTACAACCATATGTGCGCGACATAGTGATCTCATATCAAGATAAACAGTGCATGACCTTGCAAGTGGGGCCCAGTTAGAATTTTCTTCTGGTCGAGTAACCCATCCTGCTCAAAATGTCCCTGAATAAGGTTTGTTTAAGGATGTTGAGTGAACCACCCATGTTTCCAAAGGTGAATTATCCAAACCTCCAAGATTTCCTTTCAATACATGGCTATGATGCTCCCCCACTACTTCTGCTCGTGATCAGAGATGCACATATCGTCAGCAAAGGGACATGGTCAACTAATTATGGTCAAACAACTGACAAACGAATCTGTGGTATTGAGCAGAATATTTGCTGTAGCCCATCTTTTAAACCAAGACAAAACAATGTACATGATAACAATTCCCAACAGTTAAGATCAGAAGCCATAAGAGCCAGTCTGGTACTGCATCAGGGCAATTGTTGTTGCTGTTAGCGGCAGCGGCACCGCTGCCTGGCCCTCATGCCAGCGGCACGTAAAAAGCACCCACTACACTCTCAGAGTGGTTGGCATTTGGAAGGGCATCCAGCTGTAGAAACCTTGCCAGATCAGATTGGAGCCTAGTGTATCCTTCTGGCCTGCCAGTCCTCAGTCAAACCATCCAAACCCATGTCAGCATGGAAAGCAGACATTAAACAATGATGATGATGATGTTTAAAATGTTTCCATCCTCTTTGAGACTTAGGAAGTCAGGACATCAGGATAACAGTTAGCAGGGTCAGAGAGGTTACTCTTCTTGAAAATGAGACACACCATCATACTTTTCTTAAGCAGAAGTAGATATTCTGGGACAGAGAAAAGTTGAAGAATTTACTTAAGATATAATCTCACTTATGAGTACATCATTTAAAAGAGATTGCAAGAACGCTATCAGAATTGGTTGCCTTTTTATTTTTGACTAAAATAACTAAACAAATGTCTAGACTAAATGACAGCACAGAAAAGGCAGTTATACAAAGTTATATAAAGCAATGAATCTGGGAGAGATTTTGCTATATCAGTGCATAGTGGAAATGAAGTTATAGTAAGCAACAAATGTAGCAACTTAATTGAAGAATTATAGAGAAGAGGATTCTGCAAATTTGGTAGAGATTTTTGGGTAAGATATCTAACCAATTTTGGAGTCATAGTACTGTATGTAAAAGTACTCTTTGCTCTCAAATTATTTGTTTTCTCATTTATATGCTTGAATGATGAATCCTGCCCTACTATTTTGAAGCCAAACACACAATACAAAACAACATCAGAAACAATAATAATTACAAAGAGAAAGTGTCTGCTCAATTGATGATGCACTTTTTATGGACCAATGCAAAAAGTTGCAATATGTTTTTAGTGAGATCCTGAAAGAAGTAACCAAGGTTTATTTAGTTAAGATATCCAAAGACAAAAGTACTGAAGGAAGTACAAAAGTACAAAAGTACAAAAGTACTGAAGGAAACTACATCTTGATCCAAATAAAAAATAGAAATAAATGTGTAGATGAAGTGCAAGAATTGTTTGAAATTCAATGCATGTATGCTCATGAATACTGAGTAATGACTGAAAGAGTACACTTGTAAATATAAGAGGCTGAAATAGGGTTCTGAAGAAGGATCCCTGGAGTAAACAGAGTGCATAGCTCTGAGATCAGGGAGTCTCTCTAGGTTGAGCCACAACTCTAGTACTACAAACATGAGATTAGAATGTTACAGGAAGGAATCACAAGACAGATTCTTCAAGCTCAACCATCTAACAAGAGACCTAGAGATAGACAAAGAACAAAATGGTTGGATATCCATAGTCTCAGTTGGTAACACTTGGGAATCCAGCCAGGAAGTTTAATAATGGTTACTTCTGATAGGACCCTACGAAGGAGATACTTGAGGACTCAACTCTTAAACCCCTCCCAGGGATAATGGGCAGAGAAGAAGGGTGGATGCAAGAGTATGTTTTGGAGGAACTGAGAAGAAATATTTTTAAAATATCAGTATTAAACTTACTTAAGATCAAACAGCTTTTCACCGGTCTTTTCTGTTTTATTGGGCTTCAACTTTTCAAGCTTGAAATTTTCTTTGATTTTCTCTACAGCTTCGTTATTTTCAAAAAAAGAAACTCCATGTTTAGTTGGCAACTCAGGAATTGGTTTTGTAGGTTCTAGTACTCTTTGTTCAAAACACTGAGCCAAAATAACCAAAAACAAATTCAAATTAGAATTATTTTAATAAATCAATAATATTAAGAATAATATTAAGAAAATACATTAATCTTTAAACAATAATAAAAAAAATAAAACGTATCTTATCTGACTATTCTTATGAGCTATATGCAGTTTCTTTCAAATGTGCATATTAATTTTAATATTCTTAAGAACATCTACATAATGTAATGTTTAGCTAATTAAATAATTTTTCACTTAGGAAGAACAAGACAACATTAGCAACAGTTCATTAATAGTTAAGAGACCAAGACAATATTGGTTTCAAATGTTGGCACAAGGCCAGCAATTTCATGGGAGTGGGGTAAGTCAATTACATCAACCCCCAAGGTTCAATTGGTACTTATTTTATCAACCTCAAAAAAGATGAAGGCAAAGTGGGCCCTGGCAGCATTTGAACTCAGAATATAAAGTTGGTGTAGTGATACTTCTGCCAGCTCACTGCCTGAGACCAAAACAATATTAACAGCAGCATTTTCTTTAATTTACTTTATTAAACAATTATACATTTACTCTACTCATTTCTTTCATTTTCTACTGCAAAAATACTGACTAAAAGCAAATCCTGCTGTAGATCACATTAATATCACATCAATTAATATTGATTTCGAATTTTGACACAAGGCCAGCAATTTCAGGGTAGGGGTTTAGTCGATTACATCAATCCCAGTGCTCAACAGGTACTTGTTTTATTGACCCCCAAAAGGATGAAAGGCAAAGTCAACCTTGGCAGAATATGAATGCCAAGCATTAGGACAGATGAAATACTGCTAAGCATTTTGCCCAGCCTGCTAATGATTCTGCCAGCTTACCACCTTATCACATCAATTAATATTAAAGAGAAACATAAATTTAAGAATGTAGTAATAAACAAACATACCTGATAAAATTTCTGCAAAGATGGTGTAGATATGTATTTTGTATTTAAAAATTTGTGTTTTCCTTCATTTCTAAATAAAAATAAAATATTTGATTTATCATACCAAAATATTATAACAAGTCAACAACAATTTCTGAAAATAAATCAGTTTCAGACAGTGAAGATACAAAGATATCTTATTTATACAATTAAAATATATTTCTTCACACAGCTTGTTGAGTGCCACAGACCGAATCCATGGCTGGTGCAAAGTCCCAACCAGACCTAGGGTGACGTGGTGCTGGTGGTGGAATGATGTTGTAGGCAAGACCATTAGAGTGAAGAAACAGGCCTAGAAGCGCTGGAAGAATTGTTGTAGCAGAGAACTATATCAGACAGCTAGGAGGGAGGCTAGAAGACAGGTATACTTAACCAAGGGAGATGCAGAAAAGAGGAAGTTTGCCAATGTTCTGCTATGTGAGGACAAGAGGCTTGAGGTATTTCGGATTGCAAAGCAAGTGTGTCAGAGAAAATCGGGATGTGGTAGGAGAGAAATGTATTTTTGCATGGCTGATGGCTCCCTTGCAGTTAGTAATTCTGCAAAGGAGGCTTGGAAGTGCCACTATGAAAGGTTACTAAATGTAGAGAATGCAGGAGAGGACAGCCTAGCCTGCCTAATGTGGACACAACAAAGGGGCTGGTTATTCAAATTGACAGTAGCTTAGTAGATGAAGCAATTGAGGATATGAAGATAGGGAAAGCTTCCAGCCCATCAGGAATCACTGCTGAGATGCTTAAAATATTTGGTGGAGTGGGGTATGACCTGTACATTGATTCTGCTGACAGTAAGCTTTCACAATCTCATATTCTTTCTATGACAACCTTTATAAGTGACATCTTTATTTCTCTTACTTTACATTGTCACCAAGTGCAAAGGCACTGGTGCCATTCCAAACCTATTTCTACCTAACTATATCCCAATTCGTACACCAACAATTTTACAATACAGAATACCATCTACCTCCTTTCTTGATAAATAAGCATTTCATATGTTAATATTGTTTATATATCAGGACTACATAATACCATTAATAAGAGAGTTCTCTATGTAATTGCTGAACCTGCAAGCAATAGCAGCCAAAACCTTCCTTAACCCTTCAGCATTCTGATTGCTCTGTCAAATGTAATGCTTATATATTCACATTTTTTGAATTAATGATGCATTATCTCATAGCTTTGAGACATTGATGATACCATTGTTTACTTTTACAATGATATTGTATGCGTGAGAGGGTGCATCAGGCCAGTTTACATATAAAACAGGTAAAATATTTGGGCCAGATATGACCTGTTTAAATGCTAAGATGTTAAACCACACCCTGAAGTCTTAAAAAAATTAACATACTGGTCAATATGATTCTAGATAACACATTTTCTGGCATACAAGTCAAATTTTTCAGACCAAAATTTACAGCCAAAAAATGGGAGATCAGTTTATACACCAAGACAACTTTGAAGGACTACAACTTCCATGTGAAATGCAGCAGGATTTGGAAAGGTAGTGACAACATTTGAGTGTTTAGACTACATGTTTACATTATATTCTAATACAGTATATAAAAAGATAAGGGTTGGAAATTCTTTGATCATAGATCTCCTCAATCAGGACTACTAAGGCTTCAGTAGCAAGAACTATTTAAACCTTAATTTTAATAAGATTAAAGTACAAAGTATAATTACTCACGAAAATGTCATAGTGTCAATCAAGTTATCCATAGCCTCCAGCTGTGCATCTGTAAAATGATTTAAATGTAAATAATTATACCATTCAACACTTCATTAAATATTGGGTTGTCCGGAAAGTTCGTGCCGATTTATAGTAGCTTACCTTTCGACTTATTTTAGAACATGGTTGAGTCCATAAAATAGGATTTGACTACACCTCCATTTTAAGCTATCTTTTCATGGAAGAAGGTTTATGTTCCTATAACTTGTGTTAATTTTGTAACCCTTTAAAATGGAAGATAAGAAAGTTCATTTTCGGCACTTGATGCTTTGGGAACCACACAAAAATTGCTGCAGCTCAGCTGGGATGTGTTACCCCCACCCTCCATATTCACCAGATATTGCTCCTTCGGATTTCCACTTATTCAGGTCTCTGCAGAATAGTCTTAATGGTAAAAATTTCAATTCCTTGGATGACATAAAAAGATACCTTGATGAATTCTTTGCCATGAAACCACCTCAATTCTGGGAAGGGAGTATTTTCAAGTTAAAAGAAAGATGGAGACACATTGTGCAACAAAATGGTCCATATTTGGTTGATTAAAAAATGTAATGGCAAGTATTTATTGACCTTTTTCTTTCTTTTAAAAATCGGCATGAACTTTCCGGACAAACCAATATTTATATTAATTCAAAAAATATCAGCTAACATTATCAAAAACTACATTAAGTGAGCTTTTAAGTAGCTGTTTAACCAGCTAAAAATATAAGTCAAATTTCTCTCAAAACACCCCCCACCATCTTTAAAAAAGAGAAGACATAGTCCTGGATATATATACAAGAAAGTCATAGCTGGAACTCCTTTGAGCATAGGTCTGTTCATACAGGACTGATCAATAACTAAACAACACTAAAGGATTCCAAACTTACTTGATGGTTTGAACTTCTTCGGATTGTCACAGCTATCCACTGGAAGTGGGTCAAATTCACAATTAAGTATGTCTTCAAAAAATGGTAATTCGTGATATATCATACACTGAAGAATTGAAAGAAAAAAGAAATCAAATTACATGTAAACCACAATAAAAATATAAATTAAATGAACTATGAAAGTGTTGTTTGCAAGAAAAAACCGAGAGAGAATATTTAGTGGATAAAAGAAAAGCTGTAATAGAGTAAAACAGACATGGTGCAGTGAGTAGAAATGATTGTTATACAGGTACAAAAACTGATAGGTTATAATAACAAATTCAAACACTGGAACAATGGCATAGAAAATATTTAAATCAGAAAAGAATAGAAAAACGGATTGACAGAAACAATGATAATAGCAACAATGGTAATGATAATAATTAAACATTAAAAAGAAAACTAGAAATATAAAAGCACAACTCAGCATTTAGTATTTACTGCAGTATATGCCGTTTGTATTAAAGACTGGCCTCATGCCGGTGGCACGTAAAAAGCACCATCCAATCGTGGCCGTTGCCAGCCTCGTCTGGCCCCCCGTGCCAGTGGCACATAAAAAGCACCATCCGATCGTGGCCGTTTGCCAGCCTCGTCTGGCACCTGTGCCGGTGGCACGTAAAAAGCACCCATTACACTCACGGAGTGGTTGGCGTTAGGAAGGGCATCCAGCCGTAGAAACATTGCCAGATCAAACTGGGCCTGGTGCAGCCTTCTGGCTTCCCAGACCCCAGTTGAACCGTCCAACCCATGCTAGCATGGAAAGCGGACGCTAAACGATGATGATGATAAACCAGGTACCGAGAAACATTCTCAATCATTGAGAAACCACAACTATAAAAAGAACTTTGGAATGTAACACGTGAGATAGTCGAAGGATTACTGTAATTAAAATGTATGTAAGACATTGTATTCAATGATGTAAAAATGGATACGTTTGGTACAAAGGTATTTCAAATTGAATATAAAAGGTAAGCTAAATGAAATAAACTGGGATTTAAAAGGTCTTTACATATGAAATAACATAAAAATCATGTCCTCAGAAAAAAAATCTACATTACAAACTCTTCCTCTATAGAGAAACAGACCTACTAATGATGACAACCAGTCATTATTAGAAAGAATAAATCTCCCTTACCTCATAATCATTTTTGATATGTGGTTTAAGACAACCAATTCGAGGTCCTGAACGTGCATCATAAACTCTTCTTACAATAGCAAGCATATTAGTTTCAAATAATGCATTAACCAAAGCTGAGAAAGCAACAGATGTTACCTTTAGGAAGGAAAAAAAAATAACATTTACATTTAGTATAACAAAAACGTCATTTGAGATAAAAACAAAAAGAATAAGTTAAAAACAAAATTAACATCAATAAAGAGAAATTAAGTGACTATAGATTGACGCATACATATAGATCTTTAAGAAAATACACCCACAACTTATAATAAACATTATATCTTTTTTTTCTTACTCAACCCTCCTCACTGTCTTATCACTCTCTAACTCTTACTAAAAACCTGATGCTACCTTTCACTTCCCTAACAATGTCCGTACCCTCTCTCAACAATAAACCTGTGTAACCCCAATAAAATCTGTCTTGAACCTTAATGAACCATCCAACCCATGCTGACATGGCAGATGGACTGATCCATTCCATTACTGGATCCACCTACTCAACCCACCTCATTACCATTTCCACTTTGTCCTCTCCCTCTCTTTTTCACACTAACCTTTAACATTACTTATCCTCTTCACATCTCCAACACTCTTACAAGGGTGTACCAAAGAGAAACTGGAGTTTTACATTATTTTATTCACTTAGTATTACATGTTTACACTTTTATCACCTTCAGAGTATTCCCCATTTGAAACAATGCATCAATCCAGGTGCATTTTTCACTTTTCAAAGCAGTCCTGAAACTTTTGCAAAGTCATGCCTTTTTTTCTTTACCTCTTCTACATTTGCAAATTCCATAGCACTCGCTTTCGTCACCAGTGATGACCTTCAAAAAAATGTGACTGCTTTTGGTCTTCTGTGAGCAAGCAAGGTACGAATTTTGCTGCAACTCTAATCATTCACAATTCCCTGCTCAAAATTCATTGGCAGGAGCTCCAGGACACACCAGTCACATCAACAAGTTCATCAATTGTTCAATGCTATTCCTCCAAGACTAGTCATGAATTTTTGCAATGTTTTCATTCATTCAGGAGGTTGATGGTCGCCCTAAACAAGGTTTATCTTCAAGCAAAAAGTCACCATTCCTAAAGTGTGAACACCACTTGTAAACCTGTGTTTTGCTCATGACAGCATCCTTGTAAGTTGTTTGAAGCTTGACAACTGTTTTCCCCAGCAGAAAACAGAATTTCACAGAAGCACATTGTTCCTTCATTACAGTCTTTGCAAAAATCGACAAACAGGTGAGAAGTACTGCAAAACAAAGACGCACCACATAGCAGCATGACTCCACCCAGTGACACTGGTTAGCAGACTGATACCTGAGGGTCACATCAAGTGGCTTCTAACAGTAAAAGCCTGAACTACAATGGGCTTGTCGCACAGAGAATGTTCCTGGTTACTTTTGGTTACCCTCTTGCACTTCTGTTATTCTCCTCATTAACATCCTCTCACAATAAATTTATTCCTTTCTACCATCCTCCCTTTCACTTCCCAAGCTGCATGGTGACCCCAACTGCTGGTGCCACAACAAGCACCTACTACACTCTGTTTGGTAATCAATTTAAACAGTGACAACTCAGAGCTGAAGATGGCTCTTTCATGTTGCTAAATGTAAGGCAATCTCTATAGTGCTGATACTATAAGAAAATGTATCCAGTACACTCTGTAAAGTGGCTGCTGTTATCCAGCTATAGAAACCTTTGACCACTGAATCCTGTTGAATTATCTGAAACATGCCAGCAAGGAAAGCAAACATAAAATGACAATGGTGGCAGTGATGATGGCACCAACAGTGACAACAATGATGAATTTTTAATTATAATCTGAATCTTCAGAGACGAATTACTTTATTATGAAAAGAAAAATATTCATTTTTTTCAATTATACCATCAGGTGCATTTAAATGCTGTGCAAAACACTTTTATCATTTACAAACGAAAACGTTTTGTTTTAATGGCAATAATTACAAAAATATTAAATAACATACTTGATCGGTTGGTTCTGCTATTACATACATAGTACTATCTCCCATGTAACTATAAACTGGAACCTGCAACAACAAAAAAAAATAATGCAAATAATTTCACTTTTTAATGATTCTCTTAACAACATATCTTTTATTTTTTTTACTTATTTCAGCCAGACTGCAGCCATGCTAAAGAACTTTAGTCAAACAAATCAACCTCAGTATTTACAGTGTACTCCCGCTTATTCTTGGAACTGGTAACTGTTCACGGAAACCACCACATATTCACAGAATCGTAAATATTGTCCGCGATTTTTTATGGCAATATATACTTTTCCACACATTTTAAGGCTAAATTATTAATAATAATATACCGTATTTGCCAGTTTATTGGACATCCCTTGACAGCTGAAGATCCCTCAGATTAGAATAACCGCGCATCACATCGCTCAATTTTTTTAGATACAAGTACACAGTATCATATATCTCTTATTCTTGCTTTCAATCAAAGCATGCTAATTAGTATAGCAACTACCAGTGCATTTTTTAAATTCATCACTACATTTGATTATAAACAATGTTTATTTCAACAGGATAATTTTTAGGGTCGTGAGGCAATATAGCCTCATTGAAATCAGGTTACTTGCTGGTCCCTTTCTCTCTCTCATTATTATTATAGTATAGATTATATAGTATGTAGTATATGGTGCTTTCGTTGACAACATAATAGCAACCTACTGCAGTGTAACTTTTACCTTCCCGGAACATATCCAGCAGTTGTGCCTTCTCATGGAGCATCATAACCTTTTTCTGGCACATAGGTTCACTGCCAGAACTCTTAGAAGGTGTAGGACATTCAGGTGGCATCTTAGGGCTTTAATAACATGCTGCAAAAAACACAGCACTCAACAAAATACTGAAGATAGTTACTGGATGCCATTTACAAGCAGGTGGCCAAAGCATCATGGTTTGGGGTGTTACAGACCTGAATCAGAGAACTGGGCCCCATGTGTTCCAAAATGTTGGTGCAGGCAGAGGGAATGGCATCACAGTGCAGCGCTATGTTGAGCAGCTCCTAAGACCTCATATCATGCTCTTCTTCACACATCAACATAGCCACATGTTCCAGCAGGACAATACTCCCTCCCACATGGCTAGGGTCACCATGAACTTCCTGCGTCACCACAATATCAGAACCAAGCCATAGCCAGCTCTCAGCCTGGATTTGTACCCAATTGAACATTTGTGGGATGAAATCCAAAGTCGGCTGAACCAGGTGGTCCCAAGGCCGACAACTCGTGTGGAGCTGGAGGCAGTTTTACTCAGGGTGTGGGCACAGGTGCCAATGGCTTTTGTGAACCACTTCATGTACTCTATGTATGGCCGTTTTGAACACCAAGTCAGTGCATACACAGTATTGAACATATCACGCCCTACAATCTCCATGTGTTGGATCTGCCCACTACCATAACACATGACAACAACCCATAGACTGTGGTCAAAGTGCATCTAAGAAATTGACTTTATCAGATTTATCAAAATTTATCTCTGACTAATGAAACTAAAACATTTCACAGTCACATATGTTTTGCATTTCTTTTGCAGTTCAGTGTATAATGTAGGTATAAAAAAGGAATGTTAGAGAAGATAAAGTGAAGAATAATGAAATGCAGTTTGAATTTATGACAGGAAGATGAACAGCTGATACAACTTTTATTGTAAGGCAATTGAGCCATAAAGGAACCTATGTGTGGTTGCTTAGGAGAAGAAGAATGCAGTAAATTAACATTTTTATAATAAAGTTATATTTGATAATATATAATTATATTTGATAATATTCATTGTTTTAGTCTGGGTAAGCATTAGTGCCCACCTTGTCTACACAGATGACACATCCCTGTGAAAAAGCTTACATAAAACCAAGACTTTGTATTTAAAAGTAAAACTCAGGGTAAACTACAGCAGCAAAGCTTACATCTGATAAGAGTAAGTTACTAACAGTTTTACTTACATTTTCCTTGGATGTAAAACCAAGTACTGTAAAACATTTTGCGCTTTTATATTTTTCACTCATTTCAGAGATAGGAACAAGAGTAGAGCCATAGTAAAAACCTAAGAAAAAATTAAAATATGTCATTTCATGACACAATAGAACAAAATATTACATCACTTTACAGCACAATAAAATATTCATACATTAAGATTGTAAAATGATTTTATAAATTAAATCTTTCCTGAAAAGAAAATATATTTTTTGAAAAATACTGAATTTAAATTTCTAAAACAAAGAAAAGGGTTATTGTATAGCAACCCTCTTCTTTGTTGTACTTTTAATATCTTTCTCCAAGTTGAAATGACAAATACATGTGCATAAAACAGCCCAAGTGATCTATTTCATTTTAAGTCTTTTTCTGCTACATTGTGTGCACTCTCTACAACCAAAGCACATCAATTCTACAATACCACTCCATTACATATCATCACAGTTACCCCTTGCATATATCAGGTAATACTTTTAATAATCCAGCTCTTATACTCCATGTTTTGCAAACAACTTGCACATGCAAGTGCTACCAGTTGAAAGCTCTGCATACTGGAAGCCAACAAGTGTATGGGGTCATCAGGAGAGAATGCGTGCTATTTCAGGGCCTACATCTCGATGGCATCATTGCACACTGGCCCCCACCTCATTGATATGTGATCCCACTTGCTAGATCAACTGGTTATCAAATAAAGCTCAATATTCTTCTAGCCATCACTCATCTTTTTAACCAAATCCAGTGGCTAGCCTTTTCCACTGCAGTTTGGATATTGGTCATGGCAGTATTTACTTTACTATGAATTAGGCCTAACAATAACAACAGTCACCTCACACCGTGTCCAACAAATTCTCTACATCCAACTTCGATTGGAAAATGCTCTGCTTTCCAGTCTGCACCTTCACATTTCTCAAGGAGGTTTACATAACGGTCAGTCTTTCAAGCCCAAGCAGCATCCATGTTATCTTTGTGAGATTACAATTATATCACAATCTGTTGTGTATAAGAAATATCAGCTTGCTTGGAAACAAACAAAGATTGGTGACAAGAAGGGCATCCTGCTATAGTAACTCTGCATCAATGAATTCCATCTGACCCATCCAAACAAAAAAAAATGGGCATTAAAACAATGATAGTGGTAGTGGTCTTTATGATAAAATTTCTTGCATGTAAACTTAAAAATAAAACCCAAAATAGCAAAATTACCAGGAACAGTGTCTTGGTACTCAATTTCTGTTTCATTTTCATCATTCAAATGCAAAGTTCTTGATTCTTTGAGTGCAGCTGCTTGATCATTAGCAAAAACTTTCTTCCAGCTTTGAGCAGGCTTGTAACCTTTCAACTAAATGAAACAAGAGAATAAACAAAGTTGAATTTCGTTCAAATAATTAGAATAGTTGTTAATAAAGTTCAGTCAATAAATCATCTAAATTCAATTAATAGTAACTAGAGCTAAAAATAACTGGTAAATTAATAACAAAGTATGAACATCAAAGTAAATACTCTACACCTAGTCTGTTGTCATATAGTCATGAGTTCAAATCCTACTAAGGTCTTCTTTATTTCTTCAGGTTTGATCAAACAAGCCTTATTTTACTGAGTATCAATTTATCACCACAATGGCACCTAGAGTTACAGAGGAGCTTGGGGTTGGATCTAACTTCAGGTGACTTATTTTCTTACGCTAATGTGAACAAATATTTTAAAATGCATATCAAATACTCAAGGTCTAAATCTAATTATTATTACCATCGTTTAACGTCCGCTTTCTATGCTGGCATGGAGTGGACGGTTTGATTGAGGACTGGTGAGCCAGAGGCTGCACCAGGCTCAATATGATGTGCCAAAGTTTCTACAGCTGGATGTCCTTCCTAATGCCAACCACTCCAAGAGTGTAGTGGGTGCTTTTACATGACACCAGCATGAGGGCCAGTCAGGCAGTTCTGGCAACGACCATGCTCAAACGGTGTTTTTTACGTGCTACCTGCATGGGAGCCAGTCCGGCGGTACTGGCAATGACCACGCTCGAATGTTGTTTTTCACATGCCACCGGCACATGTGCCAGTAGGGCAACTCTGGCAATGATCACACTCAAATGGTGCTTTTCACGTGCCACCACACAGGAGCCGATCTGTGGCCCTGGCAACGATCACGCTCGGATGTGCTTTTAACATTCCACTGACACAAGTGCCAATCAGGTGGTACTGTCATCAGCCACGTCAGCAATCTGCTTTATCCATAAAAATAGACTATACTCATTGGGTTCCAAATAAATGGAGTATTAACTCCTGTAAAAGATTCCTGCACACCAGGAATATAAAACTCGATAATGGCTTGAAATTTTTTCATTGTTTTCAAGTGCTAGTCAGCTATGTTTAACCCTTTCATTATTAGATTTTTTTTTAGATGCTCTGGGTTTCTTTCAATTAATTTTAAATATAATAAAGAATTTAGTAAAATAACTTAATTATCATTAAGCTAAAGTTAAGAACATAAATTGGGACTAAGGTTTGATGGAAGATTTTAATTCAGAACTTATGAAAAGATGTTTGTACCACAGAGCCAGAGGCGGTTTCAGCTGGTTTGGTATCAAAAGGGCTAAGTAAACCTATCACTCAAATGTAACTGATATGACCCTTTACATACAAATGTAACATTTTTAATGCGATACAGTGAAATGCCAAGTTTCAGTCCGGTTCTGGGAGAAAATTGTATGCTACATTATACAATGATTGCTTATGTGAAGTGTATATTATCCATTTCTTTGCATTCTAGGGTCGTTTAAGATGTCTATAAATGGTAAAAATATATTAATATGGGTTTGTAACCCAGCAAAGAATTTATGTAGGTGTTATAAATGTTTTTATTATCATCAACAATTAAAGTCCATTTTCCATGCTGGCATGGGTTGGGCGGCTTGACAGGAACTGGCAAGGTCAGGGACTGTACCAGGTTCTATTGTCTGTTTTGGCTTGGTTTCCATGTCTGGATGCCCTGCCTAATGCCAACCACTTAACAGATTGAACTGGGTGCTTTTTGGATTTGCATCATGTCAGTCATAACTCCTCACCCATACTGAAGACAACCCATCTAGGAAGCTGGACACACCAAACAAACGCAGCAGTAAATGAGAAAATGAAAGCAATATTACATACCAAAATTGGATTATTACCTTAATATAACCACAAATTGGAATTGAAAGATTGCTACCAATTTCCAGATTACATTTCCATGCTGAGGAACTATGGTGTTTTGTAAAGACATTTGGTCTAGACAATGCGTCACTGCAACAAATAAAACAAATATATAAGACTGTGTTAAAAAGAAAATGTTTAAAACAATTTATATAAGCTAAAAACTTAGATTGGGATGATGTAGTCACGTTATCGAAAAAGACACCTACCACATCATCCTCATCGTTTAACATCCACTTTCCATGCTAGCATGGGTTGGACGTATGACTGAGGGCTGGCGAACCAGATGGCTGCACCAGGCTTCAATCTTGATCTGGCAGAGTTTCTACAGCTGGATGCCCTTCCTAACGCCAACCACTCCGAGAGTGCAGTGGGTGCTTTTACGTGCCACCGGCACTGGGCCAGTCAGGCGGCACTGGCAACGACCTTGCTCGAATCTTACCCATATATAAAAAATGCCTTCAAAGCACCAAGACACTCAAAACAGTAGATGATTAGCCTAATATCAGAAATAGATATCCTCCTGGAAAGAGCACCAGTCATTCACAAAAAACATCATCCCAAGACCCTATAACTTACCAACTTGACCATTTCACCTTTAATAATTTGAGAAAACTAGGTACTTTAGAAACATGTACTACATCAATTTACAAAAATGTACTTTTGCACATCTTAAAAACAAATTAATGAGTGAGTGAAGGAAGGGGTAGTGGATATATGAGATCTGATGCAATCTTGTGTTAATCAGGCAGTGCGATGGGTAAGTTGTACAAGGTACTACTACCAACAAAGAGAACTCAATACAGGTTATTTGATGGACAAGAATTTTATTGAAGTAACTGGACAACTTTTATGCCTCTGAAGGGCCAGTGGTTTCATGCCAGTTGAAAATCTTCAAATTAATAAAACACTGAAGAACTGAAGATATTACAGTGTTCAAGAGGTGGGGGTAGAAGGTTTGTCTAAAGAGAGATGTGGGTATTGATCTATTTAATTTTTAGCTTACTTCAGTTTTGTTTTGATTTAGTTGGCTTTTATGTTTAGTACAGAAAATTTGAGTGCTTAATTGTGGCGGTATGTATATGTGTGCATCAACACACAGCCACATTCACATCACTGACTATGCTCCGAAGAAACTATTTCAATTATTTAAAAAGCACCATTCGAGCGTGATTGTTACCAGCGTCGTCCTACTGGCACTTGTGCAGGTGGCATGTGAAACATCATTCGAGCGAGGTCGTTGCCAGTGCTGCTGGACTGCCCCCTGTGCAGGTGACATGTAAAAGAAGACCATTTGAGTGTGGCCACTGCCAGTACCACCTGACTGGCCATCATGCCGGCAGCACATAAAAAGCACCCACTACACTCTCAGAGCGGTTGGCATTATGAAGGGCATCCAACTGTAGGAACTCTGCAGATCAAGATTGGAACCTGGTGCAGCCATCTGGTTCGCCAGTCCTCAGTCAAATCGTCCAACCCATGCTAGCATGGAAAGCAGACGTTAAACGATGATGATGATGTATTTATAGAAATATATGCATATATGTGCATATGTATGTATATAGATATGTGCATATGTATGTATATAGATATATGCATATGTGTATATGTATGTATATAGATATATACATATGTGTATATGTATATATATATATATAGATACATGCATATATGTGTATATGAATGTGTGTAGATGTATGCATATATGTGTATATGTGTGTAGATATATGCATATATGTGTATATGTGTGTAGATATATGCATATATGTGTGTAGATATATGCATATATGTGTATATGTATGTGTGTAGATATATACAGGAGTCCCATCTAAAATTTAAATTGATTCAAAATTGAAGACATGCAGCAAGAAGTGATTAGGTCTTGCAGCAAGAAGTTACTATTCTTTGTAGTTACAGTGGTAATTTTGAAGATCTTTCAGACTTATTAGACCTCTTCAGCATATAATAATCTAACATACAACTGAATATTTTAGAATGATCTTTTGGTATAAAAATTATCCATTGATTAAGCAATATAAAATAATAGCAACATTATTTTAGATAATGAAAACATGTTAAAAATCAGCAGCATATGATGATACCAATGATATATGTATAAATGAAGATATGCGCTGAGAGAAAAACTGATATACATCTTAAATGCAAGAGAAATGTATTTTTACTCACTGAAAAGAGTAATTATGTCCTTTGACCATAGAATACATTTGCTCAATAATAGTTTCTGCTTCTTTCTGTTGTTCATCGCTGACTTGATTGATATCGCCTGTAGATTTTGGACTTCTTTAATATTCAAAAGGAAAAAAATGCATTAAATAGCATGAAAACTGGTAAAGCAAATCCAGTTCATAAGGAAATGATATATTATATAAATACTGTTAATATATGAATTAAATGAGAAAGATCAGGAACACTTATAGAGAACAACTAAAAGCAAATGTTTCATCATGTAGTTAAGTAACACAGTTATACAATTATAACACAGATGAAGCTGGAAGAGATATGTATGTGATATACTTGGAAAGAGTAGAAAAATAAAAAGAAAGTAGCAGGGACCTTGAAAATTAGATCAAAAGTGAGGATGTAAAGACCACACTATTAAAAATGTGAATTAAAATAAGATTTTGCAGATGTTTTTTAATAGCTTCTTATCTGACTGATATGTGACAATCTATCTTGGATATTGTGACCTTAACTAGTTTCTATATATATAATCTTTCCCAATGCTTACTCTTTATTGAAAAAAAATTATGTCAATCCAGAGTTATAAATTGTCTCTTTCTAGCAAATAGCTAATAGTCCAGATAATATTGCATTAGTATTTCCAACCACACTATCTACAAATATAACTGCTCTAAAATATTTATTGGTCCCATCCCAAGAAACAAAACCTCTTTGATTCATCAACTTATCACTCAAATGTTTAAACCTGTTCTAAGATACAAACCTCCTGTTTGAAATGAGCTAAATTAAAATCTCCCATCAAAATTTCATGTTAGTTTATGTTCCAGACACCAACTTAATAATGACAAAGTTATTTTACTAAATTCTTTATTATTTTCAAAATTGAGATAAATGCAATTTCAACAGAAATATGGTAACAGGGATTAATATAGTAAACATAAATAACAATATCCAACAACTTGAACACCTCCTCAGTAACTATACCAATTCAATAAAAGCCAACTGTCAATAAACTACTATCTCTATACACACCATTAGAGAATTTTGGATTTTGTCCTATACATGATCAATGTATTGGATTGAGTTTGACATGACACTCTTCAAATTAAACTTACAACTTATGGACTTACTTAAACATTTAGAATAATAGTTTCTCTACTTTTATAACATTGAGCAAATTCAATCAAGTCTCTTCCATGAATGTGCTCATCTTTTGATTCCTATATCTCCTCTACACCAACTAGTATCACTTCCAATGACCTTATATACCACAGACATCACTTTCAACAACAAAAACTGCCTATATATATCTGTATTTGTCCTCAACAAAGATTTCAACAAATTCAGTAAGTCGCATTAAGAAAATGAAAAATATTTAACAACTGAAACCAAAACATTACTGCATTCTGAGAAAAAACTAATACATCATCTTTCTTCCCAGAAACAAGCTGCAATTATAAAAATTATCAAATTTTTCACACATTCTTGAATCAATATTTTCAGACTACTTAGTTATAATCACAAAAAAATTCTTTCTTATCTGGAACTGTTACTAATCTTTTACAAAATCTAACTATGAACAACTATGCCTCATATCAAGATCATTTTGCCTACTTCAAAAAGAAAAATGAACCCACCAGCAAATTACTGCCTTCACTACAAGTGTCACAGCTTTTCTGAAATTAATTACTGTATTTTACCCAAATGCAACACATTTTTATCACCAGCATTAAAACTATAGCTGTAAACCATTAGTTTCCAAAGTGGGCAGTATTGCCCCACCCCAGGGCAGTGGAAAGTTCCAAGGGGGCGTTGAAGTGGGGCAATAAAGGGGTAGCAATTCATATAAATATCGGGGCGATAATGGGGTGGCAATTAATGTAAAAACAACAAAATAATGGTTCTATTTGTGAAATACAATTGCTTTGAATTTGCTTCAGATGGTTAGTTGAGTTGGGGTGCTAGGAATGTGGCCTTGGTGTCAAGGGGGCAACAGCCCAAAAAAAGTTTGGGAGCTACTGCTGTAAACCATCAAAATTCAGAAATTTTAACAAATTTGACATTAACAGTACCAACATCACATAATCATCCCATCCTTCTAATACAAGAAGACCCAGATTGGAACTTTGGTTTTTCTCCATCTTAAACTAAAAAACAAACTTAAGATGTAGTCACAATTTTCACAAATATAAGCAAATTAATTTAATAAATAGAAAGTATAAATAACATACATGACATTAAATGTAATTTCCTGCTGCTTCATATTGATCATAATGTCGCCAATTTGATCATCAACAAACAAACTCATCAAATTAGATAGCAAAATAATCTGGCGATGTTTAAGTCCTTTCTTTGTTCTGAAACAAGATAAAAATTGGGAAATATTATTGGATTTAAAAAAATTGCAATAAATTAAACTTATTATTACCTCCGCCTTAGCGAAGGCGGAGGTATTGTTTTCAGTTGTGTTTGTTTGTTTGTTTGTCCGTGGACAAGATATCTCAAGGAGCACTGGATGGATTTGGATGAAACTTTCAGGGATGTTTGGCCTCATGACTGGCATGAACTGATTAGATTTGGGGATCAATCCAGTACTGGACAAGGATTCTGGATTATTTTTCCTGTTTTTTTACTTAATTTTTTTGAGAGCGGTCAGGTTCATTTTTAGTATTCTCATTTGTAAGAGCAGACGAGTTTATTTCAGATATTCTCATTTTAAAAATCATCTCTGGCTAATCGTTGAGAGGACATTGGTGTTGCCATGGCAGAGGTTTGCACTCTCTGAGTGCTCTTGTTTTTAAACAAAATTTTCATTCAATTGCACACAAGAAAAAAATCACGGCACAATCATAAATAAATCTAAAGTGTTAAATAAATAAAGTTAAATGGTTTATCCTAGAACAAACTACAATATCTTTTTAATCTTTCTATATCCTGTTTCAGTCAGTTGACAGCAGCCATGCTGGGGCACTGCCTTGAAAGGTTTTAGTCAAACAAATCAACCCCAGGACTTTTTTTCAGCCTAGTACTTATTCTATCGGTCTCTTTTGCAAAACCACAAAGTTACAGGGACATAAACACACCAACAGCAGTTGTCAAGAGGTGGGGGAGGGAGTAAACAGAGACACAAAGACATGCACACACACACACACACACATATATATCAGGTTTCTTTCAGTTTCCATCTACCAAATCCACTCATAAGGCTTTGGTTGGCCCAAGGCTATAGTAGAAGACACTTGCCCAAGGCGCCACACAGCGGGACTGAACCTGATTGGGAAGCAAGCTTCTTACCACATAACCATGCCTGTGCCTATCTGTTGTAAGAAAGAAAATCATAGTCTGATACTATTTTCATTCTTCCAGTGTACATTGTAATTTATTTCAGCTGCATTTTCTGTTCTCAAATATACAAAAAATTTTTATGAGAAAACTGAGATAATACTGAAAAAAATTGGTACTTACTCTAAATTTGTCTGAAGATGGTCCATGGCCACAATCAATGCATCAACAACTAATATCAGTCAAGGATCATGTAAACTATTAAAAAGTGTAACTTAAATCAAAATTGTTTATAATCATTTGAAGGAATTTTATTGTTTTAAGATTTTAAATAATTTAGTTATCCTCAATGTGCAAACTGCACCTGTATATTTATACAAAAGACCATAATTTTAATAATATTAACATTTAATTTGTAGGTTTTGATCCACCCAGGGCTTGTAGTAAAAGACATCTGCCTAAAGTGCCACACAGAGGGAATGAACCCAAGACTACAATGTTGGAAAGCAAGCTTCAGCAAAACACTTCATCTCATGTTACTCAGCAATCACTTTGACACCTGACAACGTCAATTTGATGGAGGGGGTGAGCACCATATGGGCAGGTTGTTCAACAAAAAGTGAACACTCATACACAAACATTTCGGCTATTTTCGTTATGCTAGCACCTGCCATTCGAGCACCAACAATAGATCTGTCATTTTAATGACTTTTGATTATCTTTTTCTGATGATATCTGAAAAGTAACAGCAATTTTAGCATAACATATTAAGCAACACTAATAATAAATCAAAAAACATAAAAATAAACAAGCTTTTGATGGTTTTATAGATATTCCAAAATTATGATGCTATGTGTTTCCACTATTTTGTTCAACCCCTGTATATACAGACATGCCTACCCACATATGATGATCTACACCCATGCACACACAAATATACATTATATATACAAACATACATATACACACACACACATATATATACACACAAACATACATACACATATACACACATCATCATCATTTAACGTCTGTTGTCCATACTGGCATCATCATCATTTAACATCCGCTTTCCATGCTAGCATGGGTTGGACGATTTTGACTGAGGGCTAGCAAACCAGATGGCTGCACCAGGCTCCAATCTTGATCTGGCAGAGTTTCTACAGCTGGATGCCCTTCCTAACGCCAACCACTCCAAGAGTGTAGTGGGTGCTGTTTATGTGCCACCGGCACGGGAGCCAGTCAGGCAGTACTGACAATGACCTCGCTCGAATCTTTTTACACATGCCACCGGCACAGGTGCCAGTAAGGCGACGTTGGTAACGATCACGCTCAAGTGGTGCCCTTTTTTTTCCTACTGCACGGGTGCCTGTCAGGCGGTACTGGCAATGACCTCGCTCAAATCTTTTTACACATGTCACTGGCACAAGTGCCAGTAAGGCAGTGTTGGACAATTTGACCAGGGCTAGCAAGCTGCACCAGACTCCAATCTGATTTGGCAAGGTTTCTACAACTGGATGCCCTTCCTAATATCAACCACTCTAAGTGTAATGGGTACTTTTACATGCCACCAGCATGGGTGCCATTTGTGTGACACCAGTATCTGCCATGACTGCGATTTTACTTGGCTTGATGGGTCTTCTTCTCAGGCACAACATAACGCTAAAGGTCTCCGTCATCATTGCCGCCATAAAGCCTGACACTCAAAAGGAGCCTTTGACATTGACATGCCACCAGCATCAGCCACTTTGCATTGTGGGGCTCAACACTTGAAAGGTGCTTTTCATGCCACTGGCACGGGTACCAGTTACATGAGACCAGTATCAGCCATGACTATGATTTCACTTGGCTTGACGTGCCTTCTCAAGCACAGCATATGGCCAAAGGTCTTGGTTACTAGTCATTGCCTCTGTGAAGCTCAAAGTTTGAAGATCATGCTTCACCACCTTGTCCCATGTCTTCCTGGGTTTACCTCTACCACAGGTTCCCTCCACAGTTAGAAATCAGCACTTTACACAGCTGTCCTTGTCCATACACATCACCATACCAAAGTAGTTGTCTCCCTTGCACACCACATCTGATGCTTCAACTTTTCTCTCAAGCTGCTTACACTCTGTCAAACATGCACACTGACATTGCACATCCAGTGAAGCATACTGGTTTCATTTCTTTCAAGCCTAAGCATGTCCTCAGCTGTCACAGCCCATGTTTCACTGCTGTGTAGCATAGCTGTTCACACACAAGCATCATAGAATCTACCTTTCACTCTGAAGGAATGGCCCTTTGTTGCTAGCAGAGGTAAGAGCTCTCTGAACTTTGCCCAGCCTATTCTTGTTCTCGCAGTTGCATTCTCAGAGCATCCACCTCCAATGCTAACTTGATCACCTAGATAACAGAAGCTATCTACTATCTCTAGCTTACCTCCTCTGGCAGTTGGAGTCTATTTTCAATACATTTTTGGTGTTTATTACACCTGTGCATCTTCCACAAACAAAAACTATTTTCCCTGTTAACCTTCCTCTAATATTGCTGCACCTCTTATATATCCATAACTTACACTGGGTACATCTTAAGGAATTTCTGCCTACATCTTTTCTACAGATCGAGCAGGGCCATCTACCTGAAGGATTTTTGAATTGTCTGCCTTCCTACTTACTGAGACTTTGCTTTTTGTTAGGTTAACTCTAAGCCCTTCAATTCTAAACCTTGCTTCCATTCCTGAAACTTCTCTATTTCTGGTAGTGGTTGAGCTATATAAACAAGGCCATCAGCATAGAGGAGCTCCCAGGGGCAGCTTGTCTTAAATTCCTCTGTTATTGCTTGGAGGACTATGATGAACAAGAGGGAACTGAGGACTGAACCTCGGTGAACCCTTACTTGTATCCTGAATTCTTCACTGTACTCATTACCAACCCTCACTTTACAGGTAGCATCCCTGCACATGACTTGTACAGCTCTCACCAACCACTTGTCTAACACTAATTCCTGCATTGACCACCAGACAAGGGATTGGGGGACCCTGTGAATGGCTTTCTCCAAGTCAACAAAAGCCCAAGTACAGAGGTTTATCTTTGGCTATGTATTTCTCCTGCAGCTGTCTTACCAGAAATATAGCATTGGTGGTGCTTCTCCCTGGCACAAAACCAAACTGCATCTCATCTAGACTGACTCTCTCCCTAATTAGTTGAGCTATGACCCTCTCTGCAACTTTCATCACCTGATCCAAAATATATATGTGTATTTATAAAGAGTAAGGACCCCCTTCAGTCATGAGTGACCATGGGATTGCACCTAGAAAGTTCCCTTCCGAGGCACAAGTATAGGCAAAGTTGTTTAAGGAAGACCAGCAGTCACTCATGCATACCAACCTCCCCTCTCCACACCACCGGTGTTACCCAAGGAAAAGGCAAAGGCCAATACAGCTTGGCACCAGTGATGTCACAACTCATTTCTACAGCTGAGTGAACTGGAGCAATGTGAAATAAAGTGTCTTGCTCAAGAACATAACAGACAGCCTGGTCCAGGAATCGAACTCACTACCTCATGATTATAAGCCCAACGCTCTAACCTCTGAGCCATGTGCCTTCACATATTTATATAAATGTATTTATATATCTTAGCTAAATAGGTATGCACAAGAAAATTTATTATGAAATGATTTCTCTTCTAAAAGAATATTAATATGAAATACAAAGGATACAGTCTGCTTCAGTTGTATCTGTAGGATGGAATTTAACTAGCCACTCCAAGAGATCAAAATCAGGAACAGATAGAAATCTCTCAACACATATATTTTGGTAGTTATCTTCATGAGCCAAAGGGTTAGAAGTATTAGATGTTCCAAGCAAAATAACAGCTATTTCATCTTTACTCTCAGAAAATACCTATAACATATACAAGATTTACTCAGCAAATTCATGAAAAACATAAGATACAACACCAAACAAAATACTGATATTTGTGTTTTTATACAGAAACCACATTACAAAAGATTTTAATATTTATGAGCTGGCAAAATCATTAGCATGCCAGGTAAAATGCTTGATGGTATTTTGCTGTATTTATGTTCTAAGTTCAAATTCCTCTGAAGTCAACTTTGCTTATCATCTCTTCAAGGTTAATAAATTAAATACCAGTTGAGTACTGGGGTCAATTTAATCAACTTACCCCCATCCGGCTTGGGCCAAAATTTGAAACCAATATCTATGAGGTTGGGATAATTCTATTAAACATGTGTTGTGCAAAATAATAACAATTTGAACCCAGATAAACTCATTATTTACATTCGACGGATATTTGTCCTCATCTTATTTGTTGTTAACACAACGTTTTGGCTGATATACCCGCCAGATATAATAGGTGATAAAGTACCTAAGTATTGATTTGAGATCAAAATCATCATCATCATCATCATCGTTTAACGTCCGTTCTCCATGCTAGCATGGGTTGGACGGTTCGACCGGGGATCTGAGAAGCCAGAAGGCTGCACCAGGCTCCAGTCTTATCTGGCAGTGTTTCTACAGCTGGATGCCCTTCCTAACGCCAAACTATATAATGATAACCATTTCTTAAAATTCTATGAATCAAAAACAATTATTATAATAGTGCCTGCCAAGCCGTTATATGACTCATTATATATTTATATCTATAATAATAATAAGTGGGAAATTCTATCTGAATGAGACTCCTGTATCAGTCTGCATTTGCTCTACATAGACATATTATAGCTTTTTAGAATCAGGATGATCCCAGGATTGAAAATCTGCCCTTCATTTGGTTCTTGAACATCCAGCATGGGGATCTGATTTGAATGCATCTGGGTTGCTATTTCTAGCAAGTAAAGCTTGGCTGGTTCACACCATCTTACTTAGCATTTGTCAGATGATATCAGAGATCAAAGGGGAGATCAATGACATTTGCTTCATTAATTTTACGTTGAGATAAGAACTCTGGGACAAATTAGCTAACAGTTGAAATTTAAATTGGAACTGGAAGAATAGAATAATTGCATTACAGAATTAATTCTCATCCATCTTTTACCTCTGATCAAACACCATCAGACATATAATCATTATAAACATAATATAATTATGCTATTTAACACACTAGTTTTGGACCACAGGCCCAATTAGCCCACCACAGGAGCTAGCTTAAAACTCTACACAGAATGCAGCTTTCGAGCTAGTACTTAATAAGTTTGCATTTTGTTAATATTGAAAATATCAAGATAGGCATTTAGATTGAATGCAGAATTTTAACAACCATTTTTACATTGCTTATGGGTTTAAGGTGCTAAATCATTAATCATACTATTGTGATATATTTTATTCCCTGAATAAAGCATCTAACTCTGCAGGGCCCAAAATATTAGCTTTTCCCATTCAACACTTAAACCAAACTTCTTTACATTTAACAAACAGTCCCTGGATTTGTTCTAATCAACCTGGCTGAACAAACACCTTAGGAACAGCTTTCAAATATAAAAGCAATTGCTCTAATAAATACACCATCCTACTTATGCAATTTTTTTTTTTTAATTAAATTATTTCAGTAAAATCATAAGCATTTATAAATGTTTTATCTGTAACTCATTATTAAAATTTTATCGTGTTTTAAATATCAAAATAAATGCTAAAAGTAATTAATATAAGAAATATAAAAAATAGTAACATACTTTACGATAAACAATTTGCTTGATGATCTGCAAAGCTTGGCTCAGATATGAATCTTGAGCTAAGTCTTTACCGCACATAGATGGACTAACATCCAAAACAATAATAATGGCCGTCTGCAATAAAAGTGTATGAAATTGTACAACATGTAACCAAACATAAAAATATACCAATTATAGTGTAATACACACAGCAAACAATGGAGTCTCCACAATAACAATTTTCAATCCATGGCACACTCTGCAAGTCATTAAAACTGTAATGTTACACCAGCCTTTTAAATATTTTATTATATGCAGGTACCAGAATTAAAATTGTTTGAAAAGATAAATGAAGAACATACATTGCACTTTGCCTTGAAAGAACAAACATGCAATATATCATCATGATCATTTGATAGGTTTTCCATGCTGGCATGAGTTAGATGATGAACAAGAGGGTTGCATCATGCGTCATGTTAGCTTTGGCATGGTTTCCAATGTTGGATGCCCTTCCTAATGCCAATCACTTTACAGTGTGTACTAATGGGGTTGCTAAGTAACTTACAAGACAGGAAAAAAGAGGAAAAGGGAAATAGGAGAAAGAGAAAAGCCTAAGTGGGGGAGTATTTGAAAGGGTAGAGAAGAGATTTTAGGGCAAGGGACAAGAAGTGGGGTCTTTCTATGGAGAAGATACCCTGCATTTATATAAGGATGGGAGGGAGTATCTGACAGAAAGGTAAGATGGGAGCAATAGGTTGCCAGAACAAAACCCTCAGAAAGCAAGAAATTATACAAGCAGCGGTATTTCGTCTGTCTTTATGTTCTGAGTTCAAATTCCACCGAGGTTAACTTTGCCTTTCATCCTTTCAGGGTCGATAAATTAAGTACCAGTTCCGTGCTGGGGGTCGATCTAATCAACAGGCTCCCTCCCCCAAAATTTTGGACCTTGTGCCCAGAGTAGAAAAGAATATCTTAACGTTTCCAGCTTGCCTTAATCCTTTAGCATTTAAACCAGCCATATCCAGCCTAAATATTCTACCTGTTTTATGTTCAAACCAACCAGATCCTCCTTCTCACACCCACCCTACAACCTTATTCTAAAAATAAACAATCACGTCATTGAAATTACAAAGCTATGTGATAAGACATGATAATTTGAAAGCAGTAATGAATAAGGTTTACATTTGACTGAATAATATGAACACTAAAGGGTTAAAAACTGGCAATACACGTATGAACCATATGTGGCACACAAGTACACTATGGCACAAGTAGTAAACAATTCCCCTAGCTTGCCAAGAGACCTGCTAGAAGAAGCAGCCAATAAACTACTACTGATTGTATATATATATATATCATCGTTTTTAACATCCATTTTTCCATGCTTGCATAGGTCAGAGAGAATTTGTTGAGATGGATTCTCTACAGCCACATACCCTTCCTGTTGCCAATCCTCTCCTGTCTCCAAGGATGGAAATATTACCTCTTGACTAGATACGCTTTCATGAGAGACTGGAAACAAAGAATACTGCTTGCATGAAAGTGATTCTCATTTGAAACTATCATGTAGTGTCCAGACAAGAAGGCTAACACAAACACACATACATGCATGCATACATACATACTTACATACATACATCATCTTTTACTTGTTTCAGTCATGGGACTGCAGCCATACTGGGGCACTGCCTGGAAGAGTTTAGTTGAACAAATCAACTCCAGTACTTTTTTTTTTTATTCTATCAGCCTCTTTTGCCAAACCACTCAGTTACAGGGATATAAACAAACCAATACCAGTACAAACACACATACACACACACACACACATTATAATATATATATATATATATATATATATATATACAAACAATAGGCTTCATTCAGTTTCTGCCTACCACAAGACTTTGGCCAGCCAAAGACTATAGCAGAAGAAACTTGGCCGAGGTGCCACAGAGGAACTGAATCCAGAACCATGTGGTTGAGAAGAAAAGTTCTTATCACACAGCCATACCTGCAATATATTGTCATGTGGTCAAGAGGTTTTCCTCCCAGCCATGTGGTTTCAACTTCAGTCCAACTGTGCAGCAATTGGGCAAATGTCTTCTACTATAGTTCCAGGCTGACCAAAGCCTTGATTTGGTAAGCAGAAAGCGAAAAAAAAAGTCCATCATATATGTTAGCACATGTGTTAATGCATGCAGTATCATTTTGATATTGCATGACAATTATAAACAAGCACTTCCACCTTTCAGTGTCCAGTGTTCCCAATCTTCGATGAAAATATGTCAGACATAGCAGGAAAACTTATTATGCTTGGAAACAGATGAGGGTTGGCAACAGGTAGGACATTTGGGTGTAGAAAATTTGACTCAACAAATTCTGTCTAATCTATGGAAAACTGGATGTTAAAGTAATGAGGATTATAATATACAGGAATCACTTGCTTTACGGAAGTAATACATTCCTGAAAATCTGACGATTATGCAAAATTTATTTTCCAATTAGGGCAGGATGCCCATTGTTGGAACGCCTTTGATTCTAGATTTGCATGTTCATGGCTGACTTGGGGGCTAAACAATAATATATTTGCCGGATCTTTTCGGTTTCAACGGCAGTTTTTAACATAATTTCTAGGTAATTAAAAAATTTTAAAGTTCGTATATTGGTAGAATGTGTTTATAAGACATCTTTTTCTCTTGGCTTTATTGAGAAAATTCTATGGTTTGTAAGATATTTGTTGTTTTTTCTTCAATTTCAACCAATCAATGACGTGTATTGAGGTAAAAAAAAAATTCTGTGCCGTATAAATAAGTCCCTCGTTTAAGAAACAGATTGGGTTTATTTACATTTGTGAAGAAAAAACAAGGCGATGCTTCGGTATAGATACACACGTGATTTTGTTTACATTTCTGAAGATAACAGAAACCCTTTTCTCCCACCCCTATCCCCCCATATATAAAAAAAAACACTTTCTTGAAATGTATCCGGTACTTACACCGGTACACATACCGAAGTTACGCCAAAAAAAAGATACCCTTCCCCCCACCCCTAACCAACCGTAACCCTAAAACAGATTGAAATGCAATAGATCGATACTAGGGTCATAATTATGGGTGACAATTTCATATGACACCGCTAGAAAAACTGCCGTTCAAACCGAAAAGATCCGCCAACTTTCCCAATTCTTTTTTTTTTTTCTTCCTCTTTTCCTTCCATCCTTTTTTTTTTCTTTCTTTCTTCGCTCATGTTTGTGTTTTCTTCGGTTTTGGATTTGTAAAGTCTCATTGTTAGTACAATAAAAGATAATAAAGAATCACAACCTATTTAATAAAGGGTACACTGGACAATATAGTCCCTGACATAAAAGAAAAAAACTTGACGGGACGGTTAGAACACCTTTGATCACAGATAAATGTAAATTTAAACTCTTTATTAAAAAAAAAAAAAAAAAACTTGATTCTGTGGAATATAATCTGTACGGTCAGAGCGCGAAATCGACAATACGGAGTGAGAGAAAGAATTATTTAAAGGGGAGAGAAACGCTTGCCTATGTCATACATAGAGTCGGAAATTATCTAGCGCGCCAAAAACCGTAATTTCTTCGAATCTTTACGTAGATTACGAATTAATAAAAAAAAAATAGCGAGGAGAGGAATTTTTGTCTCCCGCGCCGTACGCTTTGGCGCTTAAAATTCTTTTTTTCTGGTTTTATGTTCTAAACATCTAAGATTACGAGGTAAATTACCAGATTACGATTCTTCAAAATTATACAGGCATTTCCAACAAACAACTCTCTTTTAACTACTTAAAACATACAGATCCGAAGAAATCACGATTTTTGGCACACTAGGTAATTTCTGGCCCTACTCTAAAGGAATGCCCAAAAGAAGTACTTAGGATAATGGGTGGAATTCCAGTTTAAACACCCCATATAACTCCGTATAGCTTCTTTTTTTTTTTTTATTTTAAGAAATTTTCAGAAAACGTTAATGAATTTGTGTTCTACAGACAGGAATTCATACGACTGTACAAAAACAAAACAAAGTTTAGCTGTTATTTTTAGCACATCTCACAACCATCTGATACCGTCCTCGTTTCTTTGTCACTCTGACATGTACTGATGTTTTTCACTATTTTCTCCCCATAAACACATTTAATGGTCTGATGCTGGGATTTAAGCAAAAACATTCCGATTGTCCGAAAATTAAAAAACAAAATTTTTTTTCATAATCGTATGAATTCTCGTGTGAAGGACACTTATTTCCACTTTTCTGAAAATTCCCTAGAATAAAAAAGTTATGAGAGCTTATATCGGATGCTTAAAGCAGAATTCCAGTGTAACAACATTTATATTTTTTCTTCAAAATTATTATTTACTCTTTTGGAACTAAAATTAAAACACTAACAACTGATCCACTTTGGTCATAAATAATAACAAACAATTGGTACAAACGTAGATTTGAAAGGATGAATTAATATTACAAGTGGTAATTTATCGTTATAATAAGAGAGAGATGTGGTTACATAGCAATAACAGTAGGGCAAAGAGTTGAAAGTTTCCGTGTTCCTAGGGGTTGAAAAGGGTTAAACAACAACACAGCTAGCATAAAAAATACTTTCATGGCACTAAGAAAAAAAGTATCACCAAACAAACTTTCATGAAGCAAATATAAAAACTAGAATTCGAACTGATATATTCAGAAACAAATTAGTACTGATTAATTTAAGTACTTTTTGCTTCATATACACACTTACGCGAAACTATATTTAGCTTATAAAATTATAAGTCATTCAATCTCAATATTTAGTTTCAAATGGTTTTGTATTGAATGAAAGAAGAGACTGTCTTTAAAAAAATTCCATTTACTCGTTAAAAACTACTTTCTTTAAGCCAGGTTTCCTAAAATAGAAGAATATATTCTTTACTTCGCACATAGTTGCTAATTTTTAAGCATGGGAACCTGCACCGGAATAAAATCACAATTTATAAGATTGTACTTATTTAATACATACCTTGTTGTACGCCATTCTGACAGATATATTAACTAAGTCTTAATTTGTTTCCGGTTTCGTAATATTCACGATGTGTAGGTGACTAACAATTTCGAAGCAATGAACGTGTCGGAACTTGTGCACACCACAATCAATATAAGAAGATGTTTTAATATACTGATGATGCAATGTATACATCACAATCTAAGTAATTTAATATATCGATGATGTACACATCGCAATCCTGGTCACGACAGTGTCACTCAATGAACAGGACCAGCTTTACAAATGCTAGGACCATTCGCTATGAGGTCCTGTAGAGCAAGGGTACTCAACTACCGGGTTGTATATCACTTGCTACCGGGTTGACCAGAAAGAATAAAATTTTAATCGCAGTCTGCAGAGTCAGATTCTGATTCTACAAAAAAAAACGACATTTTAAAATTTTAATTCCCGCCCCCCAGAATTTTTTTTTTTTTTTTTTTTGCGAAACACGTAGAAAAATATGGAGATTATGATTCTAAAGTAAAATTTCTGAAAAAAAATGAAAACTGAAGAATTGTGGGGGGAATAAAAATTTTAAAATGCCTTTTTTTTTTTTTTTTTTTTTTTTTGCAGAATCAGAATCTCCGTACTCGAAAAGGGAGGGGGGCTCCTGTAAATATATTATATATCATCAGCATCATCGTTTAACATCTGTTTTCTGTGCTAGCACAGGTTGGACGGTTCGACCGGGTTCTGGGAAGCCAAGAGGCTGCACCAGGCTCCAGTCTGATCTGGCAGTGTTTCTACAGCTGGATGCCCTTTTTAACGCCAACCACTCCGTGAGTGTAGTGAGTGCTTTTTACGTGCCAGGGGTAGCTGGCAGCGGCCACAATCGGTTGGTGCTTTTTACGTGCCACCAGCACGGAAGCCAGTCAAGGCGGCGCTGGCATCGGCCACGTTCAGATGGTGCATTTTACATGCCACGTTCAGATGGTGCATTTTACATGCCACCGGCACAGATATCACAACTGAGGTGTTAAAGTCAGGCAGAAAGCAGCTCTGGAAAATCCTTGCCAAGCAATTCACACATGTAGATGAGGGAAGAATTCCCTCGCAGTGGAAAGAGTCAAATACCATTCTGCTATATAAGAAGTATGATAGGGAAGATCTAAAGAACTACCGATCCATATGCCTGCTGTCTCACGTGTACAAGCTGTTCACAAAGATAATTATGAACAGGTTGTCACATCATCTCGACAAACAACAACCGAAGGAGCAAGCCAGCTTCTGGAAGAACTACAGCACGATGGACCATATATTTACTTTAACACAACTACTTGAGCGAGCGAATGAGTACAAGCTGACTCTTCGCATTGCATTTGTAGACTATGAGAAGGCCTTCAACATTGTCGAAACCAACGTGGTGATGAACTCACTGCAGAGGCAAGGAGTGGAGGCACAATATGTGCAACTGCTCAGGAATGCAAATTCCGGATGTACCACCAACATAGCTCTGCTGTCATCCCCCATATGAGTGCTGGCCAAGAAGGGAGGAAGCAAGGAGATGCGATCACTCCAAAACTTTTCACCATATATCTCAAGCAGATCAGCAGAGGCATCAACTGGCAAGGTGGTGTCAACATCAATGGTGAGCTACTCACCCATCTCCATTTCACTGATGACATCATAATCATCGCTGGGACCACGGATCAGCTTCAGACCATGCTGACGGAGCTTGACATCAAAAGCTCTGCAGTAGGTCTCAAGATGAAATACATGAAAACGAAGTTCATGCAGTCCAACAACGTACCAACAGGTTGAATGGTGGTCAGCAGTGATGAAATAGAGGAGGTAAAGGAATATGTCTACCTGGGACAGGAAGTGAATATGTGCCAAGACATCGTAAAGGAGATCTCACGGAGGGTAAGGGCTCGATGGAAGGTGTTTAATGGCATAAGGGATGTGCTCAAGGGAAGGTTGGACAGGACCACTCACACCAATCTCATCAGTAGCACAGTTCTACCTGCAGTGTTATATGGTAGTGAAACATGGTCTGCAACAAAGAGAGAAGAGCAGAGATTGGTAACAGCTCAAAGAGCCATGGAGAGGTCAATGCTTCGAATCTCGTTGAGAGAGCATATCAGTAATGAGGTCATCAGACAGAAGTCTGACATGTGAGATGTCATCATAGAATATACACGCAGCAAGTTTAGATGGGCTGGACACATCGCCCGGCTCACCAATAATTGGTGGACCTGCGCAGTTGTTGAATGGTACCCACGTGAGCGGAAACGACCATTCGGAAGACCTCCACGACGGTGGATGAGGAAGGCACAATCTAGATAGGAGTGGACAGCATGCTGTGAAGAGCAGTGTCAAATCTTCTTTGTCAATGGTCCAGCAAACACATTCTCCCCAAGTGTCTCAAAAGTTACTCATTGGCAGAATTACTGTTGGGTTTGGCACTGACACTGCCTGGTCAATTGTTATTAGCTACATGAACCTACCAACTAGGTTCTACTCAACATGAACCTACCAACTATGTTCATCAGCTGTGCAATTACATGGCAGACTTACCTCTGTTAATATCAAGGTCACAATCAATTACAACTTTTGTAGCATCCAATATCAATACCTGAACTGACCTAATTTGTATGCAGTTAAGCATCTCTTACAGAGAGTTTATTCTGGCCTGCACAGTGTGTTCAAAGATAAACCAAAGTATATGGTTTTAACATTCAGGGGGTCAATGTCAATCAACTTAAGCAGACTTTCATCAAGTCTACTCCCCTAGTACAATACTCCTGTATTGCCATACCCAAACAATCCACACATAAAAATGCATTATCCAACAATAGTGCACTTCATACTGACAGGGTAATCAAAAGTGGAAGTGTACATTGGCTAGCTGGGTACACTCACAAATATTTTTATTACCACAAAAAAAAATGTTTTCATTTTATAGTTACTGCAGAACTTTGCATTTTCTAGGAACTTTTCATTGTTGCATGGACATTTTTTTTTTCAACAATTTTTCAATATTTAATGCACGTATTTTTTTTTTTTGTCTTTTTGTACTTGTGTTGGTTTCTCTCACTTTTCACTATTTTGCCTTTTTTGTAATGATCTAGGAAGGACTGCTGTAGTGGTGATTCAAAACCAACTCCCTGGATACACGAACAGACATCACAAGCAAACCACCATAGTTCACATGATCAGTCTATTAACCAACCAATCAACATGAAGTGATGGTGTGGACAAGTTTTCTTGAACATTCTAGAATTTGACTTCTGGTCTCCTATAAAACTGTTCAGTACACATTTTCACCAGTCAGATGACACAGAAAAATGAAAGAAACCTCCATCACCACAAATATAGCACAATTGTTTCCAGTTATGCTTGGCAAGCAACATGTTGCTGTATCAGTAGCTTGCCATAAACTCCAAGCAGTATCTCACTCTCAGTATGTAATTATTGCTGTAAAAGGGCAATGTAGTTTGTCTTTATGTGTGATAATAAAATCTTGTTAAATGTTCATGGATTTTGTTCGGTTGCTTCTACACGCAACCCAAGAAACATATTTTCATTTATCAACTTAGTCACCATCACAGACCAACCTACACTAAAGGCCATAACACCACTTTTCAGTAAAAAAACTTACATACAATCTTAAACAGTAGAGCTGAGTTAGATATTATGAATGACAGATATGTCTCAGAGAAGATACATGGTCTGCAGTGGGTTGGATCAAAATTCATAGATATTTGTGTAAAAAAGAAAAAATAATCCATTGGGTTGTTTTTGTTCTTTGTTAAAATGGGGACTATGAATTCATGTTTACCACTTATGTGACTGGCAACCAGTCAATTAAAACTCTTTCTTCTCATCCACCTTCATCTCCTGATGGAATAGGGTTCGTTTTAACTCTCTAGTGCTCTACTATAAATGAACTACCACACTATATTGTGAGTATAACATTACAGCGTCATTGTATGTTGGTTTACAAACAATTTATTCTGAAATATATTAGGCCAATCATTGAGAGCAACATTGTTATGTATTACTTTGATTTTGACTTCCAAATAAGTCACCTTCAAAATAACTGAAGACTGTAACCTATCTGGCCTAGGATACTATATAGTTATTTTGTTGCAAAAACATTACTCTTATTCTTAAAATATAATGGAACATAAATTTTATTAAGTAAACAAAACTCTTCAAAAATAATATAAATGAAGTAATGATTGGTGTGAAAACTTTATTTAGGAGTTTAAAATTAAAATCCCTCAGGATTTGAAAGTTCATCTTTCAGAAAAATCTATAAAACTGGTAAATATTTGCAAACATAAATATTCAAAATATACAACAAATTTTCTACATTTCCTCTTTTTCTTTCTGTTTAAGAACTTGCCATGTATTTTTACCCATTACTTCAGGACGAGTTGTAACAAAACCAGAACAAGGAACTTGACCAGGAACTTCACATATACACCAACGAGAGCAACCATGACCAAAATTTGCAGGATGTACATTACTTTCTTTGGTTGTGGCATCTGTAGAAAGGGGATTTCTATAAAAAAAAATGAAATAAATGAAGACTTCTATGTACAATCAGTGAATATGTAATTCTATGTGAAAAGATGCACAAAGCAGTGATGGAAGGTATACAAACTTAGAACTAGTTCAAATATATTTGAGAGGTATTTGAACCTGTATAGGATTTTCGCTGCAGTTTGTCACGGAGAAAAAAATTCTCACTTGAGGCAACTCTGAAGTGACCAGGAAGAAAAGTTTCTTTACTGTAAATCAGTAAAGATTATTAACACCTTTTTGTCTATAAGAATTTTTTCTCCATGACAACCTGCAGTGGAAAACATTTACATGTTCAAATATCTCTCAAAAATATTTGAAATGATCTTAAGTTTGTATACTTTCCATCACTGCTTCATACATGTACTCATATATTTATTCTGGCTTGACAGCTTATTTACACTATCAGTATACAATTTTTATTGATTTGCAGTAATGGAAGTTTCGCTTCCTAATCAGATCAGAGTTGCCTCTCTTGGAATCTACAAAATACCTCCTCAACAAGTCTAACACAAACATAAAAATATCTAGAATTGTCCAACACATCCAAATGTGCAAAATCAATGCATAATTATAAGATTTAAATAAAAAGAATGGGTTGTTAAATAACTCCATTTAGCACTTTTCAAGTAGCTCTATTAAAATAGTTACATAAATATTCAACAGCAATCCATAAATACAGCTTGAATGTTTTTGGAAGTTGTACACTCCATAAAAGAGTATTTGGGTGAGATGTCTGCAATGTTTAGTTTAATATACTACTCAGCTTTTTTTTTTCCATATCCAGAGGTTTTATTGTCACAACTGATTCAGGCTGACTTTGATAATGCATCAATTTATATTTCCATGATTTATTAAAGAGGCATTGTAGCTCTTTATAAAATAATTAAATGGAGTGTTCCAGAGTATCAAAGATATTAGTGTTAAATAGTTCTATTCAGCTTTACTCAAGCGCCTGTATATTATGGAGATACCTGTTTGTCTTAAGACAAACACTTACACACCCTCATGTACATGCACACACACATGCACATCATGTATACATATGTAGAATATATAAATTAGAGAAAAACCACAATTATGCAATTCAAACAATGATAGACATAAACCAAATCATAAATAAAATATATATTGTTTTAAAACATATAACTAGATCACAAAAAGAATAAAAATGAATAATCAATATATAATAAGTAAAAGAACTACGTCAGATTCTTAGCTATGGGTTACTTAGCATGTCCCAAAATTACTTCTGGAAGGTCATTCAAAGATACCCTAAAGGTCCAGGGCAAATGAGGCCAGTCTGTTCTTTAGCTATTCATCTAAGAGAAGGTAACTCCATAACTACTGTTCTTGTGGCATTTGTTGCACCAGACCAATACAAATTTGAAAGGTAAGAGGGAAAGGACTAGCACCCCTGCTGTCTTGTAGGGTAATTTATTGAGCATTTAAAAAAGACTAAGAAAGAAAACCCCTACAGAAAATCCTGAGGCAGATATATATAAGGCTGTGGAGTTGGAGTCAGAGCCGTGGAGTTGGAGTCAGAAACAATTAAAGGGTAGCTGGAGTCGGAGTCGGTAAAAGTATACTGACACGGATTCCAACTCATTTATTTTTTAATATAAACTAGTTATAACATATAGGCCTACTCAAAGTACAAGTGTATGCATATGCTTTATAAGATATGTAGACCACAATCCCTTAATTACATAAAGAGAAGTCAGAGGTGCCAATAGTACAGGAGTTGGAGTCGAAATTTTTTGTTTCAACTCCACAGCCCTGGATATATATCATCATCATCATTGTTTAATGTCCGTTTTCCATGCTGGCTTGGGTTGGACGGTCTGGAAAACCAGTGGCTGCACCAGGCTCCAATCTGATCTAGCAATGTTTATACAGCTGGATGCCCTTCCTAACGCCAACCACTCTGAGAGTGCTTTTTACGTACCACCAGCATAGGAGCCAGTCAGGCAGGCCTGGCATCAGTCATATTCAAATAGTGCTTTTTACGTGCCACCAGCACAGGAGCCAGTGAGGGGGTACTGGCATCGGCCACGTTTGGATGGTGCTTTTTATGTGCCACCGCCCAGGAGCCAGTCAGGGAGTACTGTCATTGGCCACATTCAGATGGTGCTTTTTACGTGCCACCAGCACGGGAACCAGTCATTGGGTACTGGCATCAGCCACATTTGGATGGTGCTTTTTACGTGCCACCGGCAACTCCATAAATGTTGCAAAGATATTGACTCGTCTCCCCTTCATGGCATGTCCATGATTAGCAAAGAGGTAAGGAACTTTCTTCTGGAACAGCCAAAGCACAGCAGAAGTGGTTAAGTTACTGTCTCTGAAAAACTGTAGATCAATAATAGAATAGATCAACCATATCTATACATGGAAGGCTTCTTCCAGTTTTCCTCAATCAAACCCACTAACAAGGCTTCAGTCAACCCATGGCTATAGTAGAACCCAAAGTTCTGCACTGTATTCACTCATTCCATTTGACTGATATGTGGTCTTTGACTAAGTTGTGATACAAATATACACTTTAATTTCTACAAGGATTAAAGATTATTTAAAGTTCAACCTAGACTAATCTTCAAAAACAAAAAGTATTAAAACATACTGGGTTTTACAAAAGATTTTCCTAATGTGTTCATGAATTTCTTCTTGTTCTTTGTTGTAAACATCCATAACAACTTTTTCACCAGAATCTGTAAAAGTAAAAGAATTGCTAAGTAGAAACAATTACAATAGAATGAATATATTGTGATTTTGGGGAAAAAAAAAGTTCTATACTAACTTTGAGGATGTTGCCAGATGTATTATTGCTCATCTTTTAAATCAAGATGTCTGATCCAAAAAATAACCTATCCAGAGCTATTGCTGTGAAAGTATATACAATTCTTGGATGTTAGGCTATTAATAGGCCATTGATTAGGCCATCTAATATGAAAATATATTCACTTGAATTTTCCTTTAAGTTTAGCATGATCAAAAGTTTTTCACATTTCCCAAAATGAGTAAATTAAAGGTAATTTATTTCAAAACTGTTTTCTGGCTGATTTACAATAACTTATTCCATGCAAACCTGATCAGAATGACTTCTGCTGGAGCAACTGTTTTTAAAGTTAGATAACTTCCTTCTACTATGAAGTAGATGCAGAACTTGCCTTTTTACCATCTATTCACATCACCTCTCAGCACTGCTCAAAGCTGGGAGGTAATGTGAATAGATGGTGTGTGAGAAATTTAAAAATTGGGTAAGTAATACAATATACTGGAAGTTTCAGGATACACAGAAAGAGAAAGAAGTTCCACAAGGTGGTATTCAGATGAAGAAATATTTTTAATTCTTGGTGTAAGGTTTAGAGAATGACAAACTTGGGTTGCAAGAAGCAAAGAAGTTGGGGTAATTAGTGATTTGACATTTAATTTCTATGAAGTTTGAAGAATATGAAATTGTCATAGTAGAGATGGAATGCTAGGTATATTTGAATCTTTTAGAGAGTTAACTGCTCAGGGGCTAAAGATTTTTTGCTATAAATACTATTAAATATTTAGGTCATTTTAGAAAGCATTTTGTGCAGTAGAGGAATATGTAAGCTGCACAATACTAATTAATTTAATGATAATTAACAAAATTTGAAGAGAAAGAGATAACAGTCCAAGGGAGAAACTTAAGTTCAATATTTGAGAGAGTTTTCTACAGCTCACTTAAGTGGTTATGGTATGGCTAATGAAGAAAATTTAGATTCATATAATCAGTTTAATACATCATGTACTGGAAGGTTAGTTGGGTCACAAAGGCTGCATATATTTCGTTTTACAAATAGGATGTGCGACATCCTTTTTTTAAGCGAGTGATTATGTGAATCATAGAGTAGAATCTATATAAATGAAAACTATATTATTAGTTGCCTTGGCTCTTCTCTTCGGGGTTCAATAATACTTCAACTCCCACTAACATGCTACAAAGCCCACAAGAGTATTGCTCCTAGATCTTGAATGCTGTACACAAACAGATATCTTAGAACACAACCAAGAAGCAGGCTAATTAGTGATTGGTATAAAGTCACAGACACACTACAGTCTCTAGTCCACAAGCATACTTTCTCCTCCCTTTCCTTTTCTACTGCAATTCAAATAACCTATGCCCTTAGGAGCTGACTGTATTCATGCCACTTCTGTTCAAGCTCTCCTAAATCACTAATTTCTCCTCCACTCATCACCTATATTGTGTCCAGCATCCCACCACCACCATCCAGCTGTGCATTAATCTCTACACCCAAACCTTCCTCCCCACAATGTCAGCCTTTAGAACTCCTTTTCTCTTTGTATCCTTCCATAAGCTATCAACTTGCATCAGTTTAAGCATTAATTGCACAAAGGCTTGTGAAGGCCATGGGTACTGCTCCTTCCCCCAGATCCAGTGTCTAAAAAAAACAAAATCATAAATCGTTTTATGAAATGAGCAAAATATAGAATATATCTTACCTAAAATGAACTGTATAAAAGGTGTTGGTGTCATATTCTTCATAGTGAGTATTTGTAGCTTGGGATTTTTATACTGTATTTGTGGAATGTGCCAAAATTGAAAGTTGCTTTGAATAAAAAAGAAAAATTTATAAAGTCATTAAAAACCATTTAATAAGATCATTAGGGCTTTCATCATGGTTTTCTATATATTTGACATTTAACAATATATGTTAACAAAATTATCTATAATACTTATATGTGTGTGTTGTGGCTGGTCTTTGTGTCAATTTGAACTGAGACTTTTTTTCCAATTAGGGAAATCTTCATAAACAAAAGCCAGATCTTTCAAACTGAGTGATGACATCATGAAAAAAAAAAGCCTGACCAATAGCACACACAACAACTATACAGCAAACTCAATGAATGACATCAACATAAAAAAACAGAAAACGAACAAATCAAAATCGTTGCTTTCAAACCAGTTAAGAGTCGGTCAAGATCTAGGATCAGGACAGAAAGGTCAGTCAGGTAGACAGAACAAAAAACAGAATGCAGCCATGCCTTCATGTCATGTTGAGCTCCACTCAGTGTCAGATGTCGACAGCCAGACCCACCAAATATGAAGAGTCTGTAGTAACACAAATGATCCGCATTCTACTAGCTTAAGAATTCTCTCTGTCTTCTACACCTAAATATAGAAACTGTCAACCACACTGTTTCCTAAAAAAGAACTTTCTTTCACCTCAGTAGTTCCTCATCAGATGTCCTGTCCAGTACAACATCTAACAATAAGCATTACTTGAAAACAATGACTTCTCTCATCCAGCCAGCCAGCTTTCCATTCATCTAGTTGTTAATGTGATAACCACCACCTATATTAGTATGTCAAGTTCATATAACATTACATTGTGTAAACATGTGTGCTGACAAGCCCTACTACCAAATTCTAAGAGCTACAAATCCTAAACGAAACAAGTATTGAAATTTCTACACTTAATGCTGACACCAGTACTAATAATAAAACATTCCCAGGTAATTTCCAAAGTTCATACAAAGCTTTGAAACTTCAAAGTTATGTTCATTTACAGAGTACAAGGGGAAAAAATCTGTTTCACTATTCTTGATAAATGTTTCAACAGCAAAGGCATATTGTGCTCTGGTCCAAACCATGATGGCAACTAAGAAAAAATAAAAAAACATTTGCTACCTGAAAACACCATTAATCCCTGCCAAACTGCACTGGTGCCACACCAATGGCCACATAAAATATGGGAGGTTTTTCAGTTGCACCTTGTGTTATAACCTTCCTCTTCTTATGGCTGAGTTCCAACCCAAATCCACTTGTCACACCTCTTGGTCCTGGATACATTCCAGGCCAGTGTCTGAAATCAAGTTATCAATGTAAGTGTGACGAGGTAAGCATCACCATGAAGTAGATTCCACAAGACTAATTCAAATGTTTGCAGTTCAGGGTGGCATACACAGCGACCAGATAGTCACAGCTGTCTTGGCCTGATCTTGCTAGCTTTTGGCAGGTCTCCATAAAGGCATTTGTTTCTCAAATGTTACTACCATTCCACATTTAGGGCCGTTTGTAGTATCCTTGTGTAGCAGCCATCTAACCTGTTCAATAATTTCTTTGTCAGTGTCTGTGTTTCACTGCCATATAATAATACTGATTCAACAGCTGAACCCATTCCCACAATTTTTCCACCCATCAAAGTGTTCAACCATATCCTCCACATAAATTCCAATGATGATGAAGTAATGATTATGTGTAAGCCGGGGGGGGGGGATACTGTCACTAAACATCATGGAATAAATATGTCTGGAGTCAGAGTATTACCAACATGAAAGCTCGAAATTTCGTTTGCAAGATTCATGATGTGAACTCGTGTTTTAAAACAAATCTTGATGTATCTTGTGAGGGTCATTATGCCAACAATAACACATGCACTGGTTCAATTTCACTTCTTTTTTGTTAGTCAGTTGGTTAGTTATCTAACCAACCAAATTAATAACGTGTCCTCTCCTCCAGATCTTAGAGATTTGAAACAAACATGAAAGCAGATTAATTGGTTAGTTAGATAACTAATCAATCAACTAACAATAAAGAGGTGAAATTGAACCAGTGCATATGTTTTTTTATTATTGGCGTAATGAATGTCCCAATATACAACAAAGCTCAAGATGTTCTTCAGAAATTTTTTGGTGATAAATCAAAAAGTTCACTAGAAACAGCACACGAATTAGTAATTTGAATGTAAAATTGAAATATGGAGAAAGATAATTTAGCAGCAGTTCATAAAATGTAGCTCATTGAATAAAGGTTAAAGTTTAAAGTGGAGTGGCGGTAGCAAGGCAACTTTGTGGGAATATTTGTAAGAGGAACAAAGCTTAAAATACCTGTACTTAACTGGTATCTTATTTTAAGCATCCCTGGGGGATGAAAGGCAAAATTGATCTCAGTAACCAAAACAAGTACTGCAAATTTTTGAAGACAATTATGCAATGCACCGCTTTGAAAATTAAACTCATTGATTTTCTAATTATGAAACTCTATTAAACACAGTCACAATTTCTATTTTTCAATTAAAAAAAAAAAAGATATTTCATTTTATTGTCACAGAAGGAAAGTGAAAAAGTACTCTAATCTGCATTAAAAAACTGCAATTTTGAAAACGATTTTTTTTTCATAACTAATTTTTCCGTATTTTTAAACGTAGAAATCCTCAATAAAAGTTCAAAACAAAAACTTGACGCGGGGTGGTTACAAATTTCAAAAACTGTTTTCTGAGTTGTTTCTCTTTTTTCTTCCAAATATTTATCTCGTTATTGAAAACATACGAATCCGAAGAAAGTTTACGAAAAAGAGAATAACAAGGGTGCTATTCAAAACGGAGAAATTGAAACGTCCTTAAAACTCAAACTGAGAGCACTTTCGTTTTGTATTTGTCAATACTTAAGTCAATCTTGTGTGTATGGAACAAGATCGGGGTCATTAGATGTAAACTTATACAAGAATTTATCGTAAAAAATATTTTCGCCTAATATTAAGAATTTATAAGTTTTGTTACATATCCAAGCTTCGATGTTCCACGAAGTTTAACCCCACAAAGTTATGACCTCTTAGATATTTTCCTCGTGGTATATCAACTAAATTATCTTTTACCAAACTTAAAGATCTACCTTTCTCAGAAAAAAAAAAAAAAAGATACATTAAACCTAAACCAATAATTTTACTAGAATCGAAAGATCGTCATAAATACAAGCGTGTGAAGTAGAGATTGTGCGAAAATAAACGGTTTCAATAAAAAAGAAATTAGTTGTCATTGATTTAAACGCAACAACAAAACACTTACTAAGCTCCTTTACTTGCTGCATGTCCTGTGTTATAATTAATTATCATTACTTGAACATTTTTCTTAAAAACAAGTGCCCCATTTTTAAGATATTGTAAAGTCCTACGAATAGGAGCACGACCTTTCATAAAAGGCATGTTTCTAAGATGTTATTTCTCACGCGAGGAAATATCTCCGAATTTACTTAAAACGACATGTTATCAAAAACAGGTAACTGTTGCAAAATTTGAAAGGATTTATTAAATGATAAAATAATAAATAGTCAAAAAGTGTTATATATGAATTTATAAAACTACAAATTATACATGAAATTATATCTCTTTTTCAATCACTTTCATTTTGAATTACGGCAAATGTCGTAAAGTAATAGATTCATACAAAGCAGACGAAAGAATGGCGACTGCGGCACCGCTGTCACATCAAGGTCGAATAGTGCTGATTGCAGCACTGGCTGGGGGTTTATTTTTTCTTGGATTTATTTTCAGTAAAAAATACTTCAAAAACAAAACTAAATTAGGTAAGTAATTTTAATACATATATGTTAAACTCTATTACTCTCTTACTGTAAAAATGTTAACGAAAAGTTTACATTACATCAAACTATTTCCTAATTTCATTTATTTTAATTACTGGATTGGCAACCGTCAATTAATAACGAAAATTTGAATTTTCAACGTATCTGAATTACAATAATGTCTCATGTTGGTATAAGACCACAATTTCTTTGACTGAATAGACACAGTACATGCCTGGTACTTGTTTTCCATTGATCCTACGAGGATGTAAAACGAAGTCGAAACATGTGGGGATTTTAGCTTACAGTTCTATACTGTAAGCTAAAATCCCCACATGTTTCGACATTAGTCTGTCGTCCCACCAACTTAAATTATCGTTAAGATTTCTAACACTGACACCAGGCAAAAAAATTTGGGGTTGAGGATGACTGAATCGATTTTAATATTTAACAAGCGATTGTTTTATCTAGCCTTCTGAAGGATAAAAAAACAAAGTTGACCTCATCAGAATTTGAACATATTCTAAATAACCTTAACTAAATAAAACAAATTATTTAGTCTCGCGCTGTACTTTTGCCATTTCTCCCTTTAACAGTAATGATAATTTCTTAGATAATTTCTAAACTGGCTGGGGTGGTGTAGTTTATTAATTCTACCTTAGAATTTGACTTGTACATGTTTTATCGTCACCGAAAAGATGAAAGGCAAATTCACTTCCGGTGGGATTTAAACACCAATGCTCTACTGATTCTGCATGCCGTTGCACCTTCCATCAATAATAATAAGTTATTCGAACAGTCGGATATGGGTGTGGCCACAGATGATACAAAAGCCCTCGAATGGGTGATTATCGAGTGACCCTGAAAAAAGAAAGAAAGAAAAAGGTGTGCTGATGAATATACTGACTTGACTCCCAAATCCCAAAAGTTTGTGAGCATCAAGCTTAACAATTCAGAAAATGGAGTGGCCAATCACTTAACCCAAGCAACAGGCCAAGAATTGCAACAAGAGCAAAAGCAACATCGTTCTTTACAGTAGCAAAAGGTACATCAAGTTCAGCTGCAAAAGGAGAAAAAACAAACGAAAGCAACCAAGACGAAATAACAACCATGCTTGCTGGAACAAATGCAGTAACCACACATGGGTGAGCCACTTAACTACACAATTCTCTGAAGGAATTGCTGGATTTTATAGACTCTAAAAACGACATAAGTTTAATAATGCGCAAGGGACTTGGTGCACTCACCATTTCCAAGACTCAACAAGGAAGGGTTCTTGTTAAAACTACGATTTACAGTATTTTGAGAAAACATTTACCACATGATACAGAAGAATTTAAAAGCTTATTCGGCAGAAGGATGTTAGAAAGCTCATACAAAGGCCATGGAAAAGGACCAAGCCAAGTGATCACCTTTTTTTTATTTTTTATTTCTCCTCTTCCTCTTGAAATGGCAATACAAAGAATAGGTTGTTGCATAAATGCTCATGGCCTGGGGTAGCATGAAAGCAGGGACACCTACTCAACAATCCTGGGTCACTAAATCTGAATGCACTAGCCATTATCAAGACTAGAATTTCTAAAACACAATTGTTTGCTCCCTTCTAGGTGGCTACAAGGTTTATGCTCCTTTAGTTGACCTGGATCACATGGTCTGGTAGTGCTGTTTCTGAGAGGCCTGGGTGTAAAATGAGTACAATTTTCCCAGATCCAATCAGTAGGTTGGTAGTCTTACACATGAACAACAATGAAAGCAACAGTAGTCTTCAGACAGTGGCTGTCTATGCTCTGACAGGAGCTGGACAGCTGGATTTCTTTAGACATCCAGAGACTTTCCTGGAAACATCTTACTCATTAATGTTCATGGGCAGTTGAAATAGGATCTTGGATGCATCCAAAGATTACATGGGAGTATCTGATTGGAGAGTAGGAGGGCAAAAGTCTCATAAACTTTCTCATGCATTTCCAATGGTCTGACAGCTTTTTGCTTTATTTTCCCCAATGCACAATATGGACATGGTCACACAGTGGCATTCAAGTCATAATTAGTTTGGGTCATTGTCAGGTTAGCAGACAGGCATAGTAATAAGGTGCACATTGTTTCAGATAGTTGGCTATTCGGACCACAAATTTGTAACATTTACAGTCAACTTAGAAAAGATGTAGACAGGGACCAGGTTACTGGAAGATGAACACATCCTTCCCAGCACTGAAAGATTTCAAGGATCAGATTAATGTACTGATTAGGCAGGAACTGATGAGAGCTATCAACAACAAATGGAGAATTTAACTAAAACGAAAAATCGGAGAAGCAACAAGTGGCCCTCAACCATTTCTTCAATGCAAAACATTAAGATTTTGTTGTCTAAGCTTGTGTATGTGTATTGAAACCGGAAGGTACAAAAACCATCTGTTGGGCCCATGTGATGGAGGTGCAACACAGCAATAAAGTTAATATTTGGTTTATAGCAGACCAAAGCAAGCATGTCCTCTCCAATTTCAAACAAATGTGAACAGTATTTCAGTAGTACTTCAGTGAAACAGTCTTCGAAGAGCAGTGGACTTGAAACAGTGGGCTTTGAAGCCTACCCTGACAGTTTACCACAATTATCAGACAAGGAGAGTGGGTATTGTGAGAAGCTGATTTCAGAAGGTAAAGTGACATGTGCTGAAATGCTGTGTGGGACACAAATTGCCAGGACTAGAAGGTCTGCTCAATGAACCATATTTCCACATGTCAAATTTGTTCATTCCTGTCTTGGGAGCTGTCCACTGTAGTTGACAACAGACTGGGAACATCCCCAGTTGAGTGAGTTGGGGGTGGTGGCACTGTGATAAGAAAGGATTCAAACAAGGAGGATGTGATTGAAAATTCCAGACCCATAATTCTACTCAGTATAGACTAAAAGTACTCACCAAGAGGCTGATACTTGTTGGTAGTGTAGTAGGAGACATGCAAACCTATGCAATCCTGATCAGATTTGTCCACAACAATCCCCACCTTATGCAATACATAGGGTGAATCAGGAATAGATCTGGCTTTGGATGGGTGCTGGTCAATTTGAATCAGTTTGAGGTATTCAACCATGTGGACATTTGCTACCTGTCAGCTATCCTAAGAGCTGTAGGCTTCCGTTCTGTCTTCAGAGGCTAAATAACCACAGTGTATAGCAGCATCTGGTCAGTGAACAAATTAAATAGCCACTTCTCAGAACCTTCTGTTATTGAATGCTCAGTCACCAAGGATACTACTCCCTCTTCCCTCACCTGTATGTCTTACCTCTAGAGCCTTCACTGCCTAGAATAGAGAGTTTGAGGGCTATTTCACTGGAACTGGGTCACAAGAGAGCCATGTCTGAATATGCAGATGATGTCAATCTTCAAATATGCATGTGCTCTCCAAACTGAAAGAGTACCAAGTATGTATTGGAACACACATAAACCTGGGCAAGTCAATGAGCTTGCAACTAGCCACTCACAGAGGCAAGTCATATTGACCAGCAGCGATCTCTATCAATGGATTGAGGGCCCAGCGAAAATACTTGTAATCTGGTTTGGACCAAACTTCCTGCTGAGTAGGAACTGGAAGAGATCATTAATAGGGTAGCCAATCTTACTCAGAAATGGACCAAGACAAAGATGTCCTTGAAAGTTCAGAAAAGAGTAGCTCGTGCATTCATTTACCTCAGTAGTGTACAATTGTTTGACTGTCACATCTTGTCCTAAAAAATATCTGACCAAGTTGGAGTGCTTGCTTTTCTACTTCTTATGGTAGGGTCAGGTTTTGAAGGCCAGGAAATCCATCTACTGTCAATAAATACTCAGTGAAGAGTGGTCTTGGGATGCTGTTCTTGATAATGCACTGCCATACTTGCAGAAATATCTAGATCACTGTGTTAGTGTTAATGGCAATGACGAAAAAAAAAGGGTAAGTGGACTGGTGTGGGCTTCTTTTGTGTGACATGATTTTCCACAGCACATCTCACATATGTGTATGTATATATGTGTGTGTGTATGTATGTATGTGTGTATGTTTGTGTGTTGTTATTTATATTGATTTCAGTTGAATATTTATACTTAAGCAACAATTATTTTGTATTACTCTACCTGTATTTTGGATTGTTACTTTTACTGTATACGTTTTACTTATTTAATTGATTGTTTCTTTATAATATTCATCTCCCAATTATTGTCTTTTTCCCCCTTTTTTTTCTTTTTTGGAAGCTAATGAAGAAAAGGAAACTATGAAAAAAGATTGCAAAATACAAAAAGAAGGATTAAAGGATGGTCTAGACTCAAATAGTCTAGGAGATGCAAATTCTGAAAAGCAACTGCTAGAAGCCATAAATATCAAAGAAACATCAGTAAAATTACAACCTGCTGCTGCAAATGAATTTGAAACTTCTGCTCCAAGCTTCAGTCAGCAGTCACAAGATGTTGAAAATTCAGTAGTCAGTTGTCAGTATGATGACACCGAAGAAACTCTTAAAACTGTGGAACATGATATCAATTCTGATTCATCATTTGATTTCTTTGATTTAGCTACTAGTCCCAATGATTTCAAACCAACATTTGAATTTGTTCATCCAGCTGAAAATTTAAATAGGATAAAGAGAAGTGAAAAATCAGATAAAATTAATCATATTTCAGATGTATCTGAAAATGAAGAAGAAAGTACACAAGTTTCTTCACAAGAAGATATTACAAATGCTTTGGATTCAGCAATCAATAATACTGATACCATAGGAGCTGATGAACTGAAAACTCTGGTTTCACTTTTACTTTCAAAAAATGTTGAAATTCAAGAAGCAGCAATACTTGGGATTGTTAAATGTGCTGCATTTACAGACCATCAGGTAAGATGCACAAAAATTTCTTAATAACTAATTGAATAGTTAGTTGTTTGAAGGGAATCTTATAGTAACAACAATTTCTTTAATAATAACAATATACTAGTGATGTGAAATCTATCCCTCTCGTGCTAACATGAAAAACTATATGTGGAAAATAAGTGCTAATACTTGCAAATAAACATTCTTTAATAGAAATAATAATTTTATGACGGTACTAGAAATTCACTTTATTGAATTTTTTCTTTTTTCTTTACCAGAATTCACTACGTGAGTTGGGTTGTCTAGAAAAGCTTAATGTTTTGCTTAGTTCCTGTGTCACATCTTTAAAAGTTGGACATAATATTTCACCAGTTCTTATTGCATCAGTTGCTAATGCAATTTCAAATATGTCTGTCAATGAAAACAATCAAATTATGTTAAAGGTAAGTAAAGTCGTTTTTTGAATATGCAAAATCTCTTTCTGTTGTTTTAGCACAATAACAATTGAAAGACATTTTTGTTCACATTTCTCAAGAATTATCTTTAACTTAAATTAACAAAAATTTAATTTATATTTTTTCTGCACAATAATTTTTTAGTTAAATTTATTTTGTATTAAATGCATATAACCTTGGAAACAGATGAATATTCTTTTAAAAATGTACTCCTGTACTTCTAAAAAAAATATTAAGAATGATTTTTAAAGAATTACTGTAAAATATACATTTCAGATTGAATATCATCAGTGGTGGATTAGCAGAATCTTTTGAACATTTAAGAGAAAAATGAATGCAGAATCTTGTTACTGCCTTTACATTCTGACTTCAAATCTCACTGAGATGAAATTTGTCTTTCATCATTCCAGGGGTCAATAACTTAAATTGGTATAAGTACAGGAGTTGGTTTAATATTCCTATAAGAACATCCTTGATGTGAATGGAATTATAATAAAATTCAAAGCAGACTATTAAGTGATTCAGCTAAGTTTAATACCTATTTCTTTACTACCCACAAGGGGCTAAACACAGAGGGGACAAACAAGGACAGACAAAGGGACCAAGTCGATTATATCAACTCCAGTGCATAACTGGTACTTAATTTATCGACCCCAAAAGGATGACAGGCAAAGTCGACCTCGGCGGAATTTGAACTCAGAACGTAATGGCAGATGAAATACGGCTACGCATTTTGCCTGGTGTGCTAACGTTTCTGCCAGCTCGCCACCCACCATCTAAGGCTAATACCATTAAAGCAGTAGTGAGCATCATAAAGCATGAAGTAAATTTCTAGGGAATCAACTTGGCAATACAGTTTTAACCCAGTCTTTATCTGGAACCCTTTCACTTCACTAATGTCCTTGGAAAAGAACGTCATAAAAACTACAACTTTATATTTCCCTGCTTCAGATAGTATGAGATTAGATTATAGAGGTAAAATATGTAAATTAAATGCAATGGTTGGACTGTTGAGTAAGGTTCATAAGATAAGCTATGTAAAATTGCTAGAAAGAACAAATTGAGAAAATGACTAGCTATCAAAAATATTTTTCGGTTTGTGCAGGAAAGCCAACCAGGATAAGATGGGCATAAGGAAATGGATGTTACATACTAGGTAAAAAAAAAAAGTGCCATAGTTGATGATGGAATCTACTGACAGCCAAAGAAGTAATCAAACAGTACATGAAAAGATACAGAGTTACAAATTTGTCTAACACATGCTAAATGTGAAAAGAGGTGTTAAAAATTATGGTGATGAGAGCTGCAGCAATGATGACTCCAATGGCTTTGATCATGGTGATGTATTTATTTATGTGTGACAATGTTTAGCCCTTCTTTTCTTTAGGTTTCATGCTTTGAGGAAATAACTGTAATGTGGCAACAAAGATACAGTATGACTGTTTTTCCATCTAATCTATTATTGTATAAGTGAAGGCTTGGTGGTATCCACAACAGAGGCAGGCAAGTGAACTCACTCAGTGTGTTGTAGTTTCAGCATATTTGGATACAAAAAAAAAACATATTAACAACCTAACACAAATTTTTTAACCTAGAATATTTCAGCTATTTCTATACAGAAATATGTTTTATGTGATTTTCTTTCAGATTAGGAGAGGGTTTTTAAAATAATGTAATTTAGTTACTCTAGCAGTACAAGGTGGTATCAAAAAGTTCCCAAACTGGTTATGTTTAATAAAAAATAACTTATTTATGTAAGTTTTAACATCATCTTCAAAATAGTTGTCTTGCGCAGCAATACACTAGTCCTAGTGTTCTTGCCACTTTAGGAATCTGGCCTGGAAATAATTTTCTGTAAGCAATTCACTCTGGATCTCAACAATGATGTTAAAACGGTGACCTTTGAGCTATAATTTCATCTTGGAGAAGAGATGGAAATCTACAGGTGCTAATTCTTGATGCACTATACCATGGATGTTGTAAAAACTATGAGCATGCTCTTGATTGAGCTGCAGCTCTGTCATGCCTTCTTCAGTTGTGGAGATGAAGGCCTCTTCCATTGTGACAACTACTGCTTCGTTTCAGGGTCATACCTGTAGATCCAACACTCATTACTGGTAATGATCCTCGACATGAAGGATGGATCATCAATGGCACACTGACAGATATCTTAAACAGACTTCAAAACAATGTTCTTTCTACTCAGTGGTCAGCAGTTGGGGGACAAACTTGGCAGACACAGCATGTTCAATTCAGACGTTAGGATTGCCTGCACAGACCCATATGATAGACCAACAACATCATTAATGTCGTTGATTGTCCTCCAATGATCCTCATGCATAAGCTGATGAATTTTCTCCACATTTCCGGGGGGTGATGTTCGTGGCAGATCTTCGAGATCACTCATCATCTAGGGATGTTCTTCAACTTTTGAAGTGCCTATACCACTTGAAATATTGTGTGCGACTCATTGCCTCATCGCTGTAGTCTTGCTGAAGCACGCTCGATGTCTCTGTAACAGACTTACCAAGTTTAACACAAAATTTTATGGCTCTTTGTTCCAACTTCCTGTCCATGACAAAAATCGCAGACTGTAGCATTCACGTGATTCCCAAAACACAAATTTCACAACTTGTGAAGTAAACACAGTGATGTCACTTGGCACACTGCCTCATGGAGGTCACTGCTAGCTCTCACTGTGCATGCAACCATATACTACCTTCTTTTGGCAAACTACAGAACTAGTCATTATCATCATCATCATTTAACGTCTGCTTTCCATGCTGGCATGGGTTGGATGGTTTGACTGAGAACTGGGAAGTTAGGAGGCTGCACCAGGCTTTAGTCTGATCTGCCAAGGTTTCTACAGTGGGATGCCCTTCCTAATGCCAACATCTCTAAGTGTATAGTGGGTGCTTTTTACGTGCCTCCAGTATGGGGGCCACTCAGGCAGCACTGGCGTCAACCATGCTTCAATGGTGCTTTTTACGTGCCACCAGCATGGGAGCCAGTCAGGTGGCACTGGCAACAACAACATTTGAATGGTACTTTTTATGTGCTACCAGCACAGCACCAGTCAGGCAACACTGGCATCAACCACGCACATATGGTGCTTTTTACATGCTACTGGCATGAGAGCCAGTCCAGTGGGACTGGCATCAACCACGCTTGAATAGTGCTTTTTACATGCCACTGTCACGGGTGCCAATCAGATGGTACTGGCATTAGCAATGACTGATTTCACTTGACTCAACAGGTCTTTCCAAGCACAGTATATTGCCCAATGATTGAAGTGGACTCTTAAATAGGCCAATTATGCAACACTGGCATGGGCCACAGCTACAGTCTCACTAGGCTTACCGAGTCTGCTCAAGCACAGCATATCTCCAAAGGTCGCAATCACTTGTCTTTGCTTTCATGAGGCCCAACGTTCAAAGTTCATGCTTCACCACCTTATCCCAGGTCTTTTTGAGTCTACCTCTTCCACAGGTTCTCTCCACTGTTAGAGTGTGACCTTTTTTGATACAGCTCTCCTCATCCATACGTAGTTTGGGAACTTTTTGATACCACTTCATAGATGTGATTGTGGTTGTTTGGATATATATGTATGTATGTGTGTGTATGTATGTATGTAAGTTATACACCCACACACACTAAAATTGAGTAGTAGACAAAATCTGCTGTCCAGTTTAATGCCTCTACCTGGTACCTTGGGTACCTTTAGCACAGTCCACTCTGTTACAAGTTTGAGGATACCTTCCTCCCTCTCTTGCAATTTTCAGATGCATTTTGAAGGCTCATGAACATGTGTTTTTCCTGAATGAAAGATAAAAAAAATACAATAGGTTTCTCCAGTTTCCATTTATAAAATTCCAAGAGTTCACTTGCATGCATACACGCACGCACACACATTTCATAGGCAGTCCATCAATTATAACTAGTGACCGTGTCCATATGAAATAACTAAAGACGTATCAGAAGTGAATTGTTTTCCTCTAATTTCCCTGATTTTTATCCTTAGATGCTGTAGTTCAGCTACTTATATCACCTTAATTTATATCTAACTACATTGTTATAGCTCAATCAAGGTCTACTCTGATTTTTCATATCACTAGACAATTGCAAGCACAGTCTTTGTTTTGGCAACTGAGTTCCCTCCATATTTTGGTATTATCAAACCAGTGGAGGATTTGTTACACCAATATTTCATCTATGCTAAAGATCATTTGGTCATGCATTTGATCACTGGGCCAAGTAATGCAATGTGTCCTTGAACACAAAACTCAGTTCATGTTTCTCCAAGCTACTCTGTTGAAAATGAATACCAGCTTCCTGTTGTCACATCTTTAATGTTTTGTTGAGTTGGCATCAGGAAGAGTCTCTGGCCGTAGGATATATCTCACTCAGCCTATATCAGATTGGCAAAAATGATTGTAAACGCATTGAGATGAGGATGTGCATGAATGGTTGCTCTATTAATATTATAGTAGCTAGAGTAAACATACTGAAATATATCCAGTAAATTCATTATTGGAAATTTTTGCAAACAATTACCTCATGATAAATACATCACCTGTAATTCAGCTACTTACATCACAGTAATTACATCACAAACCAATACATTATCAGTAAATTTACCATTGTGATTTTTATCTGCAGAGAAAATATATTGCTAATTATTAACATTTTTATTCTCAGAGAATATGTCACGTTTCTTTACCAACGAAAATGATATTCAAAGGCCCAAAAATTTGATACTGATTTCAAATTTACTCAAAATGTACATTAAAAAGAACTGAATCAGAATGATATTTCATGTTTTAGTATTCTTTAATACATTGAATTCTTGCTAGACTTTTTTCTTCTTTGTGTGTGAGTGTGTGTGTGTATGAGAGAGAGATGTGGAATTTCAGCAATAGAAATTATGTAGTAGAAAACAATGAAATTTGTGTGTGCTATATTGGTAAGATTTTCAGAACATCAGAAGGATTTTTATTTTTTTAAATTTCTTTGCTCATTCATAATGAAGTGTGATGTATTTACTATGTGATTAAAAGCTTTGAATAATGCTTGGTGATATCTTTATTCTGCAGATAAAATGTATGATGAAGAGTTTACCAATGTTGTATTTGATATGACAACAAATTTACAGACATTGGCATTCAGTGTAATTACTTTGCAATGAAATTAGCAGGTAATAAAATTGCAAGTGATGTAATTACTGAAATGTAATTAGTCACCATGAATCTACAGTCAACTATTGAAGAACTTCAAAGATTTGTTTATCTTTTCATACAGAAGACAAACTGTATGATGCATGTGCACAAAATGTGCTTGCTACAGAGTTGTGTGAAGTAAGCATTGAATATAGGGAACTTCTTGAGCCTAGAGAAATAAATGAATGAGCTTGATCTGTTGCATGTATAATGTTAACCTGCATAAAAAAGTTGAACACAGGTTAGTCGAGAGAGTGACTTAGCATTAAAAGTATCGTTCTGCATATGTAGGAAAGATAACTAACAATAGTCATGGAAGGAGGAGATGGAAAAAAGTAGTGCAGTCAGATTTCAAGATGGTAATGCCTATGGATGAAATAACAAAAAACCAATATGCTATTTGGAAGACCCAATAAACTCCTGCTAGCACAGAGAGATATGTTATTGCTGCTGTATGTTATAGCCTGGAATTTGCTTTTTAGTCACTAGTATATTGGTATTGTTTAATGTTATGCAGTGTGAATTTGTTTGTTCCTGTTCACCAGATTGGAGTATTGCTGATATATTCTACAACAGCTACACTGTTCTAGATATATAAGAAGTACTCATACAATGACTTTCTGAATTGCATTTAAATAAAAGCCACCCAACTGATATGCAACACTTTGCTCAACAATTCACTACAGTCACTCCCCCATTGTTACATTGCATCTTTCTATGTTTCTTCAGCTACTATTACAATAGATTTTTTTCTCCTTAGAACCCATTCAATGTGTCTGCTTCTCCTCTTATCATCCTTATTGTTCACTCTCAGATCCACCTTACCTCTTGTACTAAAAATTATTTCGCCATACAGCTTCAACCTTTTGAAATGCTTTATGAATTAAATGTTTTCTTTCCCATGCAGCAACCTGCAGAGGTTCAAACAGTCTAGGAGTAGATCAGATATTTGACCAGAAAGAGAAACCCAATATAACAACCTATGGTTCATTGTCATTTACAGGCAGCAAGTGAAATTATACATTTCTGATACTCTTTCCTAAATATTTAGATTCTCTTATGAGAGATGTTCATTCCAACCACAGTTCAGAAACAGTGTTCTAATTCCTAATGAAAGGATGCAGATACTTTTAATCTAACTCTAAGTCTTGCTATGCATGACAATAGTAGATTCTGTAATAAAGGAGAAAGATTTGTGCTAGAGCTCTGATGTCTGGTGGGCTGTGACTTATGTATATACATTTTATAAAGTAACTGCATCTGCTACTTGTGATGTAACTGCTTGTAGAGACTTCCTTAGCTGCCTCAGATTTATTCATTACAATGATCCCAAATGACTCAGAAGTGAGGAGTCAAATATTTACAAAAAGAAATCAGAAGCTGCTAATTTAAATGTAATCTTGTAAAAGTTTTGCTAAAATAACAACATTGACACTTTAGTATATTTTTCTTTTCTTAGCTGTGTGAAACTTTTATTTTAATATCATACAACTATATGAAAGTTTAATGCTAAGTTTTAAACTTCTGCTGTTTTAGGATTTTATTTTAAACATTTCTATCTATATATTTCTAATAAAAAATTGCAATTTACAGGATTCGGTGCCTTTATTGGTAGATCTCATACTTGGTGACCATATCAAAGAAAATGCATTGCTAGCTACATTAAGAGCCCTTACCAACTTATCTACTACAGAGAAACATCATGGTCACTATACACAATTAGTTGAAAATCTCTATCAATTAATAGATGGTGACAATATATCTATCAAACTGCAAGCACTGAAAGTACTAGTGAATCTTTCCTGTAGCTCTGAAATGGTTCGTCACTTACTAGCAGCTAAGGTATGTATACAAAATAGATTTATCTCTAAATTCTAAATTTGCTGAAAAGTAAAAGATGCACAACAGCATCTTCTGTTTTTTGGATGATGATTTTCAGGAATTGCAGTAACAGGTTGATGGTATCCAATTAGTGGAGGGAGGTAAGTTTTCCCCGTGTGTTATGAAACTGAAAAAATGCAAAATTTGTTGAGGAATTGATTCTGAAACCAAATTGTTTTTGATACATGAAACTGTTTGTATTAAATTTGTTTTAACTAACATTTTTTAGATTGAAAGAAAGCAAAAAAAACTTATCTTATTGTTAGTTTTCCCTTCAGGTTTTCATTTAATTAAGGTATGTTATTTTACATCTTCGACCTTATTCAGTTAAGATTAAATATCTGTTGATATATCTGACTACAATTTTTCAAATTTGTCATACCAACCACAATAACAGTTAAGTAATGATATCAGTAATGAGTCACAAGCAAAGCACATTTCCACCTGAGAGTTACCAACATAAAACTGGCAGAGCTTTGACCTGGGTAAGGTAGTGTTAAGATGAAGCAATAGATGTAGAGACCGTGATGGCTGGATTTGGAGGGGAAGAAGAGATGAAGGATGTTGTGAGTGGCAGTGCGTTTTGTCAGAAATGAATAGAAACAAATACTAATTGTCATGTAAGCAGTTTATCTTTTATCCTTATCTTTATCTTTAACTTGTTTCAGTCATTAGACTGCAGCCATACTGGGGCACCACCATGAAGAATTTTCAATCGAATGTAATTACTTTTTATAAGCCTGGTAATATTCTATCAGTCTCTTTTGCCAAACCACTAAGTTACAGGGACATAAACACACCAACACCAGTTGTTAAGTGGTATTGGGGAACAAACAAAGACACACACACATAGATATATATATGCATATATATGACAGGTTTCCATCTACCAAATTCACTCTCAAGGTTTTCATTGGCTCAAGGCTGTAGTAGAAGACACTTGCCAAGGTGCCATGCAGTGAGACTGAACTTGAAACCATGTAATTAGGAAGCAAGCTTCTTACCACACAGTGACACCTGCATCTATGTTTAGAAAGCAATTTAACCTCAATCCCATTTGCATAGGTGTGGGGTAAAATGCAAGTTTTAAAAGTGTTTATTGATTGAAGTAACTGAGGATCATGACTGCAGAGTGAGGTGAGATGGGACAGCTGTTCTCAATACAGTCGAAGAGTAAGTCGAACAAATATTGATTATTGAAGAAATTCCAAGAGTGATAGAGATAGCAGATGAACTTAGAGTAATGGGAAGAGAGATTTTTTGAGTTTGAATAATTAGAAGTCTTTGTTGCTGGTATTAGGCTGTTGTTGTTGTGCCCCATGTTGTCCATGAACATGCCCCTTTTTCTATCTTGGCTAGTCTAATCATAACTGAGACAATATTATCCACTGGTATGATGTTTTTTAAGAGATTTGGCTGTTACTTCTAACAGGGAAAACAATCATGTTGAAGCTTCCTCATTGTAGAGGAGTAAATTTCATAAACATGTAAACACTATTCTTCATAGAAAAGGTTGGAAACAAACAAAAACTAGAACTTGAATGATTTGGAATAGAATCAGAAGTTTAGCAGACACCAAAGAATCCAAAGCTTTTTAAATATAAAAATAGGCTTTCACCCTTTACTGGTGATATCTTGATTATGAAAGCAAAGTTTAATCTATCTCTTTCTAAATAAATACCTCCTAGTATCTTTACAGAATTGTCTTTTAGCATCTACATTCTCTCACTTATACTCTTCATGTTTCTCCCTTCTATATAGTTTCTGGAAGATATCACAAATTTATCAGACAAAACATTTGTAATTTTTATATGTATGTTTATATTTTACCAGATTCAGTTAAAGCATATGCATTTCAATTAACACAAAACATAACAATATTGTTTTTAACTTTCATCTAATGATATATTTTCAGGCCCCACAATCTACACTGGCTCTATTACATCGAGATGTTGAAGAAGCACTTGTGCTACGATGGACAACTTTACTTGCTAATATCGTTCACACAGTTAAAGAGCACAAAATAACACAATCATCTCTACCTTACACAGACAAAGCAGCTTCTCCTGAAACAATGTATACAGCTTTGTATGGTGTCAATATGATAAGAGATCTTAAAAGCGAAGTTTTCTTATTAAGTAAACACAAGAATGAAGACATACGTTATCAAGCTGCACGTATATACAGCGGATTACTTAAATAATATCATTATGCAGAAAATGATGATACTGCAACAGAAATTTTTTAAATCTCTTGACTAAAGTGTTTAAAGACGTGCTGTGGCCTGCAAATCTTATGTTTTTTTAATGAAAGCATATATTTAAATATTACTTTTGTTGAAACTAAAAATGTTAATGGAAGTAAATCAAATGTTTAACACAGTTCTAGTTTAACAGTGCTATAAAAATTTGTTTAGTGTTTAAACTAAAAGAATCATGATTTTTTGGCATATAGCATTACTTGTGAAAAAAAGAACATAATTCAGTTTTAAAAACAACAATATCTATTTACTGACAATGAATATTAGAGATATATTATTTTTATGTTTATTTCCTTGTCCCATAATGTGTTACATGTTTTCAAGCAAAGAAAAGAATTCTCAAGAGCTTGATAGAATGGAAACATGGTAGTGATACACAGTGAGATTAAAGACAGCAATATAAAGAACACCATGTGTGTTACAGGTGTTAGCATAGATCCAGTAAGTTCAAAAAGAGCTAAAAAAGTGGCATTGTGAAATATATGTGTGCCTTGTAAAGAGTTAGCAATAGTTGAAACATTATATATTTTTAAGCTCAAGGAGGAACTAATTTTTCTCCTGAAATTTTGGCTGAGTTTGTCAATTACCATGAAAGAATTTTTAATTAGTATTTAGATTATATATACACACACATACATATAAGCACATAAACATGCATACATATATATACATATGATAATTATTGCTTTCTTTTTATACAGCTAATGATATTTGCCAACTGTTTAAACATGAAGTAAATGTAACTAACTGAAAAGGTTTTATCTTTTAATTTAAGAAAGAAAATTGTTTTTAAATCCGTCAATGAAATATTTCTGTACTAAAATCTCTAGAGCTCAAACTTTGGAAACTAAAAATAACAATTGACTGTTATAAAATCTTTAATTGTAAATTAAATGGAATAAAATATTTTGAACACAAAGGAATAATTGAAAAATCATTACAATCATCATCACCATCATCGTTGTCATCATCATCCTCATTGTGTGTTGAAAGACTGTATCCAGCACACAAATATACAAATTCTAGGCTGCATATAAGAAACAGTTATTGTAACCTTGTTTCAGTCATTAAACTGCAAGAAGGCTCATTTTCATATACTGACTGGGGAGATAGCTGCCCATAAGTGATGCTAGAATCACTGGACTAGACTAGTTTCATCTGTAACTCAGCCATAAATTTAAATGGTAAATATATATACTGACAGTCTGGATTTAGCTAAGCTATTTGTTGATGGAGTAGCCACTGCTGACAAGTCTGCAACTTACAGATGAAACTAGTCTAGTTCAGTGATTCTAGCTTCACTTATGGGGCAGTTACTTCTCCTGTTAGTATATGGTGAGGAGGACAATGTCAGAAATGATAACAATTGAAAGTACCAAGTAAATTTAGGTGGAAGTAGTATATAGTAGAAAATTTACAAGTAGAAAGAATTCATAACAGACAAATGAGTTGGGTGGAGATAGCATGAACTTAACTAAACTCATGGGCTAGATGAAGTGTGTTCGAGATTGAGTTTATACTGGTTGGGTAGCTTTTTTCCTGGATATAATCATGGATGTCTCTGTGTGCAGAAAGAACACCATCTTAAATGTAGAAAGCAGTATTCTATTGTGGATTTATTGAGTCTTGTAGAGAGTTAGTAGCTTTTATTAGCTGATGTATTTTGTTGTTCTTGAGAGGAAGGTTTATCCTTGCTGGCTTATGTTTGTAAAATCACCAGTGATGGTGATGCTTAGTATGTGTAGTGACTTTGAAGATTTTAGTTGCATGTTGTCCATGTGTAGGTGCAGCAACTGTGTTATTCTGTGTGCATATGTGTGCACAAGACTCAATAAATCCACAACAGAATACTGCTTTCTACAGCTGGTTATTGACACAATTAGTGACAATTGAATTTTTCCTGTACACATACAGCAGTATTCTTTCAGTTTCTGTCTGTTAAATCTACTCTCAAGGATTTGGTTGGCCCAGAGCTAAAGTAGAAAACACTTGCCCAAGATACAATACAGAGGGACTGAACCTGACACCATATTGTTGAGAAGCAAGCTTCTTAACCATACAGCCATGCCTGTACCTATCATAAATTTCTAATTTGTATCAGACTTCATTTTTATAAATTTGATGTTATTTACTGAATTTTGTTGGATAGATCTTGACAGACATATAATTTGGTATTTGATTTAGAAAGCAGCCATGGTACATCGATGTCAATAAATTTAGTTTTCAATTAATAAATATGTCATATAAACTTCAAGATTAATATCAATACAAACTACATCTTAAGAAAGCTAATTAAATATGCTTGTCTTATTATCATTGTTATTTTTTAAGAATACATTATGGCATCGTCATCGTGGACATTATTTTGACAGCCTGAAAGCAAAATGCTCTCTCTTGACTGAGATGTTAATATTTTAAACTTGTCTCTTTAACAAAAGGCCAAATGACTAAAAATGTTCTGATGACCTAACGATATACTGCTATTTTTGTTAACATTTAAGGTTTTTAGGTCAACAAATTTCTCAACTTCAGACACCCATCATTGTATTCAAATTAATAGCTTGTAATGTAAAGCATTTTTTATCTGTCTCACAGCATCTTAGGGTTGGTTTTGTAATCCCAGTAGTCTTTATTTTATTTGTTCTTAGGATTAGTATAAAAAATTCATTTTAATCTTCACGGTACAGTTCTTGCATTAAAAAAAAAATTAGAACAACTTTACAAATAACTTCCTCTGTCAGTCATTGAAGTGAATCAAGTTAAATTGAAATAGCCGTGTAGAAAGGTCAAGTTATTATATAGTATTCAAAACCTATTTTAGGTTTTTAACATAGGGAAGAGCCTAAGATGTCAGAATACTGAATTAATTTACATTTAATTTTGTCCAGATTAATGTTAAAATTTATCTTTTTACCTTTTATTATACGGCCAACAATACCCACATTCAGCAGTTGGCTTTGTTCATAAGAGATTAAACATCTAAAACTTCAAGTAGTGTTCTGCATTGCATTTTCTGTATTTCATTGTAAAATATTTGACATACAATGCAGTCAGATAAATGTTACATCACTGCATTGAATGACTAATATATTACTTTAACATATTAAAAATCAGATAAAATTGCCTTTACATTGCCCCATGTTATACAGATTTCACTCTCCCTATCACTCACTCATCTAGATATCTGTAAAAAGGTTTTACAACTTACTCTGGTTTGAATTCTCCCTTTCCCATGCCTCCACATACATCTGCTGCCTTTACAGCTCTTTGAACTCCATCTATCAACAACTCTTTGATTAGTCACCAAAGAAACCTCTGAGATTACTCAAACTGTTACAAGTAACAGCAAAATCTCCATCAATTCACACCCTGCTGTCTTTAAAAAGGACATGAGATCCTGAGTTCCCAGCATGTAGGGAAAAAAACAGGATGGTTACATTGGAATTTCTTTGATCATAGCTCTAATCAGTAAAAAATTGACCTGTAACTAAACTCTGATCACATTTCTTCCTATATTGAGAACCTCTAGCTCGCTCCACTCCTCCCTGATAAGACTTCACTGTTCAAAACTCTTTTTGACTCATGCACTCATCCCACACTGATTTTGATGATACAGAAACCAAATATTTTACAATCTTTATCGTTTTATACAATTAATTTCATTCCTGAATGACACAGATGCTCTAAACACCCTTGATTTATTTCTCATTTCCAAACCCACCCGCTACCAAACTATTTCTGCACTTAGTGAATAATCCAGCCACTGCCACATTATAACTTCCCACCACATATCCACACACTAAACAATGCCCCTACCTTCTGGATACTTTGGAACTTCATTTCAGCTGATTAGCCAAAGCTCAGCCAGTTCTATGCTAACTAGACAAAGCAGAAACAACTAACTGGGAGACTGAAACTCTCATCTTAGGTATGTTCCTTCATATCCCAACCATACAACCTCAAATCCCACTAGTAGTTGACTTGTAGCTAGCAAAGAATATAGCTTGCACTATATGGGAGCAAAATCACCTACTCCTACAAACTGGGAGGCTTTTACACATCACTACATTCCAAACAACAAAAGATGATTTTATGCTTTGCACAACCTATTAGCTCTCACATCTTATAACATAACAGCTGGTCCTTCTGGTCTCTGGTCAAAAGGATCTCTACCAACTTTGCTGTCTGTATCCTCCAATCTTCTGCTTCTCAACCATTGAGAAAGCCTTCACTTTTGTTGCCTAATTTGCATCCAACTCTATACACTACACAATACTCTTCAATCAACCAGCATCACCACTACATACACATACATACCAAGTGTGAAGGCAATTCCAGTTGTTTCAGACCAACAAGATCCCAGCCCTAACAGTGTCCTCTTACCATCAAATAATGCTTCTCAAAGCTAGCACCTAACCTCAAACCTCAACAATGTCCCTCTTCAGGACTCTATCCTATTGAAGGTTCCATTCTCAAGATGGACAATATCACTGGTCCTGTAAACCATCCTTCTACTCTCATTTCCAGCATCTCAAAGGTGATGGAGACAGTTGTTAACTGTCTCCAACATTTTCATTCCCTCCCACTTTTTCAGTTGCTACCAGTACAGCTTAAAAAACCTGAACCACTGGACACAACTCTTCTATGTCACTCAGCCTTGAGAAATTTAGTGAAAATACTGTTGTTGCACATAATATCAGCAATGTATTTGCCTGTGCCAGGTATGTAAATCTCATAATCTGAAATTGCCTGAGAGTTGTAAGTGAGCATGTTGTTTATTTCCTGTCTTCCATAAAAATGTTTGGCCATGAGAAATATTACCCTGCTTGGAAACAGGTGAAGGTTGGTAACAGGAAAAGTATCCAGCCATAGAAATCTGCCTCAACATATTCTATTTGACACATACAAGCATAGAAAAGTGAATGTAAAATGTTGATGATGAATATATGAAAGGTACTCAAACTGAATGGATGAATGGATGCAAGTGTATTAAAATTACTTATACGTCTGTTTCAAAATAAAACAATAAAAAGAGAAAGGAAAGTAGGAATGGATGTTAAAACAAAAGAAAAATGTAAAATAAAATGAAAATAATTCTGAAGTTAAATGAGGCATTTATTGAATGAACCTTGAAATTTTATTTGTTTTGTTTATTATATTCAAGTTGAAGTTCTTGTAAATTTTGCTCCAACATTTCAACTTCATCAAATTTTTGGGCTTGTTTTGCTTGTTTAATATATCCACGAATTATTTCTATCTGCTGCAACATGGGATCATTTGTATTCTGTGAATAAGAAGAAATCTCAGATGGCTTCCAGCCTTTACCAATGTTACCATTAGTTTCAGTTCTGGAAGCTTCCTCTTGAGATGGAGAATGATGCTGTCGATGTTGAGAAAAACTGCTTGTTGATGAATCAGAAGACTTTTGTTGCTCTTGAGCTAACATGGCTTCTTTTCGTTCTAGTGCAAATTTTTGTTGCATCTCCACAGTATGAGAATTTTTCATCTTTTCATATTCTTCTTGAGATGGAAGTTGTTGAATTCCACTCAAGTTCTCTTTCAAAAAGTTACTAGAAAAAGTACGTATTGCTCTTTGCAAGTATAGTTGTCTTAGAGGTGGAGATGTTTCATTGTTTACACCCAGTGTCAAAATCTTTTTACTGTAAAAATAAAAAGAAATAGTTTGTAATTTCAACAATAAATTTTATACAGTTTAATTCCAATAACAAGGGTTTCGATTATATACAATTATAAGAAATTAAAGTGTGTATGTCTCTGAACAGAAAATCATTTTATACATAGTAATATTCTAAATTTAAGACAATTACATTTAGAATATTTTACAAGTCAAATGGGTAAGTAAAGAATAATAAGAGATCTTTATTGATGAGAACCTAACCCATTAGCATTTAAACTAACCATATCTGGTGTATGACCTGATTTGGCCTCTTACACGTGCTCTACAATTTCATTCTAAAAATAAACATCATCATCATCATCATCATCATCATCGTTTAGCGTCCGTTTTCCATGCTAGCATGGGTTGGACGGTTCTACTGGGGTCTGTGAAGCCAGAAGGCTTCATCAGGCCCAGTCAAATCTGGCAGTGTTTCTACGGCTGGATGCCCTTCCTAACGCCAACCACTCCGTGAGTGTAGTGGGTGCTTTTTACGTGCCACCCGCACTGGTGCCAGACAGAGCTGGCAAACGGCCACGAACGGATGGTGCTTTTTATGTGCCACCGGCACGAGGGCCAGGCGAGGCTGGCAACGGACACGAAACGGGGCGGTGCTGGCAACGGTCGCGAAACGGAAAGTTCTCTTACATGCCACCGGCACTGGTAACACATCTGCAATTTCCATTGATCGATTTCCATTGATCGATTTCGATTCTGATCGTCACTTGCCTCAACGGGTCTTCACAAGCAGAGTTTTGACATGCCACCGGCACTGGTAGCACATCCGCAATTTCCATTGATCGATTTCGATTCTGATCCTCACTTGCCTCATCACGTCTTCACAAGTAGAGTTTTGTGTCCCAAGAAGGGAAGGTATGCATACGTAGGCTGGCTCCATCCTATGTAGAAGGCCACGGGTTATGGACTCACTTGTCCTGCCGGGTCTTCTCGCGCACAGCACACTTCCAGAGGTCTCGGTCTCTAGTCATTTCCTCAGTGAGACCTAAAGTTCGAAGGTCGTGCTTCACCACCTCGTCCCAGGTTTTCCTGGGTCTGCCTCTTCCACAGGTTCCCTCAACCGCTAGGGTGTGGCACTTTTTCACACAACTATCTTCATCCATTCTCGCCACATGACCATACCAGCGCAAACGTTTCTCTTGCACACCACAACTGATGCTTCTTAGGTCCAGCTTTTCTCTCAAGGTACTTACACTCTGCCGAGTGTGAGTACCGGCATTACACATCCATCGGAGCATACTGGCTTCATTTCTAGCGAGCTTACGCATATCCTCAGCAGTCACGGCCCATGTGTCACTGCCATGTAGCATGGCTGTTCGTACACACGCATCATACAGTCTGCCTTTCACTCTGTGCGAGAGGCCTTTTGTCACCAGTAGAGGTAAGAGCTCTCTGAACTTTGCCCAAGCTATTCTTACTCTAGCAGTTACACTTTCAGCACACCCGCCCCCGCTGCTGACTTGGTCACCTAGGTAACGGAAACTATCAACTATTTCTAGTTTTTCTCCCTGGAAAGTGACGGAAGTTGGTCTCAGAGCATTTTCAGTGTTTATTGTTCCTGAGCATCTGCCACATACAAAAACCATCTTCCTAGTTAGCCTTCCTTTGACATTGCTGCATCTCTTATGTGTCCATAGCTTACACTTGGTGCATCTTATAGAGTTTCTACCTACACCTTTTCTACAGATCGAGCAGGGCCATCTACCTGAAGGTGTTTGTGATTTGTCTACCTTCCTACTGATTACGACTTTGGTTTTAGCTAGATTGACTCTGAGGCCCTTCGATTCTAATCCTTGTTTCCACACCTGAAACTTCTCCTCCAGTTCTGATAGCGACTCAGCAATTAGAGCAAGGTCATCAGCATAGAGGAGCTCCCAAGGGCATCCTGTCTTGAATTCCTCCGTTATTGCCTGGAGGACTATGATAAATAGGAGGGGGCTGAGTACTGAGCCTTGGTGGACTCCTACCTCTACCCGGAATTCTTCACTGTACACATTTCCAACCCTCACCCTACTAGCGGCGTCCCTGTACATGGCCCGCACAGCTCTCACTAACCATTCATCTATCCCTAGTTTCCTCATTGCCCACCAGATAAGGGATCGGGGGACCCTGTCGAAGGCTTTCTCCATGTCAACAAAAGCCAGGTACAGGGGCTTATCTTTGGCTAGGTATTTCTCCTGCAGCTGCCTTACCAGGAATATAGCATCAGTAGTACTTTTCCCTGGCACAAACCCAAACTGCATCTCATCTAAACTAACTCTCTCTCTAATTAGTTGGGCTATGACCCTCTCCGTAACCTTCATCACCTGGTCCAACAGCTTGATACCTCTGTAGTTATTTGTATCTAGGGCATCACCTTTACCTTTGTAGCAGTTGACTATTATACTGCTACACCAGTCATTGGGTATGACCTCTTTGTGTATCACCTGATTAACTATACGGGTGACTAGGCTATAGCCGACACTACCAGACATTTTGAGCATCTCTGCAGTGATTCCTGATGGGCCTGGGGCTTTCCCTGTCTTCATGCTTCTAATTGCCTTAGCTACCACGGAACTATCAACTCGGATAGCTGGTCCCTCTGTTGGGTCAACATTCGGCAGACTCTCTTTATCCCATTCATTTTCTTCATTCAGCAACCTTTCATAGTGGCATCTCCAAACCTCTCTCTTTGCATCTTCATTTAGCGCAAGTGAACCATCTTCCATGCGAACACACTTCTCTCCTACCACATCACGATTCTCTCTCACACACTGTCTTGCAACACGAAACACCTCCAGTCTTTGGTCCTCACGGCGCAGAACATTGGCAAATTTTTTCTTATCTGCTTCCCCTCTGGCTAAATAAACCTGTCTCCTAGCTTCTCTTTTGGCAGTCTGATACAATCCCCTGCTACCCCCATTTTTCCAGACCTTCCAAGCCTGTCTCTTTTCTCTAATAGCCCTGTCTACAATATTGTTCCACCACCACGTTATTCTAGGTCGAGAGGGGACTTTGCACCAGCCACAGATCTGGTCAGTGGCTCTCAGCAGGTTGTCCCTTAGAAACGTCCAGCTGTCTTCTACCCCCTGTGATGCTCTATCCCCTTCTACTTCGTCAGAGGCTTCAAGTAATATGTCCCTAAATCTCTGTCCATTTGCAGGATCTTTAAGCTTCCAGATCCTTCTTCTCCATATTTGTCGTCTTCTGGTTGTCCTCCTAGTCCTGATCCTAAAGTCACTAACTACCAGTCTATGTTGTGGGGTACATTCTTCACCTGGGAAGGTTTTGGCATTTATAAGCAGCCATCTCTCCCTTTGCCTTGTAAGAATGTAGTCAATTTGGCTGGTATGTTGGCCCGATTGGTAAGTGACTAGGTGGCTGGTAGGTTTCCTGAAGTTAGTGTTGCAAATCATAAGATTATTTGCATCGCAGAACTCCAGCAGCCTGGTTCCCTCCTCGTTGCGGGAGCCATAGCCATAGCCTCCATGTACGCCATGGAAGCCCCCAGCATGTCGTCCAACGTGACCATTGAAGTCACCAGCCACAAAGATAAGGTCTCTGTCGTTCGTCAACGAGGTAGTCTGCAGTAGAGTGTCATAGAATCGGTCTTTCTGTCCATCGGGTAGCCCCGACTGAGGAGCATAGGCTGATATAATGGTTGCTAAACTATGATGAAGCACTAATCTAATCTTAAGTATTCTGTCACATACTCTGATTACCTCAATTACTTTATCTACCCATTTCTCAGCGATAAGTATACCCACGCCACCAACCCCGTCAGTGTTCCCTGCCCAGAAAATCTTGTACCTGCGTTCCTTGCCTGTGAGGAACCTAGCTGATCCTCCTCTCCACCTTATTTCTTGCATGCAACATATATCCACACATCTCCGTTCAAGCATCTCGACTATCTCACCAGACCTACCTTTCAGAGTGCCAACGTTGAGGGTGCCAACCCTGAGGGTGTGGGAGGCATGGGCTCTAGAGACCCTGGGACGGTGGACAGTAGCTTCGTGTACCTGAAAAGAAAGCTCGCATTTGGCAGAATTCATGTGCAAGAAATGAAGTAGTAAAGTAGCCTTCAGTACAACCTGCATAACGCTAGCCTTTCATATTTTGCACTGTATGAACATTACCTTACATAGGTCGAGACTAGGGGTAGGGAGGGGTAGGGATGGTGAGAACATTTGCAGTCTTCATGGGAAGCAACCCCGGAATGGCAGAGAATAGGAACTTCGGCATGCGTGGTGGGGGTGGGAGGTCGGGTGCACCGTGTCTGAGTAAAGAGGTTCTGTTAATCGTATGAGCTAGCAAATGGGTTTGTATGAATCGGGAGACAACACTAAACGAAAAATTGAAAAATCAGAGTGGCTATGAACCTGTAGACAAGTCTAAACGAAAAAAAATGTTTGAGCTAGACAGGGTAATGAGGGAATACTGAAAGAATGAGGGACAATACAATGAGATGGAAATTGAAGAATAGAGAAAGAATAAGAATAAGTGCAAGAAAGAAGGTAGTCGTAGCGAGGTTGGACGATTCACTTAACTTTTAGCCATTCATGATCTGTGCCACATAATTTAAATCTCAAAGCTACAAGATAATGCAAGATAAAATTTCTGTCTAAGTACAATTGTAAATACTGTGAAATTTTCAAGTGTGTGAGTTTTTTTCTCAATATTTGAAGTGGTGATTGATATTTTTGTAATTACCAATATGGCTTCAGCATATAATGAATCCAATGTGGGGGGGAATTACACTTGAAGACTTAGAAATTGTTGAAGAAAAAACTGAAAATAACAGTGACTTGATTTTAGATGAATCAGATATAGATGTTTCTGAATTTTTGTCTGACGAGCAAGGGTATTTTTGATAGCCAAAGTGAAAAAAATCTTCAGAATTCCATGCAAAATATCAGGATAAAACAGTCAAACAATTTAACATTAATTCACAACCCTGATTTTATTGAAAAATATATAATTGTGAATCATTGGTATTTTTACACCTGCTGGAAAAATTTCAAGTCTACACATAAAATTTAATGTGAATAAATAACCATTACATTTGACACAGTAATTATATTATTTTCTCTAATTTATTCTTCTGTAATAAAAGAGGGCATATTCCATTTACATCATTTTTTGTTTTTAGAATATTTTCAAATCTTTAATTTTTTTCCATATATACCCAGCCTTTTTATTTTGAGTGCAGCCAGGTAATAGTATGCAGAAGGCAAAAAACTGAGTGTGCTTCCACCATTCATAAGTTTGAAACAGTTGTGACACACCACTATTGGCTACCTCTCTAGACATTCTAATACAAGACTACTCATACTAGACACTGAGTTATAAACAAACTGTACATGTGTCACTCATGATAGAGAAACTATAACTAGTCCACTAGTAATCATACACAAACTGTAAAAGAAATAAGCAAAATTATCTTACCTTATTATATCAATATATTCATACAGTTTTAATAGTTGACAACGCAACTGATTTGCTTCATTTAGGCTGTAAGTCGATTCACCATTACTGAAAAATAAAATATATTTTCAAAATATACATATGTATATATACACATCATTAAAATGTTTAAATTTTCAAACTTTTTAATTTTACAATAGTGACAAGTCTATTTACCTCAAAGATTCAACCATTGGTAAAAATCTGGGAAGTTGTTGTTCTGCTTCTTCGATACAAGTTCTTAATTTCTGTTATGGAAAAATAGGAGATAAAAGGATTGTCACTAAAAAATATATGAACTGAAATTGAGATGAATAAATAGCAACAAAACCCCTCAATAAATAAAAAGGTTCCATTAATATTAATTGTAACACTTACTGAATGAACAAAACCTTAATATAATGCATCCTAATATTGCACAAGTGTAACACACAAAGAAAAAATTCTTATTGCCAGGTTGTCTGTGAATTTCCTACTTAAATTTGAATTTCCTTATAAGGAACTATTTTGTTGAAATTTTGTTGCAAAAGGAAACAATCAGTTGGTTACACATGACTTACTTTTGCATTCTGGAGTGTCTGCTCATATGAAATTATACTACTTGTGTATAATATCTTGAAGTATCATATTTTTAAAAATTCTGACTTTTGCTATCTTGTCATGTCATGTCAGCACAAAGCAATATCATGAGATACTAATGATTATAAAAATATCTAAGCAGAAAAGTGAAGTGTTGTTGCAGAATCATTAGGGATCTGCATTGTTAACTTTAAAATAAAATTTAAAAAATAAAAAACAAAAGATGCAAACTTCAAGTGAGCATAACACTTCTGAAGTAACATAAACACACAGTGAAATTATGAAAAAATGGAGTAATATATTAAGTGTTTCAATGCATAAGTCACAGTGTTTGCTTTCCACTCATAAGCCAATAAGAAATAAAGCATCAAATTTATGTAATCAGTTGACTTGTGAAGGAGTTGAAAAGCTCAAAAGATAATCTAATCTAGCATTTGGATAACAGGGGGATTGGCAAGTATTGACATGAGACTACATCACAATTTCCATTATAAATGAAGAAAGAGTTAAATGTTCATTAAATCTAGTTTTTCAAATTAACAAATATGGACTATTTTAGAAGTGCTTACCCTCTAAAACCTATCTCAAAAGCAGAAAAAGAAAACACCTGGGTATTAAGTAGAAAAAAGTTGGTTACACAGGTTTTTTTTCTTTTCTTTTTATGAAAACCTTAAAGAGTTATCAGAACAACAAATATCAAATTCAAGAAGTGAAGACAACCCTCTACAACCAGTTTTAATAACAGAATTCTTATCTAAAAACATTAATGAAGTAACCTGTGCCTCAGAGTATCTTTCAGAAAATAAACTAAATTTCAAACAAAGCATGAAAATTAAATGAAGCCAATTTTTTTATAAAACAAAAATTTAACAGACCAGTGGCACTATATTTTTTGCATAAACTGTGTACATTTTTGATTGAATTACATATAATTTTGTTCAAAGGACTTTTTCATTTATATGGAGGTATTGTAGATCTACTATATTTAAATAAGGATATATTTCTTTCAATAATTAAAAGAATATATCTGCATAAAAAATTGTTTTGCTTTATATATTAGCAACAGAGGCAGTCTTAATACTTAGAGGTAATATTTATCCCTACTTAAACACAGTTAAACATGTTTTACCTTACTCTGATAAAGTTTCTAATAGCAAAGTAAAAACGGCAAGACAATTTAACTGAGGCATTGGTATGATGGATTACATTAGTTACAGAAGATATTTGTGCAAACATTTTTAAGGGTGATATGCAAATATTTTAAACATTGTTAATTTTAATAAAATATTACTTCATATAGCTGGACAATGACAGGTTTTAAATTTCTTTGTTCAACCAGGCTATCACGTCTTTCAAGAAGCCGTCGACAGTCAAGACAAGTACGAATATGTTGTTCACCCTCAGCACTAAACATGGAGTTGAGACTTGTATCACTTCCGGAACGTTTTAAAAATCCACTTTCTTTTTGGAAGTTAAAAGCTGGATCTGTTAATTTTTCTGTAAAGTGAAAATGATTTAAATATTCATGAAAGACAAAGAAACAAACTGAACAATTAAAATCATATTTGAATTACAAGAAATATTTTAAAATATATTTAAAAAGAAAATATTTTTCTTTTAAAACCCTTTTTCTTAAATGTAACAAAATTGAATGATTTATAGACATAAGTTGCAGCTAATTTCAATTGTTTCTAAAATGCTTAGAATCTGTGGATTATATACACAATTAATCTTAAATTTATGATGATGAAATAGTCATTAACAAATTTAACATCAATATTCACATGTGCATGCATTTATACATACACATAAGTATGTATATATTATTAAAAAACACTACAAATGAGAACTTACTGGCAAATGAAAATGACATAAAATGAGAGCATCTATCACAGACAATTCCTCCACATAATCGACAATGGTGTCGTCTGCGGGTGACAATAAATGTTCTAGCACAAGAAGGACACATGGGCACATCTGCATCATTTACCCAAGGAACCACAGTTTTTTCAAATACTGCAAAAAATATAGAGTTTACATATTTCAGTATTTAACACCTAAGTAGTAAATTAATAAAAACTAATAGCTAAATATTTACATTGAAACAGTTCCCAAAATATCAAAAATATCTATGATAGCAACACACTTATAACAATCATCATCATCATCATTTAACGTCCATTTTCCATGCTGGCATGGGTTGGATGGATATGTTTGTATATACACACATGTACTCATACAAGCATTTCTCCCTCCTCTATTGCCTTCTCCTTCCAAGCACTATTTGGTTCATCATACTCTTGCTTTTTCTCTGTAGCACTCTGCATACTTTCTTCTATGCACCCTCTTAGTCATGGTACCTAGGAACAGAAGCAGTGTAGGATAGTGAAAGTTGTGCAGTCTTTAATGTCCAGATGATTATAATGTTTAACTCTTCAGCCACTATATTCTAACACATGCATGTGTGTATACATGAGCATTCCCTTGTCTTGACATATGATTCTGATTGGTAATATTTACCCCAACTTAAACGTGGATGTTCTGTTAGAACAAACTATACAGCAGTAGATACCATGAGAGAAACTCTCATATTGGCTTTTGGTGCAAAATGCACTCATGTTTACACCGATAGCAGGGAGATAAATCCCCACCACCTCCAGCACCAAGACCATATATATCTATATATTGCTGGCAGGGAGATGAATCATTGCTATCTCTAACAGTTGAGTATACATCATTGTTGAAGACCAAGGAAGGTCAAAATTACATGATCTGGTGATCTCGGTGCTGGAGGTAGCAGGGAGTTACCACCCAACAAGTGATGTAAAAAAAATGAGTGCATTTTGCACCAAAAATTAATATGAGGGTTTCTCTCATGGTAACTATCGCAGTATAGTTTGTTCCAATAGAACATCCACATTTTAAGTGAGAATAAATATTACCGCTCGCTATCTGTCACTAATATATATTTTTTAGCAATTCTGATTGTAAACAAAAAAAAAAACAATTACCATTCATACAAATGGTGTCATCTGTTTACAAGTCTTTGTGAGAGCATGTCCAGATGAGAAGAAATAGTGTTTCATTTAAATTCTAAAATAATTGTGAATTTGAGATTGGCTTCATGAAACTATAGCTTTTTCTTTTAATTTATAAATTTAATAAAAGTGGTGTTTTTGCATGAGTTTATAATGGAAATTTTATCTCCAATCTACTGTAATCATACATAAAGTCAGTGAAATCATGTTACCATTAGCTTCTGTATTTTTATTTAGCTATGAATAAGTAAATCTGAGTTATTTTGAGAATTTCATACCATATGGCCATAGGTGATTTGGGGCATTTTGGTAATATGCACCTTCAAACATCTGCTTAAACCATTCGTTACTATATTTTTGCTGAAATACACTACCTATATTTCAATTAATTTTTACAATGAAGAATTTAGTAATCATCATAATTAAGCTGGTGTTTTGAACATAAATTAACAAGTACTTCTGATGGAAGGCTTTAATTAAGATCACTTTAAAACACAAAGTTTGTATCATAGAACCCGGGGCAGCGTCAGGGTTGGTATCAAAAGGGTTAAAGGCTTCGTTATGATAATGTTTGATCCTATAGAATACTTTTAAATGATCCTGGGCTTGCCAAAGCCTAAATGTAAACAATATTTTCTATATGGTTCACATGAGGTGGAATAGTCCTGAACAATTCTTTATGAAAGAACATTAGTTTGTAAGGATCTGATTCTTTGTCATCTCAATATTTGCCTAAGCATCAAAGAAAATATTCCTCAAATCTAATTCATCAATGTGGAAAATGTAAAACAGAATATACAAAAAAAAAAGAAAAAAATACATTTATTACTATGCAAGAAAAAAAACTGAAACAACTTTAAAAGAAAAATGGAATAGAAATTACCTTTTCGCTTATTTGGGTCAGTAGGTGCCTCAGGACTTATTAGTTTATCAAGCCTAATAAGTAACTTGTTAGTTTCTATCACAAATCTGTCCACTCGGGCATCTCGAATTGCTTTGAAGGTTTCAGTGTGACTTCGAGAAATTCCTACAAGTATTTTTATTTATATAAATATCAGCAACAACCACATGAAATATGTTCACTCTTTCTTTTTGTCTCTCCCTTCCTTAGTCAGAACTACACTGACATTTAGAAGTAACGGTGAAATTTTCAAATGTAGAACGTTAACATACTTTTTCAAATTTCGTAATTATTTATTTGATCATACAATACAATAATTTATTGTTTTGAGACATTTAAATAAATTGTAGTAATGAATGCATATTCATTTCACATTAACTTTTAGGAATACATATGTACATAATAACAGAATTGCCTATTATGACTCTACATATCGTTCATTCCTCTTATGTCATACCACTATCATTCATGCATCTATCTATCTTTCATGCATCTCACTCAGTAAAGAGATTGGTGAGTGAGCAAATGTGGATTCAAGAAATATCTTTTAGTCATGCCAAGGACATAGCTATCTCTGTAGTGTATGTGCAAGAAAAAATGCACTCAGTAAACTCTGTAAAGTAGCTGGTGCTAGGAAGGGCATCCAGCCACAGAAGCCAAGCCAAAAATGTAACTTATGAGCATGGTGTGGTCCACCAACTTGTCTATGTGAGCACTCCTCCTGAATATGTACTGATTTGACTGTTGCAACCTATCCAACCCCTTATGAGCACTCTGTCAGTTACAATATTATTAAAGGTTCCAGTTGATACGATCAATAGAACAGCCTGCTTGTGAAATTAACATGCAAGTGGTTGAGCACTCCACAGACACGTGTATGCTTGACATAGTTCACAAGGAGATTCAGCTCAACACAGAATGTGACAAGGCTGGCCCTTTGAATTCAGGTACAACTCATTTTTGCCAGCTGAGTGGACTGGAGCAACATGAAATAAAGTGTCTTGCTTCAAGGATATGACTCGCCACCAGGAGTCAAACTCACAACCTTACAATCATTAGCCAATTACCCTAACCACTAAGTCATGTGCCTTCACATACTAACACAGAAAGTGGACATGAAATGATGATGATGATGGTGATAGTGATATATATGTATATATCTGTTATGCACAATGAAGGCTATATTAAATTAAAATAGCCACCTATGTATCATAATGTATATACATTGTTGATGTACATATCCTGAGATAATATCACTTATGGAAGAGCTATGTCAAAAACACAATAAATATTGAAGGGAGACAAAAACAAAAATGCCTCAGTAGTGGCCAGTGAGAATACCAGATGCATTTTGGCCTTTTCAATATGAACTTGCAGCCAACCTGGATGAGAATTTATCATTTTCAGTGGCCATACATACATATCAACATATTTACTTTAGATAAATGTAAATTTCTTTATGGTAAATAATTCCCAGGAAATATGAAATATGATGGATAGAGGATTTAAAATTTAACTCACCAACTTCCTGAGGCTCCCAGAAAAAAGGATAAAGTCCAGGTATGAGCGCATTTGTACTTGATTGTTCTCTGTCATCAAAAGAATCTTCTTTTTCCCCAAGCATATCACCCAACAGTCGTTTTTTGGCCTTTTCAAATAAGCCTAACACAGAATGAAAGAACTAGCATTAAAGTAAGTAAATATAATTATTTAATTAATGCTTGAATAGAGTACATTTCCATTGCAAAATTTCATAGTAAGATCAATTGATGGGGGCCACAGATGAAAGATCTTACCTATTTACTTTAAATTATCAAATATTCTTAATCACTTAAAACCCAAGAAATTATATATGATTCTTCTAGTTGCCAAAGATGGACAAATAATATATGACAGTGTAAAAGATTTACTTCAAATATGAAGTACCTTACCTTTGAGTTGCTGCGAAACAGCTTTCTCTTCAGTTGTGTGTGCATCTTCAAAATGTGTTTGCAATTGTGTTACAGAAGAATAGTCTTTTAAACAGATGGGACAAATGAACCCTTCTCGAATATCAGTGCTTGTCATCTTCAAAAATATCTAAATTAAGTAAAAAAAAAATATGTGCATATAAATCTGGCAGAACAAACGATATTAATTTTAAAGTCAAATTTTGTGCAACCCTGGATGAGAATTTGCAACTTCCTTTTTCAGGTAGGTAAGTGCAGCCCACCCCAACCTTTGAGCTGGCTTGTGCTCATTCTCCTTTGTTATTATCATTAGGCTTTTTTGTAACTGGATTTTCTACAGGGAGCATGCTCTTACTTACCCCAACCTCAGTTTCTAGACATGAGTGGTCCCGAGACCAAAGCTTCTACCATAATTTTTAAGAAATCTGGTGGAAAACTAGCTCAGGAAGGCAGGAATGCTACTCTCTGAGACCCCTTTCAGAGCCCCACCACCATTATTTCTCTATACAATATTCCCTAAACAGGAAATTTTGACAGTCAAACAGTGTCTGTGTAGTTAACATTTTTGTGAATGTAACATTTTCATAGAACAGGTAAAAATCACTGTCTTCCACACATACAGGCTTGTCCTTTCAAGTGCTGGTACCACTTAAAAAGCACTCGTGTTGGTGCTGCATTGATGCACCTGTGCCAGTGCTGCATAGATGCACCCATACTGGTGGTACGTAAAAACTACCCAGTATACTTTGTTAAGTGGTTTGAATTAAGAAGGGCATCAAGCCATAGAAATCATGCCACCACAGACAGCTGAAGTCTGGACAGATCCCTGCTAGCCAACTCCATGTTAAACAATCCAACCTATGTCAGCATGGAAAGCAGATGTTAAATGATGATGGTGAAGATGCTTATGATATCTTGATTCAGTAAATTGATTTAGCTAACAAAAATGGGTAAATGTGTATCAGATGACTGCAGATTGATACAGGGGATGAGCAAAGTACATTCCTGATTCAGCACCAGTAATTGGTTATGAGCTTTTACGAAAGTTACAGTAACAGATTTCTTGAAAATGCTATAAGAAATTAATAATTTAACTATCTTTTTGAAATGACAGAAAGCATGGAGTGAGAGAACAAAAAAGAAAAACATATGTATGATGAAATAAGATATGAGAGTGAGCAAATGTCTGAAGTTATGAAGAAAAGGAATAAGAATAGAGAAAAGGAGAGGGGGAAGAGTGGGGAAAAATTCAGTTAGAGTGAAGCTGACTAGGAGAAGGTCTTTGTAAATATAAGGCTGGGGCCATTGTAAATAAATATATATATTGTAGCATACATGTATCTACATTTAAACAGACTCAAAGAAAATAAAAGGGAAGAACAGTAAAGGTAAAATTGTCAGAAGAGGAAGAAAAATTTAGGAGTGGTAGTAAGGTGAATTTGTTAGAAGGAAGAGAGATGGGAGATAAAGTTTCTGGTCAATAGGGGAACACAGTAGTTCTTAACAGTAAAACTATATGTATGCATATTCACACACATGCACATATTTTCTCTGCATGCCTGTAGTATCTTATTGGTGTGCATGCATGCATACACACCTGTATATTCTCATGTGCAGAGAAGATGTAGGGAGATTAAGAAGTTAAGAAAAAAATATATAAAGGTAGTTTAAAAATTTGTTATAAATACATAGAAGAGCTACAAATGGAGGGGGGACAGAATAATCGGTGGGGTCGCACGCTATTATATATACTTTGAGAAAGTGTTACATAATCTGTGTTCACAATTAAAAATTAGATGGTTTTATTCATTCAGAAAATTGGTGGATTGCATAACAGAAAAGACTTCTGCAATGCAGAGATCGCATTTGTTGTTATAACCATTAAACAGTTTGGCATGGGTAACTATGGACCATTTTGAATTACATGGAATTGAGTTTTGTTTTAGGTTATGAATTAGCCAAGATAAAGAAGTGCTGTTAGTTATTGCTTGGGAATTGAAGCTAGAATAGTGGTTACCTACTCTAACCATGCAGATCTATACATAATTGGAATTCTCAGTTGATATCATGCATTTCTATACAATATTTTTTGTGGAGCATCTATTATCTAAAAGACAGGAGGTGGGGCATCTACAGCTGCATAGGATTTTAGAAGGTGCCAAAGTGGAATTTACGGGATTATGATTATTTAGGGTTAAACAGGTGTTATATTCATTATCTGCTGCAGTGTTAGGATGAGTATTTTTTAGTGTGGTGAGGGAGTCATCTGGGGGATGTAGCTTATAATAGTTCTTATATCTTATATTATTCCTATCATTGCCTATATATACATATATATATAATCATTGTTTAACGCCTGCCTTCCATGATGGCATGGGTGAGATAGTTTGACAGGAGCTGGCCAGGCAGAAGCCTGTACGAGACTTCTGTAACAGTTTTGGCAGGATTTTTACAGCTGAATGCCCTTCCTAACACCAACCACTCAGCAGAGTGGACTTAGTGCTTTTTATGTGGCACAAGCACAAGCGAGGTCAGTTTTGGCTAGGTTTTTACAGTTGAGTGCCAACCACTTTACAGTGTGGACTGGGTACTTTTAAGTGGTACCTGCATTGACAGAGTCACCAAGTACTTGTAAGACAAAAAAACTTTTTTGAGAGGAGAGGGGGCATTGGAGGAGCTGGTCTTGTGTCAGACGATGAAAGGTTATAGTGAGACAGAAACAGGTGGTTTGCTGTAGAAGAGGTACAAGATTACCAGCTGAAGAGAGAGAGAGAGAGAGAGAAAGGGAGATCGGGAATGAAGACAGAGATAGTTGTGCTGTCGCAAAGGAAATACATGGTTGCCCAACCTGAGGGGAGTGCAGGAGAAGGAGAGAGAGAGAGTGGGAGACAGCAGGATAGAGATGGTGGCAAAGTGCTGGGCATACATACAAGGGACAGAGTTCAGAACATAAACGAATGGGAAGGTTACTTAGTCAGAGAGAGAGGGAGAGAGATCGGGAATGAAGACAAACAGGTGTGCTGTTGCAAAAGAAATGCATGGTTACTCAAGCTGAGAGAAGTGCAGGAGAAAGAGAGAGAGACTGTCTTGGGGAAATTTCGAACCTGGGTTCTCATTCCTAAGTTATTTTTCGATATTATTATTATTACTATTATTATTCAGGTCACTGCCTGGAATCGAACTCGGAATCTTAGGGTTAGTAGCCCGCATTCGTAACCTCTACGCCATATGCCCAGCCCACGGGCATATGGCGTAGTGTCCCTACCATTAATATATAAGTGTCATACACTCTACCCTTCATGTGTGTGTGTGTGTGTGTGTGTGATTTTGTTTTGTTTTTTGTTTGTTTGTTTTTTTCGTTGGCTTTACATGTGTTCGCAGACTGTAAACAAAACTATCTCATTATCAAAACAGGTGGTGTCATAGTCGACTGCGAAAGTACGTCTGGGCTTCTTTGTAAACAAAAAGGCCCGTAACTATATCCAGGCTATTGTTTGATAGACTAGAGGAATACGTAAATTTTCGAATATCATCTTACTTGGAAACAGGTGAGAGTTAGCGACACAAAATGAATCTGGCAGTAGAATATATTATTCAACGAATTCTGTTTTATTCATATAAGCACGAAAAAAATTGATAGTAAAACGATAGCCCTAAATTTCCCTACACAACCCATTTTATCACCTTTCCAATCTGCTCCTCTCTTTCTCACTAATTCCTGACACTATCTCTTCTCTTTCTCCTGTCCCTTCCATATTTCCTACCCCAATATCTACTTCGTTACTCTCTCCACAACCATCCTCTCACAATAAATTTACTCATCTCTTCATATTTTACCGTCACACCACCCGTCTAGAATAATCGCATCTTTGTCTCTTTCAGCTGTAAGTAGTTCGTTGACTTGCAAGTTGCAAAACCACCCCATTGCTGGTGTCATGTAAAAAAAAAAATTTTAAGCATCCAGTAAACTGTGTAAAGTAGCTGATGCTAGGAAAGGTATTCAGCCGTTGAAACCCTGTTAAAGCTGACACTGGAACATGACATAATCCTCCGACTCGTCGTCGGTGTATTTCGAACCGTTCAACCCATATTAGCATGGAAGAGGAAAATAAATATACATATATATATATATATTGTGTGTATGCGTTATATATATATATAGTTTAACTTAGATAGGTAGATAGTGTAAGTATTTTACAACTGTCCGAAATAACAAAAGAAAACTGCATGGACGAATTTGACAGCAATATTGACAGTTCTGTAAGCATCACGTTTTTGGTGAAACATTTAAGAACTTGCAGACTTAAGGAAGGAGAAATATAGATAATACAAATCATACAACAAAACTAAATTTATTATTTTTTTTAAAATGACAGAAAATATTTGATTTTTGCTCTCAAGAATCAAAAAGAAAAGAAAAAAATAGAACATAATGACTAACCAGAATATCTCGGTGGTAAACTCCTCCTTATATTACTGTGCTTATTTGACGAAAGCTGGCCGATATGGTATCACATCGTTTGCAAAAGATAATTAAGTTGGATTAAACGATTAAAAGTAGGTCAGAATAACCAAATGTTATAGGGTAAATAGATCTAAAACAGTACTCCATTTTATTGCTAGGTTATAATGCAATCTAGCAAATTAAATGGTTGCTGCTCATCTACAACATTCAGTGCGGAGCTGATGAATAAACCGAATTGTAATATCTACGGATAACCAAAATTGATATTAACTATATATTTATTAGAAAAACAGCTGATTTAAACCATTTTATATATATATATATATATATATATATATATATACACACATATATATATATATATATATACACACATATATATATATGTATGTATGTTTGTATGTATTATTGTAAAGTGACTCATGTGCCTAGATTTTGGTTCCATAGCACTTGTCATTTGATTAGTGTTTTAGCACAAAAATCTTACTCACAGAGCTTCAGTACTATATGTGCGCGTGCGCGCGTATGTGTATGTACACATGCACGATAGGGAATTTCAGGGTAATTCTAGACCTAAGCGGCGTCAATTAAGTTACAGTCTATAATATTGAAGTTATGATTTTACTATCCTGAACTAACGAAACGAATGAATAAACACTTCTAAATAAATTATTATATGTACATATTTTCATTTCGACACATTATAATTGTTGGAAACAACATATTTTTCATGTAAAAAGAAAATAGTTTCGAAAAGTTTGATTAGTTATTCAAATTTTTCCGGGAGAGGAATTTATCATTTGAGATGTATGTCTGTCCCGGCAAAAAGTAACTATGAATAAAATGTAAACTTGTTCATTTTGGTCATTCAGGATAGCCAATTATTTTTATACATTCCCCATATCCAATTATTTTTGTACATTCCCCATAGCCAATTATTTTTGTACATTCCCCATAATTGTCAGTTCTAATTGCTACCGCTTTCATCTTTGACTACCTCTATTGAGTTCTGTTTCTTCTGTTTGCACTTGTTTCAGTCACTGGACTACACCCATGAAGTCTTGTGCTTATTGTATTGCGTATTGCTGAACCGCTAGCTGACGGGGACGTTTGTCTCCCACGCCGTTTATCAAGTCGTAGCGGGAAACAAACTCACACACACACCTGTGTATACGATAGGCTTCTTTCAGTTTCTACCTACCAATTCCACTCATAAGGCTTTGCTCAACCCAGGGCTATAGACGGAGACACTTGCTTGAGGTCCCATGCAGTTGGACTAAATCTGAAACCATGAATGTATGTACTTATATATGTAAATACAATGGGCAATAAAAAGGACAACACAAATGGAACAAAGTTTGACAGGCGCAGGCGTGGCTGTGTGGTAAGCAGCTTGCTTCCCAACCACATAGTTCAGTCCCACCATGTGATATTTGGGCAAGTGCTTTTTATTATAACTTCGGGCCGACTAAAACCTATTGAGTGGATTTGGTAGAGAGAAACAGAAAGAATGGCCTGTCTATTGACTGTAACAAATAAAAGATGGAAAGAGAAATGTCTTGACGTTTTGGTTGTTAGTCTTTCATCAAAAGAAAGTCACAGGGAAGTCATGAGAAAGGGATATAGATTTCTATAAAAATAGTGAAAACCAAATAGGAATACTGTTCAACAGGTGGGAGACTAAGAAAGGAGGAATGGATGGGTGTGTAGAAGCAAGTATAAGAGTATCTTTGTAAGTAGCATAAGAGGGAGTGATGTGTATGTGTGTCTGGGAACAAGATCTTAAAGACTAAGAAAGGAGGAATGGATGGGTGTGTAGAAGCAAGTATAAGAATATCTTTGTAAGTAGCATAAGAGGGAGTGATGTGTATGTGTGTCTGGGAACAAGATCTTAAATGGTTTGTTGTTATTTTTTTCAACATTTGTTCTTATTTGTAGATTTTTATAGGACTTAAGTTTTGAAATTTCTCTACACACACGAAATAAATTTCAATTCCTTCATCCACTAGATGTGTCCTTAAGTGCAAAGTCTACATTCGCTTTTGTTATTCATGCTATAATACATATTCATTCACTTTAAACTCCAAATGCATTTTTATTGTATATTTTACTTGTTTCGGCCATTAGACTGCGGCCATGCTGGGGCACCACTATGAAGAATTTTTAGTTAAATGAATCAGCTTCAATAGTTTTTTTTTTTTTTAAGTCTGGAATTTATTTTATTTGTCTCTTTTGCCAAACCGCTCAGTTACGAGAACGTAAATACACCAACACCGGTCGTCAAGTGGTAGTGGGGACAAATACACACTCTCTCTCTCACACACACACATATATATATATATTTGATGGACAGGCTACTTTTAGTTTCTGTCCATCAAATTCACTCACAAAACTTTGGTCAGTCCGAGACTATAGTGGAAGACACTTGCCCAAAGCGCCACACAGTGGAACTGAACCCGGAACCATGCGGTTAGGAAGCAAGCATCTTAACACACAGCCATGTCAACTTCTATTGCTTAATTTTTTTATTCATGCATATTAGAGTATTTCTTAATGGGTTTGGTGTGGAATTAATATAATTAATACTACTTGGTACTTTGGGTAACAGTACCTAATTGTAGACAATGTTACTGATAAAGTCACCTACAAGAGGACACTGCAAGGTTAATCTTAGGGAGTCACTGAGGGCTAAGCCATTATTTTTACCTTTTCCAAATTATTACTAGTACTATTCTATTGTTTTCCCCACTTTTTCTTAAAATTTATATTAATGTCACTAGTATTCCGCCAAGGTCGACTTTAACTTCATAATTTTAGGGTCGATAAAATGAGTACCAGTTGACCCAGTGCTCAACTGGTACTTCTCTGAACCTGCGCCAAAATTTGAAATCAATATTAATGTCTCTAGTTATGGTGGCAAGCTGCCAGAATCGTTATCACACCAGGAAAAATGCTTAATGGCATTTGCTCCGTCTGAGTTCAAATTCTGCCGAGGTTGACTTGCCTTTCATCCTTTCAGAGTCAATAAGTACCAGTTGAATCCTGGTATATCTATCTATAATCTACCTACTTACTTATCACTCTCACAAAATTGCTGGCCTTGTACTAAAATTTGAAAATATATTCATGCCTCTAGTTTTATTTTTGCAATTGTTTCTATTATTGTTTTTAGTGGAATCAAGAATTTCACTAACTGGGGAAGGTTCTATTTTATGTTAGGCTTTGTATGAGTAAAATTAATATTATTCCTCCCCTAATCTGAATAGTGTTACCTATCCTCAAGAGACTGTGGTGTGGTTCACCAAACCAGTGTTTTCTATACCTTTACTCTTGTTTCTTTACTACCCACAAGGGGCTAAACACAGAGAAGACAAACGGATTAAGTCGATTACATTGACCTCAGTACGTAACTGGTACTTATTTAATCGACCCCGAAAGGATGAAAGGCAAAGTCGACCTCGGCGGAATTTGAACTTAGAACGTAACGGCAGATGAAATACGGCTACGCATTTCGCCCGGCATGCTAACGATCCTTTACTCTCAGGTTGAGTGGTTACAGGGATGGTTAGGTCACTATTGGTTTTATTTCAGGTATCATTAGCCTTAGAATAGTAGGACTTTTACTTATGTCCAGTTTTCACTGGTTTGTAAATAAAATATTAAAGAGATAAATAACAGTGCCGTTTTTGCCTGTAATTAGTTACCCCAGTTAAGTTTAGAGATACTGGAATAGTACACATTAACTCACTTCTGCACCTTTACCGTCATCAACTGTTTTAAATGCCCTCTTTATGGGGGCCTTATACTTTAACCAAGCCAATTGTCATTTAGTGGACTAATTTGCCTCCAGGAAAAAAAAAAGTTTTCCGTCACTTCTGCTCAAACTACTCCACACAGTATCTTACTGTATTCGGCTTGGCCTTACAAAATGGATCCACATCTAGACTTTGCATGGAACGTTTCATTTTTTCTCTACAAACTTATACACCATTTGGTCTTAACTTACCACCCACTCTCTTGTAACTGCTCTTCACACTCCACATATCATTACACACATTACACGTACTGCCACTCTCAACCCAGCAAACACCCTCACTTTTCGTACCTGCCTGACACATAGACATACACACACAAATACATACATGTATATAGTTATATGCACACTTACATACACTGATCTACTGCCAGGTCCTTGAACAATTCTCTCTCTACCTCATTCCATTTCTTTTAATTAGTCTTATTCTTTCTTTCTTCTGCATACATACATATTTATTTGCACACACACATGAATGCATTTACAAATAAGTTGACATTAATCTACTTACACTTTTATATAAAGACTTATGTACATCTTCAAATACATTTTCACATGGGTATAATTATGTATATGCATGTATCTAAATGTGCATGTGCATGTACACACACACTCACAATAGATCTTTTTAACCTAACACGCAAACACACACAATACCAATACCTCCTATATAAACATCTTTTAATCGCTAACACTGTCAGAAACACGCACATGCTGCTTGTAACTTTTATATATACACATACACACTACACATGATCTTCACACATACACATACACCTGCCACACACACACCAAGCACTCATTATTGAAAACCATAATTACCTTTCACACTTTCATGAAGTCAGAGACTGAACATGAGTTATCCACACAATTTTCTTTTTTCCTGGTTCTCTCCTCTTCCCTGGACTTTTCTCTGTATCTGACAAAGGATCATGTCCAAAACGTTATACTTTTAATCCATAGATTTTTTTTTCCTTTTTTGTGATTCAGCCTAATATTAACCATGAACAGTCTTTTGACTTTTGTTATTGATTTACTACAAATCGTAGTCGTGGCCATTGCCAGTGTCATGTAAATGGCACGTAAAAAGCATCCATTATTCTTGGAGTGGTGGCACTAGGAAGGGCCGTAGAATCCATGCCAAGTCAGAACCTGGTCCAGCTCGTGGCTTACCAAGTTTCAAGCAAACCGTCTAACTCATGCTAGCATGGAAAATGGATGTTAAATGATGATGATATCATTTTAATGTTCATCTTTTCATGCTTGCATGGGTTAAAGTTTACAGGAGGCAGGTTTTCTACAACTGGATGCCCTTTCTGTCGCCAAACCTCACCTCTTTCCAAGTAGCTAGTACTTACTCATAGACAAACATGTCCTCGCAGAATATTGGAAATGAATGCCACTTCTTGTATAACAGTAACAACCATTTTACAACTAACACGTCAAAACAAAGAAACATAAATACATACATGCATTCACATACATACGACGGGATCCTTTCAGTTTTTGCATAAATACATACATATATATGTGTGTGTGTATGCATGTATGTATATATATATATATATATATATATAAAGATTAAGGTAGTTTTACTTCTTAATATTTATAAGGCAGAATCTATAAGAATCAAATCAACATAGTGAAACATGGAATAAAATAGTACACGTCCTTATAGAATATATAATGTTTTCAATGACTGAAATATACAAGTGACTATCTTCCTTTCACTTGTTAGTACCTGCAAAAAATCAGTCATTTTTATTGTAGAAAATACAAAGAGTGACAATTCACAATCACCATTTAAATAACTCAAATCTTAAACTAGATTTTGATATATCAGTAAGACTCAACTTAAACCCACACAGAACCACATCATGTACAGACAACCTAGATTGCATTCAACAAATTAGCTGTGATTCATTCACCAACATGCTGCAATCATTAGCCTAGTTTTCTCTCTCTGCTGTTCTGTTAACATATCTATCTCCACCACCTACCAAGGACAACAACCCTTAGGAATTGTATCCCTGCAAGCATTTATCCATAAATGTTAAACCTAACTGCATTATGACTATATAACAGGCTTCTTTCAGTTTCCCTCTATCACATCCCCTTACAAGGCATTAGTCGGGCTGGAGCCATAGTAGAAGACACTTGCCGAAGACACCACACAATGAAACTGAACCTGAGACTATGTGGTCATGGTTGGAAAGCAAACTTTTTATCACACTTGTGACTCTCCTACTCTGATTCAATTTAATAAATTTAAAAGATTTTTAAAAATTCATTTCTTACTAACTTCATCCATCAGTAATTGTATATGCAAGAAATTTCAGTTAAGAAATTAAATTATTCAACAATAAGACCCAGAATGATATAATAAAATTTATTATCATTAAAAAGAAGGAAAATCTTCCATAAGCACACAAGTCAAAGCTCACAGAGCTGAATATTTTAAATGACAACCCTATACATTAAAGAGATTGAAAGAATCAACAGCAGATGAGACATGGCAAAACTAAGTTTGTCAACACACACGCACTAAAAAAAAAGCAATAAATACAATTTCATTACATTTAAATGTTATTCCCAATTTATGAATTTTATAATGAATTTCAAATAATATATTTTAACACTTCATTTAGAAATTAATATATACACAGTCAACACAAATGATTAACATGAGTAGCCTAAGACTATGGACTGCCAAAATATAGATTGATTTTAATATGTGGATAATGGAAGATGTTACCTCTATGTTTTTCACTTAAGTCATGCAAAGCTAGTACGATGAGTAGAACTGCAAGGTCGGAGAGGAATGAACTAAGTACAGTCAGTAGAATGCACAATGTTTAAATTATGGGGGGAAAAAATTCAGCACAAGTTGAGAAAGCAGCTGGGCATGAAAGGCACTGTCCAATGCATGCAGGGAAAAGTGCATTCATTGGTATAAATATGTAATATGCAAATGGAAGACGTGCTGGGTGCAGGAGCAGGGAATATGGTAAAAGTATTAAGGAAGACTTGGGAAGTAGCTGCTAAGTCTTGCATGAGAAATGCAAGCCTTCACACACTGGGGGATGATGCAGGATTTAAGACAAAAACATTGCAAACCAATCCAATCCATACTTGCAAGAGAAAGTTGTTTCGTTAAATTCAGCTAATACATAATTCCTCAAACCATCCTATCTTTGCTAAGAATTCTCTATTTCTCTTACTACACTCTTTTTTTTTACTTGTTTCAGTCATTTGACTGTGGCCATGCTGGAGCACCACCTTTAGTCGAGCAAATTGACCCCAGGACTTATTCTTTGTAAGCCTAGTACTTATTCTATCGGTCTCTTTTGCCGAACTGCTAAGTTACGGGGTTGTAAACACACCAGCATCGGTTGTCAAGCGATGTTGGGGGGACAAACACAGACATGCACACACACATATATATATTTTTATAAATATATATATATATATATATATATATATACACACATATACATACATATATACAACAGGCTTCTTTCAGTTTCTGTCTACCAAATCCACTCAGAAGGCTTTAGTCGGCCCGAGGCTATAGTAGAAGACACTTGCCCAAGATGCCACACAGTGGGAATGAACCCAGAATCATGTGGTTGGTAAGCAAGCTACTTACCACACAGCCACTCCTGTGCTATCACAATAAAGATATTCAAATCTTTAATCATACTTATTCAAAGTAATATTATTGTAATTTTTCTTATTGCCTAACAATTGATTTCAGTTAAAAAAAAAAGTGCAACATATGAAACACATTTTTGGGAAATATGCCAAACAAATAAATATAGCAGTACTTTTAATAAGGCGAAAAAAAAAATGTTATTCTATCAGGAACAATTCTGATAATAGAATAATACATAGTTGAAATTTGCTTCAGTTTCAATGCTTGTATTTTCACAAATGACCTGTCGATGATATGTAAACATATTCCAATTCAACACAAATATGGTGGCAAAAGGTTTAAGCTAAATTGGCTTCGCATAAGTTATTCAATCCTACCAAGTTGGTCATTAGTTAATACCTTAGAATAAGGTAATGAGAGAGCCTCTACATGGTTGTTAACATGTTAGAAATAGCAGCCAAATCTCTCTCAAATCACATTGCGTTATCATTTAAAAAATAAAATAGAAGATATTGATTTATGCCTAAAACAATGGAATGGTCACTTCTTGAATGTCTTTGATCAAAGGTTTGCTTGATCAGAACTGACCTGGAGCTTAAAGAGATTTTTCAATTTTTGCCCCAAACAGTCAGCAAAACTATGACTAAAACATTAGATTTTACCTATCTCAAAATCACAAGTTTATAACTGAAAATAACTGTCTTCATGGCACCAGTATTTCCTTCAAGGGGGACGGGGGGGGGGGGAAGAAATAGGTGAAAAATATTACATAAATATGTTTCGTTTTTGGATTTGGTTTGCAAGATTCTTTATATAAGTTCATGTGTTGAAGCATATTCTGTTGTCTGGGGAGAGTCATTTTCTTTTTGAGCCTTATAATGTAACACATTCACCGGTAAAATTAAAAATAAAAATAAGAAAAAAGTGGAAATTTTACCAGTGAGTGTGTTACATTATAAGGCACAAAAAGAAAATGACTCTCCCCAGACACAACAGAATACATAAGTATGACTTTTCATGAATGCAACAATCATTTAAATGGACCTCTCGTAAACTGCTTTTTCAAAAATTGAGGTTTAAAAAAAAAAATTGCCATTTTTGATTGGACCAATATTTAAGTTATATAATTTCCATTATCCCATTGAAATTCAGAACACTGCGTTGGCAAAGTTATTAAACGTTTTTATTTTTAAAGGCACATTTTATCTTTATTGAGCTGTGAAATTCTTTTCTATGCCTAAAATATATTTGCTTTTTCTGCATCAGATGCACAGTTTCATCATCATCAAATTATTTAATTGTAGTTTTATACATTCATTTCTTCTACAATCACAAACATACATTATAAAAATTATAAACATCTTTCTTTTCTTGTTAAAAATGAAGTAGCAGATAACTCGGTCAAAGACACTTAAATAACAACAATGCACATTTTTCATTCAACATAAAAATAAAGGCATGATTATTTATAGCTTTTTTACATTTTTTTTTTAAACTGGAGAATGTATTTTCAGGGGTTGGGGGAATATGCCCAAATATCTTTGCAAATGACAAATTTTATTTACAAAACTGTTGGATTGAAATTTGAATAATATTAATTTAATCTTAGCATACCTATCTTTAAAAATTTCATATATATGGGATTTAGCTGAATATAGTGACACAGCTATTGAATATGAGAAGAGAAGAAACAACATTAATATCAAGCAAATTATTACAAGAGAAACATATAAATTAGACTAATTTTTTAGTTTTATAATATTGTTAAATTAATTTAAATTCTTTTATGAACATTTTTCTCAATGTAAAACCTATTAATTTTTTAACTGTAATTCATTGTACATATTTTATTCTTTATTTATCACTGTCTTACATCTATGGGTGGAATGGTTTTTTGCAAATTTGACATTTTCACAAATATCACAAAGCAAATATCTTCATAAACGTAAGCTTTAAAATATATGTCACGTTATTTCATATAAAAATAGCTCATTGACAATAACACTGAATAGTGGAGGAAACTAATGTACGAACTGCATAGAAATAATCATTATCACAAATCACACATAACCAACACTCTCGTAATATCTGTTACATAACAACTTAAAATGGGACAATTTTGTATTTATCATTTCATTACAGTAAATCTGATTATCACTTCAGACAGTTTTTAAAATTAATACATATACATTATTTTACAATAAAACAAAATACAATTCCCCAAATCACCACCATATAAAAAAATCTTGTGCTTTTAAACATCTCTTATTTTACAACAAAGTTCAAAACATTCAACAAATTGAAATGACAAATAAATGTCAATGTTGACTGAAAGGAAGCCAATAAAGATGTTCAAACCTATTTCTTCTCAACTAATAATAATTTCATAATAACATTATTCAAAAAATAATAATTAAAATGAATTATCATCAGTGACTAAAACACACCACCAAAAAAATCTGTTATGCCTTCTCCATCATTCAAATTAAACATATAATCTTCCATATAGATAGGTGGTTCAAGGTGAGTAAGTGTAGAGTCAAGATTTTGGTCTTCAGTTTGCTGTAAAAGATTTATGTTGGCATCTGGGGATATATCTTGTTCTTCAAGCAGTGCATTTTTCAACGAAACTTGTGCTGTTAAAACAAAAGTAATAACCATGAATATTTGTATGATAAAATGAATATATATATTATGTATGTATAAAAAATTTGTTTTGTTTTCATTTTAACATTTACTTTCCCATGTATGCATATGTCAGATGAGAGTTTATTGAGACTGGGTAGAATTTTCTATGGTCAGATACCTTACAAGTGAAATGATAATCTCCCATTCTAACACATATATTTGTTTGTTTCTCCATGCTAGTATGAATTAGATGTATATATTATTGAGGTACTGTTTTACAACTAGATACCTTTCTTGTTACTAACCCATACCTGTTTTTCAAAAAAGGAGATCTCTTATTTCATGTCTTTGAAAGCATGAAGTGAGTGGACAATTTGTTGACAAGGAACAATAATACATGTAGTGGGTGACTTTTGTAGAACACAATTGTAAACATACACACATCCATGTATGCATATGATTAGCTTCTTTCACTTTCTATTTATGATATTCACTAACAAGGATTTGGTTGGCCCACCATGCAGTGTGGTTAAGAAATTTGTTTCCCAACAACATGGTTTCTGGTTCAGCCTCAGTGCATGACACCTTGGACAAGTGTCTTTTGCTATAGCCCCAGGCTGGCTAAAACCTTATGAATGGTTTTGATAGATGGAAATTTGAAGAAACTCATCATGTGTATTCTTGTCTGGACATTGCACAACAATTATGAGAGTTACCATCCATCATACAAGCACAACTGCTTCTAATTTTCCATGAAAACATGTCCAGTCATGGAGAAATGTTACCTTGCTTAAAAACAGGTAAGGGTTGGTGACAGGAAGGGCATTCAGCCATAGAAAATCTGCCTCAATGAACTTCATCTGACCCATGCAAGCATGGAAAAGTGGATGTTAAAATGATGATATTGTATCATCATCATTGTTTATGTTAAGACTAACTTCTTTGAAATATTGTTTTTATTAAATTATTTCTGATTAATTAATTTATCTATTTCTATTAACTGATTGAATTAAGAATTGAATAATATATTGCTGCTATTTTTAGATTTTAAAATTAGAATTTCCTATTTCAGTAATAATTATAAATTAACTGTAATAGAATATCATCTTCTAACATTGTAAAATTTATTTAATAAAAAATAAATTAATGCTTAATATTTTAAGCTCAGCAACAATTGGCAAGTAATTTAATAAGGTCATTTGGTATAAAACTTAAATAAGAGGTATTGAGTTATAATGTGAGAGAAAACAGACTAAACACTACAACACCATTGACATGTACTGTAACAAATGCTAAAAAAAGTAACTAATATGACTTCTTGCAACAAATGAAATTCTCATAATAATTTGAATACATTGGGTACAAATAGAATAGAATGAAGTTTGCTAACAATGGCCACATCTTATTAAGCATCACACGCTGAATTGCATGTAAAAACCAGTGGCAGATATTATCAAACCTCAATTTCACATATCTGTATAAAAGCAAATTAAGGAATCGATAAAAGAGCCTCTACATAAAACATCCTCTTTTGAGAAATAAACTGCATGAAACATGGCTCGTCGTGATGTGGCCTGCACAACTATATAAAAATTCAAGGTAATTTTTTGTTGGCATGCCATTCAGAAAGTTCCACAGGCTGCAGTTCATGATTGCTCTACATGGTCACTTATTTGCTGGAAATAACAGCCAAAACACACTCAAATCAAACCCCAACATGTTAAATGAAGTATATATTGGGCAATATAGTACTTCATATATAATAATATTAAGATGGTCATAGCTGGTAGGTCTTTCATCATGGGACTGTGAGATCAGAGTTGGTTTGGAGTTAGACAACAAAACCATGCTAAATCTAAATATATACATATTACATCTTAGAGTCATGTTTGTCTTCAAACAAGTAACTCGATCTGAGACAATGTGTTGAAACAGAAACAATTAAACATTATGAAAGATTCTGTTTGACCATCTGAAAATGCACCAGCATTGTTGAGCTTGCTTGTTTCTTGATATGTCAAAAGCTTCCATTGCACAACTGCAATCTGGTTACTGACAATTCCACCGCATCAGTGGATTTCTGAGACACTGTACAACATTCCATTATTATAAACTTCTTTCCCACAATGGTCACCCAACATGCTAGAAATAACAGCTACAAACTTATCAAATTAGAGTAGATTGTTGTTATAACAATGACTTGTTAATAAAAATGCTTTTGTTTACAAAACATCACATTTCATCATCATTCTTCCTAGATCAACCACTTTGTTAACTTCATGGACTGCATACTCCTCTTCCTCCTCACTTCAACAATAACAAATGGCAATATAATGTCTACCCACTACATCTTTTCCTCAATTCATTAATTCAATATGTACGCATTGCTAGATCAATGTAACATTTTCTCTCTATCTGTTTAATTGATAAATTGTTGAGTTATAAAGTATTACAATCAAGTTAAAAGGTTCCAAAATTGAAGTCATATAAAAACACACATCATCATCACCATCATTTAACATCTGTTTTCTATGCTGGTGAGCTAGAGGACTGCACCAAACTACACTATCTGCTTTGAGAGGAATTCTATAGCTGGATGCCCTTCCTAACACCAACCACTTCACAAAATGTACTGAGTGCTTTTTAACATGGCACCATCACCAGCAAGGTCACCAAGCAACTTGCAAGACAAAGATACCTCAACTGAATAAGGAGTAGTATTGAAGGAGATGGCTTCATGCCAGGTGATGAGAAGTTAAAGTATGATAGAGGAACAGGCATTTTGCTGTAGATAAGATACATGGCTACTCCAGCTGGAAAAGAAAGGCAGGAGAGAGAAGATAGTGATGCAGATGTGTCAGAGTGTACCCTCAAAGTACAGGGGAGGTGAAAAAATAAGAATACTTACTTTTAAAGCTATCACAGGATGTAGAATCTTCTGATAATTGTTCTTCACTTATACTACTACTACTATTATGACCCTCTGTTGCTGGTGTGTGTTTGACATCCTTTTTTACATCATCGGGACACAAATACACCTCAATGGCTTGACTGTTACTTTTTAACCAAATCTGCATATTATTCAATAAAATACAAGTGGTTGTTTTAAAAAAAAGAAAACAAAAGGAAAGAGTGAAATGAGTAAAACAGTATAAAAAATCACAATAAAAAGTCATTTACAATGTCCATAACTTGAAAAGTTTATTACATTTGGTATCATTAAAATGCAAAGCAAAAGTTTGAGATATTCATCATTATCATTTGACGTCCACTTTTTCATGCTTGTATGGATTAGATGGAATTTGTTGAAGCAGATTTTCTACGATCAGATGCTCTTCTTGTCACCATTGCTCACCTATTTCCAGGTAAGGTAATATTTCTCCATAGCCATACAAATTTCCCACAGAAGATTGAAAATAGACATCACTTGTATGACAGTGACAACCATGTGATGTTAGGGTAAGGGCACATACATAATGTGTGTGTAATCAAAGTAAGCAACAAGGATATCCAGGTGTTGCTTATTTTGATTTTAATCACCTTAATTTGTGTATATATACACACACCACAAGCTTCTTCCAGTCTCTGTCTACTAAATCTATTCACATGGATTTTGGTCAGTCTGAAATTATAGAAGACATTTGCCCAAGGTGCTGTGCAGTAAGACTGAACCCAAGACCACATGGTTGAAAGCAAGCTTCTTAATCACACAGCTATGAACCATACCACCACCTATACCAAAATTATTGGTGTTCTGTTACCATCATTATCTACATACATCATAAATGGACACATCACTATAATAAGGGGATGTTTCTCTGCACTTGTAATTTGTAAGCATGATGTTTTTGTTGTTTTTTTCCAATTTTGTTACTTTAGCAAGTTATTTGGATAAGTGCATGGTATTCCAATGACATGGACATTCAATGCATCTTCGTGTTACAATAATTGATGCTTGTAATACTAACATTGAACATTTGAGCTTAATCTTAATAATCAGTGATTGTTTCTTGTCAAAATAGCATTCTCTTACAAACATTTTTCATGCTTTGTATTTCACAATTACTTAACATTGTTGTTGAGCAAAAACGCTTTCCTCCGTAGCATACATTTTTTAAACATAGGTTTTCAAATGATTTCACAAACTGTTTCAATTTACATCAATTAGTTTCACAGCTAAAAAGTGAATAATCATAGGTAGCTAGAAATTGATCAAAAATTTTTAATAGAAAATGTTTCTATAAATGCTGCTCCTTGTAAAAACATTCTAGAAAGATTCTATAAAATTTCATGAGATTCTACATAGCTCTGTACCAATTCATTTTTGACTATGCAGTTAAGTCCTATACTATTGGATGTTGCCATAGTCAAGCCTTTCTCAAGAACATTACTGATACAAAGAACATAAAATTAATACTGAAAGTAGAAAGGAAAGTAAAAAAAAATTAAAGCTCACCTTTGATATATCAGGTAATTCTAAACGTGTTTCAGGAGGTGCTTTGACAGCCATAACTGTTTGATCATCTAATGATCTTATATTTCGTATATCATGATACGTTACATATGCATATTTAAGATTGAATTAAAGAAATAATGAAATTCAAAGGGAAAAAAAAATTATGAAAACATTAATACAGATAGATAGGAAATAAAAAAAATATTATGTAGGCCTGATTACACATTTAATGATGATACTAACTCCCTGCCACATTTTTACTCCAATCCCACACATTTTATTCAGTAAATTTGTTTCTACTGAATCTAACACTATGATGAAAAAAGAATTACATAGATGCAAACTATTTTAATTTTTCATTAATAAAGAGGAAGGAGGGATTTTTGAGAACTACTGATTTACACTATAGTCCTAAGAAGGACTGACAATGTTTTATATTTGTGTGTGAGCATATGTGTGAGTACATGTTTATCTTTTTGGAAAATACTCAAAATGAAACCTTGAATAGAATACACACACATAAACACTTACATAACATTGTCTACTTCTCAGAGTTATACAAAGTAAATAGCAACATTACTTGTCTTTACTCTCAGTTATTTGATGTAGGTATATACAGTTGCGACCAAAATGTTCAGAACGGCATTGTTTTCGTAAGAAAAGTAGGTATAAGTTTTTATATTCTATAATTTTCACAGACAATAAATACGATTTTATTATCGTATTTATTATCTGTGAAAATTATAGAATATAAAACAACTTTGATAAAAACTTATACCTACTTTTCTGACGAAAACAATGCCGTTCTGAACATTTTGGCCGCAACTGTATATCAGTGTATATAACATAGTGACCTCCCTTGTATTGCGAAACTATATGAGCATCAGGTCCTCCACCTACTTCTTATTTTCTCAACTAAAACTATTTTATAAGCAATGCACTTTCAAGTAGTTGAAGATTTCTAATACTGTAGATATCTAGAATAAACAGTACGAGAAAATTTGAGTGACAACAGACATTCCACAGAAATTATCATTATCATTTTAACATCTACTTTTCCGTTGTTGTTTCAGTGCCAATTTAGTATAAATGGATTAATCATTATGACAACTACTATTGTAACCACTATATGATATTTTTTGAAGTAAAATACACAAAAGGGAACATTTTTTATTCATAAAAGGATATTTTGATTTTTCTGGGTCTTCTGTAAGGATTTTCAGCTGTTTTGTACAGTGTTCTATTAATTCATCCATTTCATTTTCTTTAGCTTCATAAATAGCCATTTCTGTCAACAATAAAATATTTAGAGTTTGCTTAAAATTAACAAAGAATGAAGATTACATTTATCAAGTTATGCAGATATGTTTCTAATATCATCGATTATGTTTAAATTTAGTTTCTACTGTCAAAAGGAAGAAAACCCTGGACAAAACTCAAAATATTTTTAGTAAGATGATCTATAATAATTTGTAGGGAAATTTGGGGATGGAGAATAGAAATCATTCAACCACTGTAGTGGTTGAATATATTAAGTCCACCATTTCGTCAATTGCACCAGCTTCCAAGCTTCACCATTAATGCAAACTGTTAACAGTTTTAAAGAGGACACCTCCTCAGCTACACTTTGGCATAAATAGTTTGAGATTTGGTTCAGTAGAAAAGTTACATCAAAATATCTGTGACCCCAAGGGGGGCAGTAAGGCACCTATTCACCTTCAATTAACATAAACTTTTAAATTTTAAAATAAAAGTATACTTTTCTTAGGCTTAAATGATAGAAAAATGTATGAGAACTGTAAAGAGTGATAAATTAGAAGAACTGGCATTCATTGCTGCAATATTTTAAGTAAAAAGTTTCTTATTCTTTACTTTACTTGAAGTAATAGTTTGTCCTATATTTTTACAGATGTATTAACTTGTCCTGTATTTTTTCAGGTTTATAATCTTAAGAATATTACTTTTCATGCTCACATTTTTCCATGTAATATTACTAATAAGTGAAATTGTAAGCCAATTCCTTTTATATGGAAAAACATTTGGTTCAGACATATTAAAATTGAGTAATGAAAGCAATTTCAACAGTTTGACTAACATTTAATACTAGTTATTGATAAACAAAGGAGGAATCATTGTAAATGTTTTAAAAGTACCTGAATGTAAATCCATTAATTTCGTAGTAAGCTGGAGTGGCACAGGATTAGCAGCTATTGATGATATACAACCTCTGTAAATAAATAAATAAATATATCATTTAGAAAATTTGAAAGCAATTGATAAACAGAATCTGTAGAGAATTTAAGAAAATGCCTGGCAACATTTAAACATCTCTTTATGTTCTGTCACGGTCAATTCTGCCTTTATTCTTCAACACCAGCCTGAGAATTTAAATGGTGAATGATACCAAACAGGCTGAAATTAGCCATAGTGACCTATTCATATTTAAGTGAGAATTTCAATGCAAATCTCATTAGTACATTCATGAAAACACATGGCTTCACTATGTAAGTTATTGAATGAACTGTCCGACATTATTTTACTTGATATTTGAGCATTGTAAATTTGTGGAGACTTTTTCCCACTTCGATTTTATGAAAGGTTTCACTATGGATAAAAACTGGATACCAGTATCATGTTGTCATGCAGCAAGTTTGAATTTGAAGTATTTTCAAAAGACAGAAAAATTCAAAACAAACGGCAAACATAAAAACCACATGTGTGATTATAAATAGGATTTTTTTTTCCCTCCTGAAAGTGAAACAATTCTAACAGTTCAGACAGCAGAGAAAAAAGCAATTTGTACCTAAATCATCATCATTATTTAGTATCTGCTTCCCATGCTGGCATAGGTCAGACAGTTTGACTGGAACTGGTAAGCCAGTGAGCTGTACCATATTCCAGTTTGAATTTTGGTTTGGTTTCTACGGCTGGATGCCCTTCCTAACACCAACAACTCCAAGAGTGTAGTGGATGCCTCTTATATGTCACTGGTACGGGTATTTTATGTGTTACCAGCACTACCCACAACTCAATTTTACTTGGCTTGATGAGTCTTCTCAAGCACAGCAAATCGTCAACGATCTCTATCACTTGTCATTGCCTCTATGAGACCCAACATTCGAAGATCATGCTTCACTACCTCATGCCATATCTTCCTCTTCCACAGGTTCCCTCCTCAGTTAGAAAATGGCACTTCTCTATGTAGCTGTCCTCACCCATACACATCACATGACTATACCAGTGTAACCGTCTCTCTTGCACACTACACCTGATGCCTCTTATGTCCTATTTTTTTCACGAGATGCTTACACTCTGTCATACATGCACACCAACATTGCACATCCAGTGAAGCATACTGGCTTCATATCTTTCAAGCCTAGCTTTATTTCTTTCATGTCTTCATATGTCCTCTGCAGCCACAGCTCACGTTTCACTGCAGTGTAGCATGGCTGTTCATACACAGGTATCATACAATCTGCCTTTCACTCTGAGGGAGAGACCCTTTGTTATCAACAAAGGTAGAAGCTCTCTGAATTTTGCCCTGTCTATTCTGATTCTAGCAGCTACGCTCTTGCAGCATCTCACCTCCACTGCTGACTTGGTTACCTAGATAATGACAGCTATCAACTACTTGTAGGTATTCCCCTTGGCATTTGATGGAGTCTATTTTCAGTATGTTTCTAATGCTTATTGTACCTGTACATCTGCCAAACACAAAGGCTATTTTCCCTGCTAACCTTCCTCTAATATTGCTTGCACCTCTTATGTGTCCATAGCTTGCACTGAGGACGCCTTATGGAGCTTCTACCAACACCTTTTCTACATATTGAGCTGGGCCATCTACTGGAAGGGATTCATGATTTGTCTACTTTGAATTTGATGGTTTCAGAAAAGATGAAACAAGATTTTTTCAAATTTAACCCAAATAGTAGGAACTAAAATTATCAGCTTTAAAATGAAAGATTTTATTCATAATGTTGATTTAATCCAGTACATCTCAGACTTACTTTAACTACTGTTCTCTTTCTTTTAATAACACTTTTTAATGCCTCAACCCTTGGATATTTCAATATCCACATTTTTTCATGTACATACAAATAATATTAAGCCAGAGGATGTATCACCTGCTTGGTGTAGGTGATACATACTTAGCACATGGCTTTGACTAAGCTCAGGTACATAGTCTTGATGCTTCATATACACTCCTGTAGCTAGCAAGTAAAATTTATCTTTATATCTCAATTTATAGTTGTTGGTATTGAGATTGTGGCTAACAAACTGTTTATTTTATATTGCATTTAATTTTTTAGTTAATATTTAAATAAGATATGAAGACTTCCATCCCCAACCTTCTACAGTACTTGTATAATATGAAAAGCAATTATGTCTTAGTTGCAAGTAAAAACAAAGAAGCTGTGTAGTCAAAAGAAAACATAGAATGACCAACATTTAATGGCCATTTCCATGCTGAGAAGTCAAAAGACTACACCAAACTCCAATGTCTGTTTTGGCATAGTTTCTACAGCTTGATGCCCTTCCTAAAGTCAACCACTTTACAGAGTGTGCTGGGTGCTTTTAACATGACACTAGCAGCAGAAGTCACCAAATAATTTACATGACAAGATGCCCCAAGGAGAGAAGGAATAGGATTGGGGAAGGTGGCTCTGTACCAGATGAGAGGTTAGAGTATGACAAGAGGGACAGAAATTGGTGTCCTGCAAAAAGGAGATACAAGGCTTCCTCAGTAGAAGAGAGAAGATGGTGAGGATGTGACAGGGAGTACACGAAGTGTATATAAGTGAAACGGGACCATAGATTGGATAGGGTGAATGAGTGGGTCAGTTCACAGGACTGTGAAAGTAAGTGGGAGGTGGAAAGGAGGGAATATAGTGAGTAGACAGAAATAGGAGGGGTTGTTTGGGAGATGTATTGTGGAGAGTAAGAAAAATTCATTACAAAACATTTAATTTTGAAAAATTCAAAAGTAATTTTTTATAATTAAGTTGTAATATTTTTATCAACTTACTGAATGGTGAGAATCATTAAAATACTTCTTTGTAATAATTTCACAGATATAAGAATATGCAAAGGTGAAAATGGGAAGAATTTCAAGAAATAAGCATAACATTGAATACTTTGATCAATAAGGATATGTGTCAATAAAGTACCAGTATTCACCTTATCACTACAGTCTTAAAGTATACTTACCAATGGTACAGGAACACAAGTTTTATGGTCAATATTTAGAAAAGTGGCAAAAACAGAAAAAAATGAAACTTCACAAAGACTTACTTCCATTGAATATGATTTTTAGACTTTTTTGATATAAGATTGATTCCTTCCAATACATTTGTTATATCATATATTCTTCGTTTCTGAACTTCTAAAGATTCTGCAGCTTTATTTAAATCCACAACCTGAAAATGAAAACACATTTTATTTTGTATATTATCTTTTTATCCATCGAGAACTTGGTATAAAAATATTTTAAACGAACGAAACAGAGCTGTGGCTGTTTGGTAAGAAGTTTCCTTCCCAACCACATGGTTCTTAGTTCAGTCCCACTGCATGGCACTATGGGCAAGTGTCTTCTACTATAGCTGCAAGCCAGCCAAAACCTTGTGAGTAGATTTGGTAGGCAGAAACTGAAAGGAAGCTCACTGTGTGTGTGTGTGTGTATGTATGTATGTATTTATGTTTATGTGTCTTTGTATCTGTGTTTGTCCCCTCATCATCATTTGACAACCAATGTTGGTGTGTTTACACCCCTGTAACTTAGAGGTTTGGCAAAAATAAAGTGATAGAATAAGTACTAGGCTTACAAAGAATAACTAAAATCCTTCAAGGTGATGCTCCAGCATGGCCGCAGCCAAATGACTGGAACGAGTAAAAGAGTAAGAGTAAACAATAAATGTGAACTTACGCCATCTGGTGCATTTCTGAGCAAGCCAACAAACTTCTTCGTTAATAAGCCCAAGGATGTGTCATATCTTGTTTTTTCACCAGGGGATCGTACTAGAATACAAAGCAAGTAATGAAATCTACCAATTTTAGTAAAGCAAAGTCTAAATTGTATTAATCATACATAAGTACACAAATAACGGAGTTAAAAAGTTAAAACAAAAAAGCTAGAATTTTAAAAATCACTTATTTCAATGCACAATGTCCACTTCCTAACTAAAACTGAATGTATCTTTGCATATCCATGTACAGTTTTAGAAAGAATCACTCACATTCTTATATCCACTTTCTGTTTACCCACCTGACTAAAGCTTTCTTTAATTCAGAAAATACAAAATGAAGCTATTCTAAAATAACTCACTTAGGCACAGTACTACTAAGAAATAACAGCTTTTGCGTGTTTTCAAATGGTTTAAAATGACTATTACAATGCAATGGGTTCACTTCCTATACACTCTCAGATCAAGCCATATGCTAAGTAAATACAATTCTTATATATGGTTTGAGTTCAGTCCCAATGCATGGCACTTGTGCAAGTGTCTTCTACTATAGCTCTGAGCTGATCAAAGCTCTGTGAGTAGATTTGGGAAACAGAAACTGAAAGAAGCCTGCAGTGCATATGTGTGTCTCCTTGTGGTTGTTGTAGGCAGTGTCATTCATTTCTAATATTTTGTGAAAACATTCTGTCTATGGAGAAATATAATCTTCTTAGGAAACAGGTGAGAATTGGCAACACGAATGTTGTCTGGCCATAGAAAATTTGTCTCAATAAACAGCATCCTACCCATGCAAGAATGGAAATATGGATGTTAAAATGATGAGATGATTAAGAAATTCGTCTTGCAATCATGGTTCATCAGCAGGGTCAAAGTGGTTGTCTTTATTGGGAATGGGGTACACTACTGTACATTTCCAGAAACCAGAGTAGATATCCAGAAATAGAGGTTTAAAAACTTTAGCCACCATAGCATCTCCTGAATGACAGTAAGCACACTATCAGAACTAGAACATGTGCACTTGTACTGCTATGTATGTGTATATATATATATATATATATATATATATATATATATATATATATGTGTGTAATTTTTAAGACTATGACTTGTGTTTTTTATGTGGCACAGTACCAGTGTTTTTTACGTGACACTATAACCCACACTAATGTTTTTTACAAGGGCACCAGAACACACACCAATGCTTTTTACATGCCACCTTATTTATATTGGAAAATATAAAAGATAGATAATACATTACTTGTTTAACAGTCAAAAGAGAATAAGCTATTTTGTCAATACCTTTTGGACTACAATCTGGCAAAGCCCGTGTTTTACGGCCGCGTTTTGGAGTTCGAAGATCTTCCGTAGTTATAATACTCATTTCTAGCTCTAATTTCCGTTTAGCCTGAAAAGAAATTAAGTTAAATTAGTTTTTTTTTTGTTAAATTTGAAATGTTAAAAGTAGTCCAAAAAGATACTCAAAATTTAACCGCAGAGAATGAATATACATCAGACAGCAAAAAACTGATTTTAATCTCACCTATTACGCAGTTCAGAATGAATAAAGTTTTTGCTAATAAAGTTATTCTGAAGAAGTAAAAAAACATATTTTGACAACTGTAATCAATCTGAAAGCTAAGATGACAGTGCATATATATATATATATATATATATATATATATATATATATATATATATACCATATTTTAGAACAGCCACATTTATATCCTTTGTGTGTTGTAAGAAACAACTATGAGTTGCTGTCAGGAAGGACATCTAGCCGTAAAATACTTGGACATAATGATGGTGTTTGTGATAGCAAGTCTATTTTTTGGGAATATATATGTCAAATATTTTATACAATTCATAATCACATGTCCGTAAGTATACACACACATCAATGTGTGTGATCGAAATATTAATCTGATACTCAACCTCAAAGACAAATGATTCATACTAAAAGATGATTTATCCCCAAGCACAAAGGTGTAATTCCACTACTTGTAACTATTGGGGGGAAATGCCTACTGGAATAGTCTGTAAGAATGTAACTAAGACCATTGCATCAGCTGTATAATGGAAAGTGCATCCGGCTTCTTGAAGACAAGTTTGATTCAATTCTATATGTGAATTAAGACAAAAGAAAACAAGTCTTTATGTAGTCACTCAACCAGCTAGAAATAGCAGCTGTATCTTTGAAAATGGACATATTGAATTAAGTAGTTCTAAATACATCCCAAAAGATGGATGGTCACAGCAGGAATACTTTTGATCATAGGTCTACTCAAACTCAATTGAAAAGAGATACTGATTTGGCAAGAAGATTATTCAGAATGAAAGAGATCAAGAAAGCTGAATCAATTTTAGCAGGTACCATTTCTTACACTGAGATACCAATGTGGTTATGTGGTTAAAAATTTTACCTCCCAACCACATGGTTTCAAGTTCAGCCCCACTGTGTGGCACCTTGGGCAAGTGTTTTCTACTATTGCCTAGTGGTTGAATTTGGTAGAAACGGAAAGACAACATGTATGTATGTGTGTGTATATATATCAATGTAGGTGTATATATATCTCCTTGTCTTAACATCATCTGATAGTCGTAAATGAGTGTCACTGTCATATAAACAGTGTCATTAATTTCTAATATTTTGTGAATCTATCTTTTGTTTGTTACATGAAAACTATGTCTAACCATGGAGAAATATTACCTTGCTTGGAAACAGTTGAGAGTTGGCAACTGGACGGACATCTAGTCATAGAAAATTGCCCCTGTTAATTTTGTCCAACATATGAAAGCATAGAAAAATGGCTCTTTAAATGGCGATGATGAATACAAGCAATAGTCAAATTAAATTCTTGAGTCATCTAAATGAAAGGCAACTTTTAGATGAAGATTATAGGTAACCTTCTGAAAGATCATCATCACCATCATTCAACATCTATTTTCCATACTGACAGGCCAAAAGACTGCACCAGTCTCTAACTGCTTTGGCAAGTTTTCTATGGTTTGATTGACTTCCTAATACCGACTACTTTACAAAGTACACTGAGTGCTTTTTACATGGCACCAGCAAAATCGCCAAGTAACTTGCAAGACAATGACCACTCAGCTGAGTAAGGAGTAGAATTGAGGGAGGTAGTTTAGTGCAAGGTGATGAGAGGTTAGAGTATGACAGAGGAACAGTAGAAGGTATACATAACTACCCCAGTTGGAATAGGGGATAGAGAAAATGGTGAAGGAAATGTGTCAGGATATACCTTCAAGTTACAGGGAGGTGTATATAAAGGAAGTGTTACACAGGATTGGTTATTCAATTAACTATTGTATATGTGTCATTGTACAGGTAGCCCAATCGAAATCCAATATGATTAACACAAGTCTGCTTTTCTCAGGAGGATTGTCCAGCCTCAACAGTATGATGCTGTAGAACATTTAGGATAGAATAGTAATTATGAATGTACTATGTAAGTAGACACACAAGTACATAACTATGCATGTATGAGTATGTATGTGTAGTGCATATGATATATACAAAGAAGATATTACACATACACTTAGATGTCTGGTTGAGAAGCTTGCTTCCCAATCATATGGGTTCAGTCCCATTGTATGGCATCTCGGGCAAGTGTCCTATACTATATAACCCTGGACCAACCAAAGCTTTGTGTGTGGTTTTACATAGAAACTAAAAGAAGCTTGTCGTATGTATGTATGTATGTGCCTGTGTGTGTTTGTGTGCTTATGTGTGTGCATCCTTGTCCTTGACATGTGTTGGTTGTAAATGAGCATCATCGTCATACAAGCGAGGTTGTTCGTTTCTAGTCTTCCGTGAACATGTTTAGCTCTGGAAAACTATTAACTTGCTTAGAAACATGAAGGTAAGCAACAGGAAGGTCATCCGGCTGTAAAAAAAAATCTGCTTCAATAAATTCCGTCTGACCCATGCAAGCATCGAAGAGTACGTTAAAAATTATGATGTTTATACACACAACGTGCACGCGTGCTTACGTACACACAAATATATCTACATATAGACATGCCAATTTAATACGTGCGGAGATTGGGGACTCCTGAAACAATTTTTAAAATTTGATATTACATGGGTTCATTGATTGGAATATCGAACAGATCCTAAATTAAATTCCAAATATTTTTTTTAGTACTAAACACTAAAATAACATTGGTATCTTCTAGGTTAAAATGACTTTGCATTCAAGAACCATGACGATAGACTTAAAAAGTTGAGATAATATTTTGTAAAACACCTTAAAAAATAAATAAATACCAACCATGTCAAGAAAGGATCCGTTTTAAAAACTTGGACACGCGGCCAGAACTAGGCAGACATGTGGGTGGTTTGTTCCGATATGCCGTCAATTCATTCAGTAAACAAGATTTGGATATCAACACTAAAAATTATCTCCCTTGTCATTCATCCACAAAACTAAGCAACACATGCAAACTTTTAACTTTTCAACTGCGATCACTTAGAACATATTAGTCAGTTGGAGTGTTCTTATCCAAGTTAGAAATTAAATTACTAAACATTAAACGGACTAGAAAGTAATGTTTCCTGCGAGAAATGTAATATCAAAGCTTTTACACTATAACAAAGAAAATTATGAACTATATATATAAAAATTAATTCACTAATATACAATATTTTGGGGGGTTTGATTCGTCACCAAATTTCACTTACAGATCTATGCAGATCATATTTACCTGGTAAGTGTTTTACATTTAAATACAAAGAAAACTATATTAGATCGGCTATAAATTACAAGCCACGTTCTCAGCTTGTTAATAAGAAAAGAAAAACAAAAGAAAGAGATGTATAAACATGTGGACAGATAATTCGTTTTCATAATCAAGCACAGGTGTACGTTAAAGTCTAAAAGTGCGATAACCCATTCAGACTGATGACATTAAAAATAATTTACTAAACGATAAAATTTAGGGAAAAAAATGAAATAAACGTTAAAATATTTTTTCCTCAGAATATTTGATTAAAAATAAAGTAGCTTTTAGTTACGTCCCTTTATATTCTGAGTTACAAATCCCATCGATGCCGACAAAAATACGTATAGCTATTTCAGAACTGGAATAGATTAAATCAAAGGTCTTTTCTCCAAATTGTGTTTGACAAGAAATCGTTGAATTGAAAGCGTCATACTAAGTCAGACATGGACAACCAACAGCCCATGGGAATTTCTGAATGGCAAACCTAGAGAAAAATTACCTTAAATTTGTTTTTAGTGCAGCCCTCCTGATGATGAAGTCATATTTCGTGTCCCTTGTTCGAAAACAATTGCCCATGACTGTACTAAGTGACCTATTTCTTATGATGAATACAAATTGATTGGGGTATTTGATGAGCAACAAAAATTTTAATGAATTAAAGTTTTAATTCAATGAATACCCAAATGGCGATCTTTCGAAATTTGTACATATAATCTGTCGAATTACAGCATCTACTATAAGTGAAAGAAAGGCATTCATCATGTGGGTATCTACAGGGCAGTTTTCATAACTCTATGTGTGTGTGTGCGAAAGAGAGAGAGAGGTATACCAAAGCGATTTCGTAATTTTATTTTCCTTTATCTCTGCTATGAAAACCTTCAGTTGATTAAATAAAAATATATATATAAAGATTAGTATCTTTATTAACTCGTGATGAGGATATTTTGACCGATATAAACGATTATTTGTTTATCTGTCGATCATTGCAGATTATTTTCTTTCCCCACTATATGTACAAAGTTCTATAGATCACTATTGGATTAAAATCTTCCACCCTCATTCACATACAAAACTGAGCACGTGCCTACCATTATAAAGCTGCTAATTTTCCCCAAGTCGTCGTTTTAAATTGGCTGTCTATGCCCTCCCTCTAAATAGCTATACCCACTCATTTTAATGTCTAACCTGTAGAGATTTTATAAGACTGAAACATCCGGAGTTGTCACCATGCCAAAGACCATACTGCATTCAACGTAGTGCATATGGCGTAGTGGTTAAGAGCGCAGGCTACTAACCCCAAGATTCCGAGTTCGATTCCAAGCAGTGACCTGAACAATAACAACAACAACATCGAAAATACCTTAGGAATGAGAACCCAGGTTCGAAATTTCCCCAAAACACCTGAAGAAGGCTGGCGGGTATATCAGCCGAAACGTTGTGTTAACAACAAACAAGATGGGGACAAATATCCGTCGAATGTAAATAACGTACATAATTCCTCATCTCTTAAATATAGAACTGTATTGTCTGATAAGATTCACCATTAATGTTATTAATTTTCTTGTCATTATCGGTGTAATTATGGATTGATCAAAAGAGACCTCGTTTAAAAAATATTCAATCTGGAACTAGTAGAAACGAGAAACATTGCTTGTATAACGATGATGCTCGTTTAAAATCATCAAATAATGTTAAGACAAGGGTACACACATAATCACTTTCGTTAGCTTACAATTGTTTCATTCAGAGCTGAATACTCTTAAGAGTTTCCCCAAACGCACAAGTATATTAAGTTTTAACAACTGGATATTGGTATTAAGCCTAATCAAAATTATAATATATGTTGTATATATTATACATAAGGTAAACATAAAAAAAAAAAAGATGAAGCAAAAGTCAAACAGGATTTATGAGGTTGATGCTCAAGGAAATTGGAAGATGTGTTTAATATTTCGAGTATACACTCATTTATGGAAAGGACAGATGAAGAGAGAGGAAAAAACTAAGACAAACAAATGTGCCTCACTTAAACTGTCATCACATATACACACACAATGGTTGTTTAACTACACATGGAACAAACATTATCAAGAACCTACTGCAGAACCTCTCATACAATCCACACCTATAATGAAGTTCTTGCTAGAAGCAATTTCAACAATAAAGTCAAGTATATCCCAGACATACTACTTAAAGAAACCTAAACACCTCAAAAGAAAGACAATCAAGTTCAACCCACTGTTCAACCTGCAAGTATGGATACCAATTGCTAAAAAATTCTTTAATCTCTTACACAAATATTTCTCACTGACAAATATGATAAATCAAGTTCAAATTCTGCCAACATTGACTTTGCCATTCATCCTTTCGGGGTCAATAAAACAACTAGAGTCAATGTCCTCGACTTACCCCTCTCCCAAAATTGCTGGTCTCATACCAAAATCTGAAATAGTCCAACCCATGCCAGCATGGAAAATAGACATTAAATGATGACGATGATGATGATGGTGGTGATGATGATGATGATGATGCACATGTATGTGTGTATATAGATAGAATCGACATACAGATTGGAGTGCTGTCATTTAAATTCTGTTTTGAAAAGTTGTCAAAAGTTAATACATAGATTAAACTACCAAAGAAGATAGAAAAATAATTTATTCTCACATTGTTTCAGATTTAAATTTATTGTATTTCTAAAATATTCCTATGCTATGCTCACTGAATTTTTACAATGTTTGAATATATTACAAATTATTAAATTAACAGTAATAATAGTCACAGAGAATAATACTTCAATATCTTACCTCAAAACATTTGCATGATGTGTCTGTGCAATATGCTTTGAATCTTGCCAAAGAAGGTGGAACAGTTTCTTAGAAGAGGCTACACTCACATCCTCCTCTAAGTAAAATGAGAGCTTCTTTACTATCACTGTCTGTATCAGTTCACCATCCAATTCTCATCAACTTTAGCATTATTATCAAAACAAACATGACAGAAGAAAGTACAATTCAACACAATACACAACAATAGTCCTGTGTATTCAAAATAAGCAAAGGATAGAGGTTCTGACGCACCAAGCTAGAAGTAGATATATTATGGGAACACAATATATCACAGATATGCATCTGAGGCTCTTAATAATAGCTAATAAAATCTTAGGTAATACTAACTTTACGGATGGAGTAACAATCTTTCTCTTTGGTGGTTTCAGGTAAACTCAGGCAGTCATACGAGAAGATGCATTTGCTAAAGGGTTGAGAGAATGCCTTGTAGGAACCTCTGTGTGGAGACATGGGGAAAAACTTCCACTTTCAACCAACACGAGGGTTTTACTTTATAGACATGTCTCAGCAGCTCAATTTTCAAAAGTTGTACTTTAGCCAGTGGGCAATGATCATCTGTAAGCTGACACAGAGTAGAAATACAGGAAAACAATGAATCAATCCTCAAACATTTCTAGGCATGTTACTCAAGTCTGTACTCACAGACTTATAGAAACCATAAGTGGCTTTCTGAATAATACCATTCTAGCTCCCCAAAATACCACAATCATTTGATGAGTAGTACCCTAATTCAAATGGTACATGTCAATTCACAGTAGCTGATGTTAACTGTACTGCCAAGTATCTCACTTCTCTTCTACCCTCTGTTGTCCCTATTACAATCTGCAACTGAAACTATGAACATTTATTGTGTAGCTAAGAAATTTGGATGCCCCAAAACTCTGTACCAGCACAGAGTTAGCAGTCAAAACTATTCAACCCCAAGTTATTAAATCCACCATTATGAGATGTTTTATCCCACACATTTTCCTCATCTCATCAGAGATGCTATTTCAGTTCAAATACTTTCAGTTTCTACTGATACTGCTTTTCTCTATGACATCAACAGTTCTCAGATAATACTCCGGCATGTTTCATTCATAGTTAAAACTACAAAAAGCACTACAAGATACTTTGGTTAAGAAAGAATGAATAACCAAGTTTGTGTGTGTAAGCCTTTAGCATTCATATTAATCTATCAAATATAATGCTTATTTATTCACATTGTCTTGAATTAATCATGCATTATCTTGTAGCTTCAAGATTTTGATGATATGGTTCGCTTTTTTTAGAATGACATTGTAAGATAGGTGTGAGAGGATGGATTTGGTCAGTTTGAACATAAAACAGGTAGGATATGTAGGTTGGATATGACCAGTTTAAATGCAAATGAGTTAAAATTTAGGTAGCAGAAAATCCATCATCTAAGAACTCAGACTTTCCTAAAATTCTTAAATTTTATAAATTTAGCAAGTTTTTGTGTACACACATCTGTGAGAGCCATGACTGTATAGTGATAATTGCAACTATGCAGCAACCATTGCAAAAACAAGTCACCAAACTGTGTCATATGCAATATTGTGTCATACTCTTTCCATTTAAGGCAGGCAGACAGACAAACAGATAGGTAGCTATAAAGCATACGTATTTATTATAAGTACATAACAATGACTCATGAAATAGATAAACTTGTCTGTGTGAAGAAAGATCATTAAAATTGAGCCAGCTAACTTGAAAAAATAAAAAGAAGTCAAACATGGTGTAAAGAAGTTTTTGTCTCAAAACTTTTGAATGGAAACCAAGAACGAAATACAATAAGTTTTATTGCATAATAAAAAAAAGAATGTTTTTAAATCTGCTAATGCTTCTAGTTAGCATAAAATTAAGATTTGATGCCCACAAACTTTTAACAGGTTTGTACATTCTATGATTTACATATGACCCAAAAGACTGCTTGAAATGGACAGGTACATTTTACACTTGTATCCCATTAATTCATCAGAACTTAAGAAAATTGGGGAAGCCTACAAATACAAAATGATTTCTACTTCTTGACAACTGTAGGACCCACTCACACAAACAAAATTATTGTCAGAATGTTGAATGTTTTTGCATGCTACTTGTCACTAAACATAATATCATTAATTCAACCTTACAGAATTTCAATGCAGTGTGCAATCAAAGATGCAATATTTTTACTTGTGACTGCATATGATGCAGCCAATCCTGAAACACTCTTAAGAACATGGAAAAAGTTATGGCTGAGTGTAATATTAGCAGTGCAAGAACTAATAAAAACTGTTAAATAATCTGTGGAAGTCAACACTATATACAAACTGAATGTTGCTGACAGAAGAATGGATACACACTGAAGATGCTATCAAAGCTGTAATCACTTTCACTGAACATGAAATCATTCAAAGCATTACAGCTCCTGATAAAATAGAAGAGAGAAGATAACTGAGACAACAAAACTGAAAATAATATCTTAGGCCACTGTGGAAAATGTGCATCAATAAATTTGTCGAACAAGACTTTGGTTTCAACCTTCAAAATGCTATACACACATGATGCCAAGTAATCTTATCACGTACTACAAGAAAAAAGAAAAGAAGCTATTCCACAAAGCAAACACAAATTTAAAGTAATAGAAGTACCCAGAAGTACAGTAAAGATACAAAGTTGTGAAAATAAACAAAAATGCATTTGTTATTTTATATTATTCATTAATAAAATTAAAATAATCAATTTGAATAAAATAACTTCCACTTCAATTTCTTTACTGTATTTTTGTTTTACAATGTTCATTTTTAAAAGCAACATTTGCTAATTCCTGAAGAGGGAGTTATAACCCTGAAATATTGAATGCAAGGTAAGTCACCATTAATTCATATCCCTGTTTTCCTGTGATTTACCTTGGATTTATATAACATTGTTCCGGCCTTACCCATGAATTTTTATATAATATATATATTTTCATATACATTATTAGATGCCAGAGACTCTTTCGAGTTTTTATGCCCTGTGACAAGATTTTTCATCTCACAGCGCATCCAAAATTCATCCTCCTCACCAAGCAAGCTTGTGGGGTAGCTGGTTAAATTGCCAATCACCCAACTGTGCACAGTCAATCTTGCTAACATGGTTATCAGTAGCAGTTGGTTTGTATGTGAGTGTTTTAATTATTTTTCCATGCTTGCATGTGTCAGATAGAATTTGAGATTGATTGTTTTATGGCTAGATGCCCTTCATGTTACAAACTCTCACCTGTTTCCAAATAAGGTAATAATCCCATAATCTATCAAAGAATGAACCCTTTGTTTGCCATCGGTGAACATGAACGAAAACAAAGGCATATACAAACTCACACAAACACTATATACGAGGGGTGCTGAAAAGGTTCTAGCTTTAAGGGTATTGCAAAAGGTTTAATTGGAGGTCCAACCTTCCAAGTTCTTTTACAGAGTTTAGAAAAACTGAAGGACTGCTGCAATAAGTTTGTGAATCTATGTTGAATACAATCACAAATAACTGATCCTCCTGTATTTTCATTTACCCAAAACCAGGAGCTTTTAAGCACCCCATAGTATATATATTGTGTGTTTGAGAGCAGTCTAAACTGACTTTGTTTATACTTTTTGTCTACAGCAAGAATTTTTCTCCATGGCAAAATGCAGTGTTCGAATATATCTCAAGCATATTAGAATTAGTAAAAAGTTTATAGTTATATAAATCATTGCTTAGTATTCAAATATGTATTTTACGGGGCAGCAGGTTAGTACAACCAGTCACAATAGTTTGACTGGAATTTAATAGACCTAGTTTCTCAGTCAGTTCAGAGTTGCCTCTCTTGCCAATGTTCAATTCTAAGAGGAGATAACTACTCTTAAAAGCATACATTTCTCGATATGGACAGAGAGCGCTTTGAACTGGCTGTGCTTACACCATTTTCTCTGCAATGAGATATTTTCTCTATGACAAAACTCAGTGAATGGCATTTTTTACAAGTTCAAATACGGGATCTTTTCGGTTTGAACGGCAATTTTTTTTAATAATTTCCACGTAAATAAACACTTTTAAACTTTGTATACTGGTAGAATGTGTTTATAAAACATTTTTCTCTTGGCTTTATTGAGAAGATTCTATAGTTTGTAAGATATTTGGGTTTTTTTCTTCAATTTCTGCAATTTCAACCAATCAATGACGTCTATTGAGGTGAAAACATTCTGTGCCGTATGAATATGTCCCTCGTTTAAGAAACAGATTGGGTTTATTTACATTTCTGAAGAAAAAAGATACCCTTCCCCCACCCCTAACCCCAAAACAGATTGAAATGCAATAGATCGATACTAGGGTCATAATTATGGGTGACAATTTCATATGACACCGCTAGAAAAAACTGCCGTTCAAATCGAAAGAGTCCCAAAATAATTTTTTTAAAACTAAGTAAATAAAACACAAAGTAAGGATCGACTAGTCACGACTAGCTAGCGCGAGTACGCGCACCGGGAGCACTCTTCTTAAATAGTACCCATATCTGAACTGATAACAAGTTTATATATAAACCACATAAAAAGCACCCATTACACTCTGCAGTGGTTGGCGTTAGGAAAGACACCCAACCGTAGAAACCAAGCCAAGACTATGGATCCTTGTGCAGGTCTTGGCCTTATCTGTTCCTATCAAACTGTCCAACCCATGCCAGCATGGAAAATGGACGTTAAAAGGTGATGATGATCCACACACTATTTATTAAACCAGTGATTCATAACAGCTGGGTCTTTTTGGCTAATAGCTGGTCAAACTTTGCAAAACGGATAGACCGTTTGTCACAAATCCCTACTTTTATAATTATTTATTTTTAAAGTATAACACCATCTTGACTACTTTGCTTGAAGGAGAATTCTAATAACTTTCTGACATGTATAACTAATGAGTATACTTATTCTCATAGCATTCACAACTAACATTCATCTCCACAACAACAGTTATATATAGGTGCAGAAGTGGTTGTGTGGTAAGAAGCTTGCTTCCCAACCACAGCGTGGCACCTTGGACAAGTGTCTTCTATTATAGTCTCAAGCCAACGAAAGATTTGTGAGTGGATTTGGTAGACGGAAACTGTGTATCTGTGCTTGTCCGCGCACCATCATTTGACTCCAATGGTGGTGTGTTTAGGTCCGCATAACCTAGCGGTTCGGCAAGAGACCGATAGAATAAGTACTAGGCTTACAAAGAATAAGTCCTGGGATCAATTTGTTCACCTAAAGGTGATGCTCCAGTCAAATGACTGAAGAGTAAAAGAAAATGCTCCATTAGGGCCCACCCCCTATTCAATCCCTGATGACATTGTTCCATTTTCATCTTTGTCACCCATAAACCCTCAGCCCACTTTTTTTCTTTCTTTTTTTTTTCTGGTTTATTCTGCTCTTGAAAATGCAGGCACAGAGATTCTGGATCTAATAACATAACCAAAATATTGCAGTTTCCATCAGCTGACCATCGTCACCAACTTTATTCTGCTCTGATCTCTACCAGGAATGAATCATTCCTTTTACAGACCACCCAACTGATCCATAGCACTTACTTGTAGCGTGCCATCTCAAATGCCTTCGGTTTCTTGATGATGGCCAGGGTTTTCAGAAGTTTCAGCTTGATACTTATGCTGAAGTTTTATTTTGAATGACCTCAGGGTGATCTTGCACCAAGTCTTGCTCTGATTTTTTGACTGCACTCCACTATTTGGTCAACAATGAAGCCTAAGTATTCAAACTTATCAACCTAGGCTAAATGGACCATATGGTAAGCTACTCTGAGGGCAGCCATGAGCTTGTCTTTTTGGTGCTGATCTTTACCTGAAACTCACTAAAGACTTGTCTAATTTATCAATCAGTCCCAGGAACTCAGCCAGCTAAGTAGTTATCTGCACAATGTCATTAGCATGCATATCTATCTATCATCTATATATATATATATATATATATATATGCACACACACACACAAGATTTTTTTTCATACAATTGGATATAAATGCACAATATGATAGTAAAACTTTTGCTATACTAAAGTTCATTTATATGTTTTAAAACAGACATTGAATCTTGAGAATATACCCCAAATTTTCAGCGAAGGAGCATAGGTGCTAGAATGTCAATTTCTGGCTCTGTTGAACCTTGCTATTCTGTTGAGAAATTATAGCTTAGGCTATATAAAAAATACAGTTTAGCTCACAGTTGTATATGCTGAATGGTAATGAACAGCCACATTATTCTGACCACTCAAATGTCTAATGGAAGTTGCTCGTGAAGACCTGTTGAGGCAAGTGAAATCACAATCAAAATCAAATTCGCTGACATGACCAATGACAACACCGCCTGACTGGCACCTGTGCCTGTGGAATGTTAAAATCACCATCTGAGCGTGATCATTGCCAGGCCTGCTGACTGGTTCCCATGCTGGTGGCACATAAAAAGCACCATTCAAGCATGATCGTTACCAGCATCGCCTTACCGGCACATGAAAAACAACATTTGAGCGAGGTCGTTGCCAGTGCTCCTGAACTGGTTCCTATGCAGGTGGCACATAAAAAACACCATTTGAGCGTGGCCATCACCAGTACCGCCTGACTGGCCCTCATGCTGGTGGCACATAAAAGCATCCAGCCATAGAAACTCTGCCAGATCAGATTGGAGCCTGGTGCAGCCATCTGGCTCGCTAGTCCTCAGTCAAACCGTCCAACCCATTCCAGCATGGAAAGCAGACGTTAAACGATGATGATGATGATGATACAAAAGGCCTATCAAGAAATAGTGTAGACACGACCGTGTGGTTTAAAATTTCATTTCATACCTATACGGGCTCAAGTTTAATACCTTCTACCATAGCCTGAAGCTAATCAAGGCCTTATGAATGAATTTTGGTCAGCAGACATCATAGCTCACAGGAGGGATCTTCTTGTTTTTGAAATGGTATATTAATAATATGCTTTACAGAGGGTATCTACTAATAGAATGATCATGGGTGAAATGCCTTTGATCATAGATTTGGTTAATCAGAATTTATCTGGAGTTGAAGATATTTTGAAGAATTTGTGTCCTTTTATGTGTCCCAGACCAGCAGTGCATTGTGTTCTTGTGCAAAGCACTTCATTCTATGTTGGTCCAGTCCACTCATCTGTAAATGGCATCCTGTTCACAATAAATGTTAGCCTGTCTACTTATCAACTGGGCTGGCAATGTTGGAAAGCTGCAACATTGCAAGGAAGAGCATTGTGACCAGTGGTATATAACAACATCCTATTGTCTGGTCAATATATATATATATATATATATATATATATTTGATTCCGAATTCCTTTTGCCAAGTCTGTCGTAAACGAAGTGATTCCAAGATAGAATCTTTGAACTTTATCATCCGTATCTCTATTTATTATTATATTTATTAATTATTATTATTCTGATCCCCCTAGTCGCCCTGTTACTATTTCAGCCTCGCCTCGTTTTTGCATATTCTGATAATTCACTAGTTATCGTTATAGATATTAAGATCTATCTCCCTTACAGGGCTGATTAGAAATTGGCTGCCGATTCTTCGCGGGTTTTCTCTTCCCTTCTCTCCCCCTCTTTTATTGTCTGTCTGGACTCCTCTCTTCCTACTCCTCGCCATGGCTATGCATACTTAAGCTAGAACCTGCTCATTCTTGATTCCGAATTCCTTTTGCCAAGTCTGTCCGTAAACGAAGTGATCCCAAGATAAGAAATCTTTGAACTTTAATTCATCCGTATCTCTATTTATTATTATTATTATAATTATTATATTCTGATCCCCCTAGTCGCCACTCTGTTTACTATTTCAGCCTCGCCTCGTTTTTGCATATTCTGTAAATTCACTAGTTATCGTTATAGATATTTAAGATCTATCTCCCTTACAGGGCTGATTAGAAATTGGCTGCCGATTCTTCGCGAGGTTTTCTCTTCCCTTCTCTCCCCCTCTTTTTATATTGTCTGTCTGGACTCCTCTCTTCCTACTCCTCGCCATGGCTATGCATACTTAAGCTAGTAACCTGCCTCATTCTTGATTCCGAATTCCTTTTGCCAAGTCTGTCCGTAAACGAAGTGATCCCAAGATAAGAAATCTTTGAACTTTAATTCATCCGTATCTCTATTTATTATTATTATTTATTAATTATTATTATTCTGATCCCCCTAGTCGCCACTCTGTTTACTATTTCAGCCTCGCCTCGTTTTTGCATATTCTGTATAATTCACTAGTTATCGTTATAGATATTTAAGATCTATCTCCCTTACAGGGCTGATTAGAAATTGGCTGCCGATTCTTCGCGGCGCGCCCGCCCTACCCACCCCCACCACCAATACCGGATATCTCTATTTTGCTCCAACTATACCGGATGTCATTTCTCCCACCACCATTATAGGTGTCTACTCTTTGAACCCCCCTCTTCAATACGCTATTTCACCATGCATTACCCCTCTCTCGATATCCTACGTTCTACTTGCCTAGTACCTGTCCTCTGAACCACCCCTCCCACTGGTGCTCCCCTATATTTCTGCACCCCCCCCCCCATAAAAAGCACCATCCGACGTGGCCGATGCCAGACCCCTCTGGCACCTGTGCAGGTGGCACGTAAAAAACACCCACTACACTCGCGGAGTGGTTGGCGTTAGGAAGGGCATCCAGCTGTAGAAGAAACTGCCAGACTAGACTGGAGCCTGGGGCAGTCCCGAGCTCCCCAGACCCCGGTCGAAACCGTCCAACCGTGCTAGCGTGGAAAACGGACGTTAAACGATGATGATGATGATGATGATGATATCAATATATAAAGAATTGAGAATGTGTGTCAGTGTGATTTACTGAAACTTGAGAACTACTCAACTGATTTCATTCAAATTTTACAACATACCTTACTTCGGGTCCATGCAGTGTCATGGGCCAAAAATATTTTGAACTGCTTGCCTAAAGTGATATCTTATCTCTTAATATACTGTTACACTAATTCAGTATTACATGTCAAAAGAGAAACAATAACACCGCTATTGTAATGTAAGATAATACTTTCAGTTTTAATAGTTTTACTATTAATACTTTTACTTTGTACATGATATATACAGAGTGAAACAATAGACATATACATGCATATATATATATGTATATATGTATAGATTTATATGTAGATCTATGTGTATATATGTGTGTATATATATATATATATATATATATGTGTATATATATATATCTCTTATTATAAAAGGCAGATTTTATCTGCCTCCCTTTGGGAGTTATACAAATCTACAATATAGGATTTCTTCAATTACAATTTACCTTGCATTTTTAAGAGTACAATGCATCGCGTCATGCCAGGTCCAGTTTTTAAAATTTAAACTCCAGTTAAGCAAAATTTACAGAAAACTCACATTCTGGTGTGTGTGTCAAATGCTTTTCTTAGTCTGGTTTACAGCACACGCAAACGCACACACACAGTGGGCAACGAATAAAATGAAAGTAATTGACTTACTGTAGTGAGTGATTCTTTCACTCTGCCTCCCACTTCCTCTTTCCACACAGACACGCAAATATATAAATAAAATTGTAAGCTAACGTGCGTGTGTGTGTGACGGTGCGTGTGTGTGTGTGTGTGTGTGCGTGAGTGTGTGACAGGAAAGTTTTTTTAGAAGAATATAACACCTATATCCAAGTAGCAGAAAGATAAGACAGTAAGGTGTGATTTGAGGGAGATTTGGCTGCTATTTCTACCATGTCTAGCTGCCATGTAGGGGTCTCCCTCATAGGCTCATACATACATATATACATAGATAAGACAGTAAGGTGTGATTTGGGGGAAATTTTGCTGCTATTTCTACCAGGTCTAGCTACCATGTAGAGGTCCCCCTCAATTCTTTTATTCTTCTGCTTCTTCCAGCCATTGCTCTGTGGCCATGCTGGGGCAATGCCTTGAAGAATTGTAGTTTAATGAATCAACTCCAGTTTTATTTTTGTAAGCATTGTACTTATTCTATCTGTTTCCTTTGTCAAACCACTAGGTGACAGGGATGTAAACAAACCAACATTCGTTGTCAAGCAGTGGTGGAGGACAATCACAAGCACAGACATGCACACACATACATGCATACACATATACACACATACATACATACATACATATATATATATATATGTGTGTATATATATATTGCAGCGTGGAAGGTGTTTGTAAGCCATTTAAGAAACACACAAAAACCGTTACATTCACTTCAACATTTAAATTTAATTTGCCAAAATATTTTCGTCGCTTTGAGACCGCGACCTGTTCACTGACAAAAATATCGTGCTAACAGGTCGCGGTCTCAAAGCGACGAAAACATTTTGACAAATTAAATTTAAATGTTGAAGTGAATCTAACGGTTTTTGTGTGTTTCTTAAATGGCTTATAAACACCTTCAACGCTGCAACTGTTTTCGTTCCAGCACACAATCTCAGATCAAGTCACTTGCTATGCAAGTACATCTCTGTAACTATATATATATTTATATATATATATATGTATATGGTAAAAACAGTAAGATAACAAAAGAAAGAAATAGACCTCAATATTATGTAAATAGAGGAAATCTTTATATATAAAAGTGAGGTTGTGTGTCTGTCTCCTACGATTTAGATTCCTAACTACTCCCACATTTTGCGGTGCAGTTTAACCAAACCGGGTATCTTATAGTCGTGATTCATATCGAGACCGTCTGGGTATTAGCGCGCGTCTACAATGAGTCTACGATTTAAAAAAAATTTACCATCAATTTTTCCCATTTTTAATCCATTTTTGACATATATAAGGGAAGTAACTCTCTAAAATTTATTATTAAATCTCAGAACGTAAAAAGCTACAGTAACACCCCTCCCCCTTTGTGGTTAGCCATATTGAGATGGCTATTATACTTTACATCTCTAAAAATGCTTATATAATTATTTCCCTTACAAACCCGAGCAACGCCGGGCGATACTGCTAGTATATATATATATATATGTATAAGTGTGTTTGTGTGTTAAAATATCAATTTATTGAATAGCAGTGGTGAATGTTTTAATGATTTTCTTTTCCAACTGATCTATATGTGTTATAATGCTGCCTCTTTACATATCATTTTCATTTTGAAATTTTTCAGGCTATGAAAACAGATGTTACAGTATTTAACATGTTATCATGAACTTTGCAGCTTGTTTGAATTGAAAGCAGTATCATGTTGACTATTTTCATTTGTTTTAGGCTTTTGTATTTGTTAATTATCATGCTGTTTCTTATAGCAGTGAGTGTATGTGTGTATTTATCTTTTATTTGTTTCAGTCTTTGGACTATAGCCATGCTGGGGCACCACCTTGAAAGGTTTATTTTAAAGCCTGGTACTTATTCTGTTGGTCTTTTTTTGCTGTACCACTAAGTTACAGCAATATAAATAAACCAACAGCATGTTTCTTTTTACATATAATTATACATCATCATCATCATCGTTTAACATCCGTTCTCCATGCTAGCATGGGTTGGACGGTTCGACCGGGGATCTGGGAAGCCAGAAGGCTGCACCAGGCTCCGGTCTTATCTGGCAATGTTTCTACAGCTGGATGCCCTTCCTAACGCCAACCACTCCGTAAAAACAGATTCATGAATATATACACACACACACAGACACACAACAGAATTTAGTTCCTGTTCAGATTTCTCTTCTGTCCACATACATTTCAATGCATGTGTGCACACCATTTGAGATATATGCTATATACTTGTAATGGGAAAGGTGTAGCAAGAGATGTTGAAGTAGCAAATAAAATCGGCATGTGGGCGATGTTGAAGTAAAACAATGGGAAAACATTGGATTGTAGTTGAAATAATTTATTTAAATGACACTTGCATTTACATGTTGTATACACCAAAAATCTCACTACATGACATTACCAACTTACTTCAAGCTGGCCAAGAAGAAATTAACAGGGTAAATACTGTGTTGATATGATGAGTTAGAAACGGACATGTTTTGTGTCAGTGTGTGCGTTGGTCATTCAGTGGTGTCTGTTAATGTTTGGCGTCAGCTACTGTGCTGGGTATTTCATGCTGAATATCTGGTTCTCTGTTTGGTTGCTTAACTGGCAAAGTTACTTGCTGGCCATCTCGCCTCTGGTTATCTCTCTCTGCCATCCCTTGACGGATTGCTGTATTTATAATGGTCGTGACAGCTAGAAGGACAGACATACCACAGGAGAAATTCCTACCAATGTAGGTTGCCTCCTGTCCACTTGAACCTTAAATGACATGGCTGAGGTCGTAGGTCAAAGGGAAAAACCATCCGTCATTTTTTGACAGGACAAAGACATTTCTTTCGCACCTGTTTGGCCAGTGGTGGATCAGACAAGCGAGAATCCTTAGATTCGGTTTTGAATCTCGGCTCAGAAAAAGGAAGTGTTAGTTTTTACATACTTATACACACATAGAACACACTCATAAATCAGCATACATCCTCACACACACATATAAATATATATATATATATATATATATATATATATATATATATATATGCATGAGTGCGTTGGAAAGTGCATATTTAGTTCTTTTACTATTTCTGATATTGAAATATTAGTTAATAACCAAGAACATTTCATTAACAAACCTTTTTTTATTTTAATTATCATAAAACTAGGATATCACCTTAACAGTTCAACAACCGAGAGTTATCTCCTCTTGATTTTCTGATATTTATTGCACAAATAGAATATATAATTTATGGATTGTTTTCTTCCATTTACACACATAGCACTGTGTAACTTGAATGATTTAGCTATGTGAGCCACCATTATCTGATCAATGATACAATATTCTATTTATATAGATTTTCAAATATTAGTTAATAATCAAAAACATTTCATTAACAAACCTATTTTTTTTAATTATCATAAAACTGAGAACTTCAGTCCAACAATCAAGAGTTATCTTCTCTTGTTTTTCTAATTTTTTTTCTTTTTCTTTTCTATGCATTACTTCATTCGATGCACAAACATAATATATAATTTATGGATTGTTTTCTTCCGTTTACACATATCACTGTGTGATTTAAATGATTTTGGGCGAGACTTCCTTTTATACCCCCAACCCCACCTTTTTATTCATTCTTTTTTTTAATGTTTTCTACACAAATGGCGGTGCCCCAGCATGGCCACAGCTCGTGAGCTGAAACTAGATAAAATAAAAATAAAAAATAAAAAAAAATCCCGGTTTTCGGCTACGGAAAATACGAATCTGCAAAAAAAAAATTTATAAAAATCGTTTATTGACTCTTGTCGATCAGATGTACCTGAGAGGGGTAACCCTGAACGAACTGAGAAAGTTTATATATAAAGCTATAAACTTTGTTAGTTCGTTCAGGGTTTAGTTGCCAGGTCTTCATAATCACAGCATATCTCTAAAGGTCTCGGTCTCCGGTCATTCCCTCTGTGAGACCCAATGTTCGAAGCTCATGTTCACCACCTCATCCCATGTTAGTGTGGCACTTTCTCACACAGCTGTCCTCATTCATACGTAACACATAACTATACTAGCGCAGTCATCTTTTGCACACCACAATTGAGGATTCCAACTTTTCTCTCAGGGTGCTCACACTCTTGTCATGTACGCACACTGACATTACACATCCAGCTTCATTTCTTTCAAGCCTACACATTTCCTCGGCAGTCATAGCCTGTGTTTCACTGCAGTGTAGCATAGCAATTCGCACACATACATCATACAATCAACCTTTCATCTTGAGCGAGAGGCCCTTAGATGCCAGCAGAAGTAGGAGCTCCCTGAACTTTACCCAGGCTATTCTTATTCTAGCCGCTACACTCTCAGAGCAATCACTCCCACTACAGACTTGGTTTCTAGGTAGCGGAAGCTATCAACTTCCTTTAGCCCCCCCCCGCCCCTAGCAGCATGTGATGGAATCTGTTTTCTGTGCTTCTTCAGTGTTTATTGCCTCTGCGCATCTGCCACGCACAAAAACTATCTTCCCGGTTAAGAGGGGGCTGAGGACCGATCCTTGGCGAACCCCTACTTCTTCACTATACTCGTTGCCAATTGTCACCTTACTGGTAGCATCCCTGTACAGGGCTTGTATAGCTCTTACCAACCACTCGTCTATCCCCAGTTTCTGCATTGACCACCAAATAAGGGATTAGGGGACCCTGTCAAAGGCTTTCTTCAAGTCAACAAAAGCCAAGTACATGTGTGTGTGTGCGTCTGTGTTTGTACCCACCTCCATGACAACCGATTTTGCTGTGTTTACGTCCCCATAACTTAGCTGATTGGCAAGACAAACCGATAGAATAAGTCCTGGGGTCAATTTCTTCGACTAAAAACGGTGCTCCAGCATGGCTGCAGTTACACGACGGAAACAAATAAATCAATAAAAAACTAAGCCATTTTAATCTCAAGCAATGCCGGGCATCTCTGCTAGTATATATATATATATATATATATATATATTATATATATATATATATATATATAAATGGGGGGGGTGACAATAAAATTATTTAAATCTATATAATTAGAATATTGTATCATTGATCCAATAATGATGGCTTACATAGCTAAATCATTCAAGTTACACAGTAGTATGTGTAAATGGAACAAAACAATCCATAAATTATATATATATATGTGCATTGAATGAAGTAGAGCACAAGAAAAAAATATCAGAAACACAAGATAACTCTTGGCTGTTAAGATGATATCTTAGTTTTGTGTTAATTAAAAAAAAACTTGGTTTGTTAATTAAATGTTTTTGATTATAGACTAATATCTCAACATCAGAAATAAAAAAAAAACTGAATATGCACTTTCTAACACACTCATACATATATATATGTGTGTGTGTGTGTGATGATGTATGCTGATTTATGAGTGTGTTCTATGTGTCTGTAAGTATATAGCATATATCTCAAATGGTGTGCACACATATTTGAAGGTGGTGGGTTTGGAAGGAAATGTCATCAGTTCACTTGCACACATGTGTTGAAATGTAAGTGGGGAGAAGAGAAATCTGAACAGAAACTAAATTCTGTTGTGTGTGTGTGTGTATATATTCATGAATTTGTTTTTATGTATAATTATAAGCAAAAAAAAACATTGAAAGATTGCTCAATACTTTTCAGTGGAGTAACATTCTGATGAAAGTTATGTAATTAAAACTTCAAAGTAACTGCAGTTTTCTCTGTAAAAATTATATATACACATATGTACAGAGGTATGGCTGCATGGTAAGAAAACTATTTCCTAAGCATGTGGTCTTGGGTTCAGCCCCATTGTAGTGCCTTGGACAAGCATCTACTATAGCCTCAAGCTGATCAAAGCCTTATGAGGAAACTGAAAGAAGCCTGTTGTATGTGTGTCTTATTTTTTGTCCATCACCACAGCTTGACAATGTTGTTGTTTTATTTACATCGCTGCAACTTAGTGGTACAGTGAAAAAAGATCAACAGAATAAGTACCAGGCTTTAAAATAAGTGCTGGGATCAATTAAACCTATCAAGGTGGTGCCCCAGCATGACTACAGTCCAAAGACTGAAACAAATAAAAGATAAATACACACATACACTCACTGCTATAAGAAACAGCATGATAATTAACAAATACAAAAGCCTAAAACAAACGAAAATAGTCAACATGATACTGCTTTCAATTCAAACAAGCTGCAAAGTTCATGATAACATATGTTAAATACTGTAACATCTGTTTTCATAGCCTGCAACTTTCAAAAGGAAAATGATATGCAAAGAGGCAGCATTATAGAATATATAGATCAGTTGGAAAAGAAAATCATTGAAACATTCACTACTGCTATTCAATAAATTGATATTTTAACACCTCACAACACACACCAAATAAAATTTTGTAAATGTTAAGCAATTTATATGACCTCGAAACTTCAATAAAACTCATGTCAGGAAAACAAAATATGTACCTGGTAACATGAAAAATAAATGAAAATAAATTTCTGTAGACAGTTTGAAAAATATCTATGTATAAAAGACAAGCTGTCACTCCAAAACTCACTCTCACTTTCTCTCCCACCACCAACATAGTTTCTACATAGCAACTATGCATGATATATAATGTATTAAACAAAGAAATTTGTTTAATATTCTTTCTACTGCAAATGTACAGCAAAGTACAGTGGGTCATTTAAGTGTTTGGGTCTATGACAAGGAGCCATATTGATTATAAGATTATAAATTTCTGATTGGCATTAATAGCCTAAAACCCATTTATCCCATCCATCTGCTGTTTTCACATAAGGTAATCATTGAATTTAAGATACTGTGACTAGGGAAAACAAAATATATGGAACATCATGACTGGAATGTTTACAATCACAGATTTGCTCAATCAGGTATGATCTGCAGCTGAACAACAGCTGAACTACATCAATATGCAGATAGACTGAGGATCATGAGAAAAATATACTTATGTCATTATTTGAAGGAATGCTATGAAAATCAGAGGGGGGAAAAGCTTCAGCAATACTGAGAACAACCATTGAATTCATATAATTCATTCAGCATCTAAGATGTCCTGCTTGACAACTGCATATTGTCTCATCTTTGGCTAAGCTCAGTTAAAGCTAATTACCTTCATCATCATTTTATAATGTTCACTCTTCCATGCTTACATGAGTCACACAGAATTTACTGAGGCAGATGTCTTTCATGGTACCAACAGACTTATTTCCAAGCAAGGTAATATTTCTACTATGGTCAGACATGTTGCAGTATATTGGAAATTAATGACGTTCAATTACAGCATCACATGATGTTAAGACAAGACACAAATATACATCCCACCCCAATATACATACATATATATATATATATATATATATATATAAAATGATGGGCTTCTTTCAGTTTCTGTCTACAAAATCCACTCAGATTTTGGTTGGCCAGGGGTTATAGTAGAAGACACTTGCCCAAGGTGCCATGCGGTGAGACTGAGCTCAAAATCACATAGTTGGAAAGCAAACTTCGTAACTACACAGCCACACTGTGCCTATATGTGAAAATAATATAAGGCTCACATCTGGGAGATTGAGTATAAAGCAAAAAATTATCTTAAAACCATTCATTGAAAGATTCAACACAGAAGTGTAAATACAAATATATATATATTATTCTATTTTTGATAAATTGCTTTTTATGAGAAATAATCTATCTGAATGGAAAGGTATTCTGTGTCTATATCATGTTTAACCTCATTCAAATATGTCTGCTAAATACGAGAGGTCAGATTTGATTTTAAACCCTTCAAAATGTGCACATAGAAATGTGTAGTACTGTCCAATTCCATTGCAAGAAAGTTGTAATTGTTAGCCAAATATCCAAACACTTTCATTCAGATATATACATACATGATATAATCAAATCATATTTTTATAGCTGTTTCAGACAACCAATGGCTGGTTGACAAAACCATGAATAAATTGCAAGGAAATCCTATACTGAATAAATATTATACGTATAAATAAAAGCAATGGAAAAGTATCAGTTAGTACAGATTTTGATAATCCCATGCAGCAAAGTGATATCTTTATACACACATACATATATCTATATATTTGTACACAGAGACACACATAAATATGTATCTATATCTGCAAACACACACAGATGAATGGCTGTGGTTAAGAAGTTTGCTTCTGAACTACGAAGTTTTGGATTCAGTCTGTGGTACTTTGGGCAAGTATCTCCTACTATAGCCTGGACTGACCAAAGCCCTAGTGAGTGGATTTGGTAGATGGAAACTAAAAGAAGTCTGTTGTGTGTGTGTTTCCTTGCCTAGACATTGCGTGAGAGTTGTAAATGACTGTTATTGTCGCACAAGCAGTATCATTCACTTCCAGTATTCTATAAGAACACAGGTCATGGAGAAATATTACCTTGCTTGGAAACAAATGAATGCTGGCAACAAGAGTGCCTGACTGAAGAAAACCTGCCTTAACAATTTCATTTAACCCATGACAAGCAGGGAGAAGTGGTCATTAAAACAGTAGTGATGATGATGATGACTGTGTCTACTTTCATATTATGTTGGTGCCTTTGCAGAAATGGATGTATATAATTCCAGTTGCACAAATTACAAATAAAATGTACACATTCTTTAACTCAAAGCTCTGTGATTTTTATTTCTTATTGCAAACTATCTAAGACTGAACGACAGAATTAGTTGTCTTTATCTTTGTACTTGAAGACATTTTTGTATTAAATAGAAGAAAATTCGTAAGTTAAATATCTTCCAAAGATACCACAAAGGGAAAGTAGAGAAAAAATTGTCACATAATTCAACAATTTAATTCATTCTGAAGCTGATTACACCAAGTGATTATCGAATACAACAGCTAGACAGATTTACACAGCAAAAGATGAATGTTTAAAATGGTTGTGTGAGCATAACAAGTAAATATATAAAAATAGCTATACTTTATAACTTTACATAGTTGTAATGGTAAATATGATGAAGACAGCAGTGTAAGAAAACCATTATAACTATGTAAAGTTATAAAGTATAGCTATTTTTATATATTTACTTGTTAACGTCAGGACAACTGTCTCTATTAGAGAAAACTTGTCAAGAGTTGATACTCTGAGTTGTGTTTCACAGGAAGTCACAAGAAATATGTCTCTATTAGCCCTTTAGCATTTAATCTGGCTGGATCCATCCTCTCACACCTATCCTACAATGTTAGACTAAAAAATTTACAATCATATAATTTAAATCTCAAGGCTACAAGACAATGCAGGATAAATTCAAAACAATGTGACTAAATAAGAAGCATGTAAGTGAACTGTGTAGGTGGTCTATCCAAATATTACCAAGCAGAGCAATATTACTGAAACAGGAATTCAGTTCAAGACAAGAGATGGTGAGCGATCTATCAAGGCAATCTGCTACACATTCATTAATAAAAATACTAGCAAGATATATTCAATAAAATGTAACGCAATAGTGAAAGCTATTTTAAAAAATAGTACGAAATACACACAACAAACAAGAATTTTGAAATCTTAGGTGAAAAAAATCACAGAAACAGGCCAGATTTTAAAATTTTATTCGCATAAATATTCTGAAAACTAACCATGGGTGATCCATGTAGTATGATTAAAAACTATCTAGACATAAAGTTTACCAGCCAAGTGCTATTTATGGTAGCTCGTATCCGGTTCAGAACAATTTTTACAGGCTTTCTTTGCCTTTTAGTAGGCCTTTGATATCTTTTATTCTTACTGAAATCAAAAGTACTAATGTTCCTACTGTCGAGGACACGACAACCTCTCTAGCACTGATGCCGTGATAAAATGCACCAAATACACTGTAAAGTGACTGAAGAGCATCCAGTCGTAGAAACTATGCCAAAATTTAAACTACGATCCAGACGTGCTGTCTGCGGTCGTCCAGACGGATAGTTGTTCCGAATAAGAACTAATTAGGTGACGGCACATTTAAAAAGTAAAAACGATTGATTGATTGATGGATGGATGGATCTTATTGGTATATGTTCTCATAAATTGGCGATTCGGTAAAAGAAACCCACAAAATAAGTACTGGGCTCAAAAAAAAAAAAAAAATACTGGGGTCGTTTTGTTCGTCTAAAGTTTTCAAGACGGTGCCCCTGCATGGCCGCAGTCGAATGATAGAAACAAGTAAAATATGAAAGATATACACACACATACATGTATGAAAATCTTGGATTGTAGAGTCCGATTCATTTTTGTTTTTGCGCATGCAGTACTACTTTACAAAATTTAGTACAATTTATGACACGTAATATTGGACAGAATTAAGATTTAGGGTACACAGCTAAAGAAAGGGTGGTTACGGCTGGAAAGCCACAGCTGTGATGAAATTTGCGGGCAGGCGCATGACTCATGTTTGACACATGCGCAAAACCCCGAATGAATCGTACTATTTTTTTTGGCTCAGTTTTTGTTTTAGGATGTCGGCTTTGAGCACATAAAAATTAACCGATACATATGTACAGGTTTGTTTGTGTGGTAAGAAGCTTGCCTCGCAACCATTTAGTCTCGGGTTCAGTCCTACTGCGTGGTACCTTGGGCGAGTGAATGTAATAAATGGAAACTGTAAGAAGCCCGTCGTATGTGTGCCTTTGTTCGACTAAACCCTTCAAAGCGAAGCTCCAGGTTGGCCAGTCGAAAGACAAACAAATATATATGATTTCTATAGAAGAGTCAAGAAATTATCTATTGCGCCAAAAACTGATATCTTCGCATGTGTCTATTTTAAGAAAGATAACGATAATTCACACACAAAAAAAAAAGAAAAAAAAAACTAAAGAGAGAAGTAGAAGGGTGTCACTCCCATTCCCGGAATTTCGTATTGACATTTATCACAGTTTCCCACCTCTCAGATTTATGCTCACTTGAGATTATGATTTTCAAAAAGTATGCATAAATGCATAACATTTTTTGTTTTCATTTTCGACTTGCTTCGATTTTAAGATATTTTTGAAATTTTGAAAACATAAAAAAAAAGTAAAAATGAGATGAAAAAAAAAAGTCGCAGGGAGAAAAAAAATTCTGAAAAACTAAAATTTTGAAACTCCATCAAATAACTGAATTTGTGAAAATCTGTGAAAATTTTTCGAAAAAGTCAAAATCGAAAATTTTGCGGGAAAGGAAGAGATGTTTTTCCCACCTGCATTTTTCTATTTGAAGTAATCGTAATCTACGATATTTATAACACACCTCCAAACAACGGTTTTTGGCGCACGAAATAAGATTGTTGTATACGTACGCCATATATATATATTTTCACACACACACATTTCTTTATTAGCTATAAGCTATAAAACCTAATAGTGTCGTGCATATATAGCACTTACTGAACTTGAGGCCATTATACATACAGGCACATATACATATTACGTACGTGCGTACACATTTTCTAGAGATCAGCTGTAATGCGTAAGCAAATGCATCACATAAATTATGATGGACTGATGCGAAACTTAGTTGAGAGAGATGTACACCCATCACAAGACTGCACGTGTATTCATACATACATCTATATATATCCATTCATGAAACTTATTCACATTCTAAAGGATCCGTGAAACTGTCTAGAAGCCAACAAAGTCACTTTGTGGGCAGCTAAAATTTTCTGTACAAAACTTTACAGCTCATTAAAAAAAGTATATGGATATATACATACATGTGCATGTACAAACATACAATACTGTACCTGCACATCTTATGTGTGCATATGCTGATACGTGCATATATATATATATATATATTTGCAAGAATTTATGTGCACACACACGCATCGTTTTTTATTGAAACTGATGACGAACAAAAGGTCGTTAAGAATCAAGACAGTTTCAGAATTGTGAATATACTTGCAATCTTGAATGTACACGTCATTCTAGGAAGCTCATAAGAGTCTGAAATGTTTCCTAATTCTTCGGTGTGATATTTAAGGATTAATATTTAGGGGATTGCAAGTGGATATCGTTTGTTCTTTCTGGAAACGCCAAACATTTTTAGTTATTTGTGCATATCTGTTGTTACATAGCCCAGTGCAGTAAGTGCAATGGGAAACTATAAACTAGAATAAAGGAGCTGTTAAGGTTCGCTTTTATTAACCATAATGTAGGTGAAACATTTGCATATGACCTCTACAACGTATGCATGTACCTATGTATGTGTTGATATGAACATAAATAGATCTCCGGTTTGGTGTCATATACGAAACTCTCGACCAGAGTTGCTTATGTGTGACATTAGAGCATATATATATGAGAAAACAAAAGTTAGGGTGAGCACACTTATGTAGCTGTGCCATATATAGCGACATATTCATAAGTATGTATGTGTGTGTATATACATACAAACATACAATCATACATATATATATATGCATGTGTGTATGTATGTATGTATGTATACACATACATATGAATATGTCACTATATATGGCACAGCTACATAAGTGTGCTCCCTCTAACTTTGTTTCCTCATAACCCTCAGAAAAAGGGATATCACAATACATATATACATGGATGTAATATTAAAATACCAAGTAGGTATTCATATATCCAGTTTGCTCGAGAATGAAAAGAAAACAGCTTACTAACAAAAAGAAAATGCAAATAGTGCTTTAGCCTGATGCGATTGCATAATGATACAATGACAATTTGTTTGGCGTAAAATGGTGTTACCTGTGGTCTGCCTAAAACTGGCTTAACATCCTGAAAATCCGTAAAGAACGTTGATGCTGTACTGTTATTTGGCGTGTGTCCCTCAAACTGTATAGTAGTCTGATCGAAATGTTGATGAAAAAAGTCATTGCTTTGGCTACCAATACTGGTATGATTCGGTTGACTGTAAATACTGGTTAAATTCATGATCTGAGGTGATTCTTGCTTAATATAAACTGGATCCCTTTTGCTTATATATTGTCGTCCTTTAGTCAGGGTCGCTCCACGGGGCATTTTCAAAGAAATATTTATATATAAAATTTTTAAAAAAAACTTCCCGAAGATTTGGGACAAATACTCTCTTTAATTAATTACTTTTGAATCGTAGTTTAGGAAACTTTTAAATAGAACTGTTTAAAAATATATAGTTAAATTAATGGGGATAATAAATAATTTGTTGAATTTAACAATTTTTTAACAGTTAAATGGCATTTAGATACAGGATGATTTACGATAGCTTATCACAGTCAATAATGGAACGTAATGGTAGCAAGTAGAATAAAGAGCTGACAACAAAGATAAATTGAAATGGCGCGAAATCATATTTCCCGCGATTTGACATCACGTGAACACGCTATGAACCTGGATAAAGTAATGTCTATATCCAGCAGAAACAATGGGAAATCTCGAGTGTTGTTATGCTTGTTTATACTCGGAAAGTTTACAGACAAAAAGTTTGGGAATTGAAATCGAAATTGCATAAATTTACCAATCAAATCGGTTTTTCTTTGTTTTTAAAAAAACTTATCAACAAATAAGTATAGAAATATTATTTTCGGAATATTGATAAAAGTATTATATTTCGGATCATATAATTTATGAAAATAATTTTCATTTAATGCATTCATAACACATTCGAATTTTTCTGAACGTTATTCATTGTCTTTTTATTCCATTAGTCATACTGTTATTTCTAGAGATTAAGTTGTATATCTTTTTTACATTTTAATGTATGATGTGCAATGACAAATTGAACCTAGTTTTTTTTTTTTTTTTCTGTGGTTACTGTATATTTGACGTTCCCAACAAAGACACGAAATTAACAGATCAATTTAGTATGTTAATCAAATTCAAGCATCCTAATTCATATCTGCTACGCGTTAATCGTTTGGTAGCATTATCCCTAAGTGTCGTATGAGACAATTGACGCCTCTCGCCCGCCATATCCTTTTCATAATAACAGCAGAAAACTACCATAGCAGAACAGTTACAAACCTTTTTCTTAAAATTTTCTTTAAAATTATCATGAAAGTAACACAAAATTCAAAGTTATAATTGTTCAAGAACAACAAAGGACGGAAACAAAAGAGTTGTTTAGCCTAAGATCAGCCCTTATCTTACAGACCATAAAAGATCAAAGAACTTCCAATCATGACCATCCCATTTTTACAAACTTTTTATAGGATTTATTGAGTTTATCATCCCTTTTCCCTTATAAACGACAGTAGGGTAGCTTAACTGCTATTTCTAGCAAGTCTCCCACGCTGACTTAGACTGAAATTTTGGAATATCCAAGCGACAACAAAATGTGAATTCGGTTTCTTAAAAATTTACTTAGCATGGTTGATTACTCAATAATACATACTTATTGTTAACTCCATATGTGTATTTGATGTTATAACTTAGATGCTTTTTATTTTCATTTTTAGTCAAGCAACTGGGACAAAATTTTTAAAAAAGCGAAGATCACTAAAATTTAAATGAGCGTGCGATAAAAATAGTTTTCGCTTAAACTGGAACAATACTAATCTCGACTGATGATTCAACATATGAAAGAGAATAAGAGTATCGTCGTATGTTAAATAACCGGCCCAAAGTCACAAAAGTGACTCAACGGCTCGACGCTAACATTCTGACCTGCTATATCACTGCCATAACCAGTAATATATTGCTTAACAATGTATATATACTTACATATATATAATATATATATATATATATATATATATATATATATATATATAAGTTTAACAATTAAGGATAATCTCTTAATAAGGGATCTTAACAAGAAATTATCGGGTAGCTAGCGTGAAAACCTCATAAAAGAAAAGAATTCGAAAATAATTTTTTTCCTTTTGAACAAATTAATTATATCTATATTGTATAGAGGGCATTATTACACATAAATGCCTAGTGTGAGGCATTTATGTGTAATAATGCCCTCTATACAATATATATATATATATATATATATATATATATGTATATGTATAGGGCTCACACGAGTAAGCACATAAGTGCAAAATAATATATACATACATACGTACGTACATGCATACATATAAATATATATATATATATATATATATATATATGTATATGTATAGGGCTCACACGAGTAAGCACATAAGTGCAAAATAATATATACATACATACGTACGTACATGCATACATATAAATATATATATATATATATATATATATATATAATATATATGTATAGGGCTCACACGAGTAAGCACATAAGTGCAAAATAATATATACATACATACGTACGTACATGCATACATATAAATATATATATATATATATATCAGGTCATCCCATAAGTTCTGTCCGATTTTACCTTTTTTTAAATGAAATGAAATTTAATAGTATTTTAGAATGCCTAATGGAATTTAAAATTATTTTTATGCATTTGTGTACATTTAAACTAATTAAATATTATTTTACAGAATAATAGAATTAAAATTTCTTTGATTAAAACCCTTTCTAACATGAAAGTATCCAAAGAGCATTTGAGACACATAATGCTTTATGAGTACAAAAAAGGAAATTCTGCAGCCGAAGCGACTCGAAACACATTCAGTTTATGGGAAATAATGCTTGAATGAAAGAACTTGCAGAAGATGGTTTGCAAAATTCACAAGTGGAGATTTCAGTCTTGAAGATGAAGATCGAACAGACGTCCAGTTCAGTTTGATGATAAGCTCCTTGGGGCATTACTTGAAGAAAATCCTGCATTATCAGTTGAAGAATTGGCAATAAAACTTAGTTCAAACCATACAACTGTTCATCGTCATCTCCAACAATTTGGAAAGGTTCCTAAACTTGGAAAATGGGTGCCTCATGAATTGTCCGAAAGCAACCGCAAATCCCGAGTTGACATCTGCTCTTCTCTCCATTCTCGCGAACTCATTTCACCCTTTTTGGATAGACTTGTGACTGGTGACGAAAAATGGATCTTCTATCGAAATGTTAAACGTCGTAAACAGTGGTTTGGTAAAAGGGTAAAGGCTCAACCACAACCGAGAAGGGAACTTCATGGGAAAAAGGTTCTTCTCTCTATCTGGTGGAATTGCAAAGGAGTAATTCACTTTGAATTGTTACCACCTATTGCAACAATCAATGCTCAAGTCAACTGTCAGAAATTAGAGTGTTTGAACCAAACTCTGAAGAAAAAAAAGACCCGCTTTAGTGAATCGAGGAGTGATGTTTCATCAGGGCAATGTGCGACCCAACACTGCAAAGATCATATCACACAAGATCGAAGAGATTGGTTGGGAAAAAATTATTGATCCACCTTATTCTCACGACCTTGCTCCTTCGGACTACCATTTGTTTTGTAGTTTACAGAATCAATTGAGGAACATAACTTTCGCCACCCAGGAAGAGGTCGAAACTGCTATTTCAGAGTTCTTCGCTTTGAAACCCAAAGAGTTTTAGATTGATGGGGTTAAAATGTTTGTAAATAGATGGAAGAAAGTCATAGATAATCAGGGAAAGTACATTGATGATAAAATTTCAATTAAATATAACATTTGATCACTTGCATTCTTAATTCAAAATTTGGACTGAACTTGATATATGACTTGATATATACATACATATACATACATTATATATATATATATATATATAAACACACACACTTCTTTATTAAGCCTTCAAAAACAGAAAAAGTTGCAGCTTTAATAAAAGAGCCTATTGCTCTACCTTCGGTATTCGAGTAGTGTGCTTATTCGTGTAAGCGATATGTGTGTGTGTGTATTATATTATATCACCTGGTAATTTTGCTTTATATTACGATAGCGTTTCCTTGTTATGAAATGCGACATAATTCTAGCTTTCACACAGCATTCTGTGGTGAAAACACTATTTTATTAAGCACAGATTCTAATTGCAAAATCAATTACCAGAAAAACGAAGACTTATTGTTATTTTTCAAGTAGACGTCCTAAGATCAACGGTATTCTAGATGTGATAGGCCTGTATACTTTCAGTCGTAGAGAAAGCTATGACTACATAATCGAACGATATTCCTTTGTCCTTTTCTTTACTTCTCTCTCACTTTTTCATCACTTTTTTTAAGACAGAAGGGCGATATTTGAAAGAAATTTAGATGCTTTTTCTCACTTTTCGAGCGATTACTTACTGGTTGTAGACCTTGAACAGACAAATAGCATTTAAACAATATAACTAATGAAACAATATTTTTCTAATCACTTCCCCTACAAATACAGCTAGTTTTAACATTCTTAAAAATAAGTGTGTTAGAAAACAATTTTAAAATTTATTAAAAAGTAAATAGGGGCAAGTCATATAGAAAGTGAAAATGATTGGTTGATTCAGAAAGGCCTATCACAACCGTGTGTGTATGTACGTGCGTGCGTGCGCAGGGGGGGGGGGAGCGCGCGCACACACACACACACACATCTTTTACCTTGTTTCAGTCATTAGACTGGAGCACCGCCTCGAAGAATTTTTAGTCGAACGAATCGACCACACAACTTATTTTTAAGCCTGGCGCTTATTCTATCGGTCGCTTTTGCCGAAACGCTATGTTATGGGGACGTAAACAAACCATCGCCGGTTGTCAAGCGGTGGTGGAGGGCAAACACAGACACAAAAATACCACACACACTAGATATATATACAACGGGCTTCTTTCAGTTTTCGCCTACCAAATCCACTCACAGAGAAAGTTTAAGCAAAGAATCTGCATCAAATTTGGCCAAAAGCTTGACAATACCTGCTCAGAGGCCAACGCAAAGTTGCAGAAATTTATGGAAAGGAATGTATGCATCGCACACTAGTGTATGAATGGTTCAGACATTTCCGAGATGGCTGAAAAATGTCAATAGTGATGAACGTTCTGGGAGACTTGCAACTAGCAGAACTGAGAAAAATATCGTTGGTGTGCATGTAGCTGTGAGGGGAAATTGTCGAATCACCATACATGAATTATCAGAAGATATGCAGATTAATTACAATTCAGTTCAGTCCATTAACCCTGAAGATTTAGGTATGAGACACGTGTCTGCCAAAACTGCTTTCAGCTGACCAAAAAGACACTCAGATTTCAGTTGCACAAGATCTCTTTGATTGGGTTGAGAACAATGAAAACTTTTTGAAAATGGTCATAACAGGTGATGAATCATGGGTCTGTGGCTATGACTCCAAAACAAAGGCTCAGTCTGCATTGGAAGACCCCAACCTCTCCAAGACCAAAGAAAGCACAAATGAGTCAAAGTAATGTGAAGATACTGTTGACCATTTTCTTCAACTACAAGGGGATTATCCCAGAAAATGAGAGGTGGGGGAGATAAACAGATAGGTATGTATAGATGTATATATATAAATGTGTGTGTGTATATATATATATATACACTCTTGGAGTGGTTGGCATTAGGAAGGGCATCAAGCTGTAGAAACTCTGCCAGATCAAGATTGGAGCCTGGTGCAGCCATCTGGTTCACCAGCCCTCAGTCAAATCATCCAGCCCATGCTAGCATGGAAAGCAGACGTTAAACGATGATGATGATGATGATATATATATATACATATATATATGATGATGTTGGTTTCACAGTATCGCCTATCAGATGCTGTTATATACTGCTGGTGTCAATGCGCTTGCAATTTTGTCATGATTGTGCCATTCTTTTCCATCTTGACCCAAATTGCCTGACCTAAATTGTTTTCCTATCATTGAGAAAGCTTTCCAAGTGGTCTTTTCCAATTTCTTGGATATCACTTGGCAACTACACATAGATATCTTTTACATACCTTTTTCTGAATCACTGTTGCCCTAATGAAATTTCTTACACACAAGCATATACACACTGAGCAGATACTATATACTTTCATAGAGAATGAGAGTGAAGTAAAAATGTATAGAGAGAGGGAAAGTTTACCATGAGAAAAACAAAATACGAAAGTGATAAATGAATAGTGAACCTCTCTGTTGCTGTTTACAGATTTTGAAATTTTTCAAATTTGATATCTTGATGTACGTTTTCCTGTTAAATCTATTCCAGAAAAAGTTTTGTAAAATGTGAGAGAGGTTTAGCATGTGATCATTTTTACCCAATTAGAAAACAGGATTTTTGTATGCAATAGCTATGACAAAATGAAAGTAAACATGAGATAACCAGGTTTTAAACAAAATGAAAGTAATGCATGAGAGTTAATACATATGAAAAGAAAGTGAGTGGCAAAGAGTATGGAAAATTACAGAGAGAGAGAGAGATTTATGGTGATAGATAGAGAGTGGGAGAATTGTCGATCTGAAAGTTGAGTTATTTGTGGTAGAGGACTATATTTTTCTGTTCTTTGATTTTGAAATCAAATTCGTTTTTCTTGAGGACACATCATTTCAAAGCCCCTCTGGACTAAACACACATACATGACCACATACACTCACATACCAGTGCTGGTGGTACGTAAGAGAACCATCCGAACGTGGCCATTGCCAGCGCCACCCCAACTAGCCTCGTGCCGGTGGCACGTAAAAAGCACAATCCGATCGTGGCTGTTTGCCAGCCTCGTCTGGCACCTGTGCCAGTGACATGTAAAAAGCACCCACTACACTCACGGAGTGGTTGGCGTTAGGAAGGGCATCCAGCCGTAGAAACATTGCCAGATCAGACTGGGCCTGGTGCAGCCTTCTGGCTTTCCAGACCCCAGTTGAACCGTCAAACCCATGCTAGCATGGAAAGCGGACGCTAAACAATCATGATGATGATGATGATGATGATTGTATGTGTATGTGTGTGTATGTATGTATGTTTGTACGTACATATGTATATATATATATATATATAAGGATTAGAATCGAAGGGCCTTAGAATCAATCTAGCTAAAACCAAAGTCCTAATAAGTAGGAAGGTAGACAAATCACAAACGCTTTCAGGTAGATGGCCCTGCTCGATCTGTAGAAAAGGTGTAGGTAGAAACTCTATAAGATGCACCAAGTGTAAGCTTTTGTTTCTTCTTTGCAGAAGTGTCTGCTAAAACACTTAGTCAATTTCTAAATGACTTCACACATATGTGAGGAGATAGTGGAAAATGATTATTCAGTTGAGATATAGCATATTTTCAAGTGTTTTACCAGTGAAATAAAAATTCAATTAAAATGAGCCACTGCCTCTGTTTAAGTCCCTGACTTCCACATCATCTGGAAGTTCATTGGAAACTTCTAGAATGTTTGAGAATTTTCAAGAAGGTCGAGGGAAATTACTCTTGTTAGATCCTTGTTTTGTTTTGCTTTCCTGCTTAACCGCCAGGGGTCACTACATAACTCAGACAAGAAGTCGATAAGCAAAATCATAGTAGTGATCTATGTTGTGTTTGCGGTGCACGTGGCGGTGTTGGTGTAGGAGTGAATGTGCGTGGTATGTCAGGTTCTGGAATGAGATTTTCTGAGAAAGCCTTTTTTATTCTCTTGATGGATATTGTTTCTATTCAACCATTGGAAGCTGGGTGATAATTTGTTGTATGAATTGATTTTATCCTATTTTCCTACATGTTTTGCAAGCACATGTTTCTTCTACCTCATTTTGCTTTGTATCTGCCCTGGATCACTACACTTTCATCATTAATTGTTTGTTTTTGAGTGGAATTATAGAGGGCATGGACAAGTGTCCACTATATTTTCCTGTCTAACTTCTCTTTGTTATTCTATATATAAATTTAATGATCAAATTTCAAATGTTTGTGGTAGTGTCTAAGCAACAATTTACAGCAATCTCATTTGCTTACAATAAAAAGTGACAGTTACATATGTTAATAACACTTCAGATCCTGATTACAAGGTTAAGAAAGTCTAGAAACACAGATGTCAGATCCAGGAACTTCATTATTTTAAATGAAATACAAGGCACTCTTATGAAAATACGAAAAAAATTTTATAGAAAAAGTCAAAATGAAATCATAGTTATACTTTTAATGCTTGTCTAAAAGAAAACCCGTTCCCAGCATACACACACACACACATCAGAGAATGTGGTGGAGGTGAGCAAGCCAAAACTTCAAAGTCACTGTCAACCTCTTCCTTGTTAAAAATAACGCTGTGTGTGTGTGTGTGTGCGCGCATGTATGTGTGTGTGTGTGTGTGTGTGTGTGCGTGCGCATGTATGTGTGTGTGTGTGTGTGTGTGCATGTTGGGAACAGCTTGTATTTTGCTGAAATGTATTGAGTAATATTTCAGTTTAATGTTAAACTGTTTTTATATATAACTAAAAATAACAACAAACATTAGGATAGATGACGATGATAATCTGGTTATCAGGCAGGTTCCTTGGATCACTATGCTTTTCCATCTTTCTCTGTCGATAACTTGAAACCACTTTGTGCCACAGCTGTGCAAGTCATGTTTTAAGGTGTCTCTCCTGGTTTTCTTTGATCTCTTCCCATCAGCTGATAACCATGCCATTGTCCCCTATACATACGACATGCCTTGCTAGCTGCATTCTTTTACTCTTGATGACAAGATTCAAACATGTGTCATCAACTCTTTGAAACACTGCCTCGTTTATGATCTAATGCCCTGGATTTTTCAGTTGCATCTTTGTTGGAAAGTATCAATCTGGTTTTCAATTCTGGCAATACTCTTCCATGTGTTAGTAGCATAGGTTGTTGTTGAGATAACAGTTGACCAGTATAACATCAATATGGTTTGTGATGTGAGCCTCTTTCATTGCTATATTGATTGAAGTTTGTTGAATACCCTGGCAATTTTGGTTATCCTTCATTTTACATTAATTTTAGCATTGCCATTTCCTGTCTGAATACTACTAAGATATGTGAAGTGTTCAATCTCTTCTATCTTTTCCCCCATTCATTGAGACATCATGTGCTTCACTGCAGGCAACTTTCTTGCCTGTCCTAAGCCAGGTTGAGAAAGGAGGAAGGTTGGGAGTGGGACAAGCACCTCTACTCTGTAAAAAGACTCACCACAGAAACCACTTTGAACATTCCAAATTTTGATGATGATGATGATGATGATGATAGATATACAGTATTACAGATCCATTTGAAATAATTTTACCAATCAGTTTTGCACACAATAATTAGGGAAAACCCCTAAAAATCCCTGTGCTCATAAGGACTAGTACAAAATGTATGCTACTGGGGGTATGGAAATATCACCTCTGGTTTATGTGTATTGTGAAAAACTGGAAAGAAAACCCATGAGAGCTCAAAGGATTAAGTCATCTAGAGTTATTCCCCTTGCATGAGGGCTAGAGTGTCTTCATGGTGTAAGGAGTAACTAAGTACTTTTCCTACAGCTGTTCCATTAACAGAAAACCAAACAAAATGTCATGCAGGATAATTCTCTACCTAATAAGCAGTGCTCTAATTCTTCCAGTAATTTTCATAGCCAGATCTATCAATTTGATATATCTGTAATTTCCTCTAATTTGTTTCCTTTGCCTTTGTATCATGTTATTGTTACTCTAGCCATTGGGTATGATCTTTCCTATACCACCTGACTAACTTTTTCTCTGTCCTATTCTTTTGTATCTGTTAAAACCTTTAATCATATCAGCAACTATTCTTGATGTCTCGGCCATCACATTTTTAATTACTTTATCAACTGTATTGCTGCCAACTTGTATAGCTGGATCCCCAATTGAATCTACTTGGTAGGCCTTATATTTCCCATGAATTCTGTACACTTAACAAACTCTTGTAGCACTCCCTTTTCACCAAAAGCAAATGCACAGCTATTATTCCATATACAAATCAATTTTCTCTTGCACAGTCTTGCAGTTCAGAATACTTCAATCCTCTGATCCCTATGTTGCAGAACATGCGAGATCCTTTTATTTTCTTTTTCCTCTTAGCTAAATACACTTAATGCCTAACTTTTTTTCTAGTTCCTAGATATTACTCTCAGCTGACTTATTCTTCCAGTCTTTTCAAGCATATCTCTTTGTTTTTATAGTTTTGTCTACCTCAGTATTCTACATCACATCACTCTCAGTATGGCTGTACCTTGCACCAGCTACAAGTTTGGTAAGCAGCTCTCATCATCATATATGCCTTAAAGTGTTAGCCCACTTATGCATACCTTTCCTTCATTGAACACTAAACTCTGCTTGCGAAGACCTGTTGAGGCAAGTGAAATCGAAATCAAATTCAATGACAGCACCACATGACTGGCATCCATGCTAGTGGAACACTAAGAGCACCATCCAAGCATGATCATTGCCAGGGCTGCTGCCAGCATCGCCTTACTGGCATGTGAAAAACATTCAAGCGAGGTCACTGCCAGTGCTGCTGGACAGGCTCCCATGCAGGTGGCACATAAAAAACACCACTTGAGCATGGCCATTGCCAGTACTGCCCCTCGTGCCGGTGGCATGTAAAAACAGCCACTACACTCTCGGAGTGGTTGGCTTTAGGAAGGGCATTCAGCTGTGGAAACTCTGCCAGATCAGATTGGAGCCTGGTGCAGCCATCTGGCTCGCCAGTCCTCAGTCAAGCCGTCCAACCCATGCCAGCATGGAAAGCAGACATTAAACGATGATGATGATCATGATGATATATCATCATCATCATCATCATCGTTTAACGTCCGCTTTCCATGCTAGCATGGGTTGGACGGTTCAACTGGGGTCTGGCAAGCCCGATGGCTGCACCAGGCCAGTCTGATCTGGCAGTGTTTCTACAGCTGGATGCCCTTCCTAACGCCAACCACTCCGAGAGTGTAGTGGGTGATTTTATGTGCCACCGACACAGGTGCCAGACGAGGCTGGCAGACGGCCATGCTCGGATGGTATTTTTTATGTGCCACCGACACAGGTGCCAGACGAGGCTGGCAGACGGCCATGCTCGGATGGTGTTTTCTTATGTGCCACCGACACAGGTGCCAGACGAGGCTGGCGAACGGCCACGCTCGGATGGTGTTTGTTACGTGCCCTCAGCACGGAGGCCAGTCGATGCAGTACTGGCTACGGTCATGTTCGGATGGTTTTCTTATGTGCCACCGGCGCTGGTACCACAAGGATACAAATTCCATTGATGTTCATCTATTTTGATTTGGTTTGATTTGATTTTCACTTGCCTCAACAGGTCTTCACAAGTGTCACAAGAAGGAAGGTATGCACAGGTGGACTGACTACGTCCCAGGTAGGGGCCACGGGTTATGGCTTCACTAGTCTTGCCGGGTCTTCTCACGCACAGCATACTTCCATAGGTCTCGGTCTCTAGTCATTTCCATGGTGAGACCTAACGTTCAAAGGTCGTGCTTCACTACCTCCTTGATAATAGCTGATATGTTGGTTCATATGTTAGTTAGTACCCACACTCACTGTGAGAATTAACATAAGAGATGCAAGATGAGCGCACATACTAGGCTTGGTGGCAGGCTACACACATGCATTCAGTGAGAAACAAAGAGTCACAGAAACATGATATTACCCATTATGGCAAAATTATACCTCTAAAGTTACACATCATATGATGGGTAACACTCTTTCTCTTTATATATATTATACATAATTCAAACATATATATTATACATAATTCAAATATTGAGAGAACAGATATGCTTATTTTACCAAAAAAATTACTGTCATCTCAAGTCATGATCAGCCAAAGTGAAACACAATAAACTGTCATTTTATATAAACACACATAATTTTAAATGGATTATTTGAAATAACTCAACTGGGCTAATGGCATGAATTTGAATAATTAAGTAAAAGGGTGATATATTGAATGCTATACAATTAACTGAAATTTTCTTCTTAGTTGAAGAAATATATTAAAAATCTAGTTGCATTTACCGGTAATGCTCAAGGAAAAGGGAGAGATAATCTCAAGAAATTATTAAGATGTTAATTTCTCCAGTGAACTTACAAGCTTAAGAAAAAGTTGCTCTAATCTTTGTTTACAGGCAATGAACAACTGTGAACATATTTCAGTATATTTGGCCTCATCAACATAGTAAAGTCAAAGCAGGTCAGTTGATAGTTCTTGCTAAAAGAACTATAGAAAGAGATGTGAATGAGTTTTGGTTAAAAGAATTTGCAAAACTAAAAGAAATATGAGCAAAGGGAATAATTCAAGTGGGCCAATGGCAAGTATTTGGATAATAAATTTTAAGTATGATGTACTGAATGCCACAGATATTAATTAGAATTTCCATTTCAATTGGATGAAAGGAGTGAGAGTTTAATGAGAGGGACACTAATTTAGCTGAAAGGAGAGTAAAGACAGGAGTAATGGAAGTGTGACAGTGTGAGAGGAAATTATGGAAGAAAGGCAATGATGGCAGCTATATATTTGCTGCTGAGAGAGAGACTGAGCAGTATATGATAATATAGAGATGAGTGATGATAAAGGAGCAAGATGGATGTCACTAATGAGTAGTCTGCAGGAGAGGGAGTGATTGATGGCAAAACAGAAAACGTGTGGTAGAGTGTATTGGTTACCAAAAGATCAGATTCTATCCTTCATATATCAATGTCTTGATGTAAGGCAGATAAACTGATAAGAGTTATGGGAGAATATGCATGAGTCCAAAGCTGATCTTACATATACATATTGATGAAAGAAAGAGATGTCAGCACAGAAAAGGTGTGGTAGCAGTTAAACAGCAAATCTGATTCTATTCCTCATACATAGGCATCTTGATGTGTGTGTGCAAGAGCAAGAGAGAGAGAGAGACAGACAGACAGAGAGTGATGTGGGTGATGGTAGAATATGCATAGGGCCAAAGTTATTCTTCATATACATGCACCTTGATGGAAGAGAGGGAAGTAATAAGGGAGTTGGTAGGATATACACACAACCAGTGCCATCTGTTTTTACCTGAACAACATGGTACAATGAATAGGAGAGAGGGTGAGTGATAGATATGAGTAATGGGGGAAATAAATTATAGCGAAAAGAGATGTTGCCAAAGAAGGTGAGTGAAGACAACAGATAGAAAGTTTACAATGGCATATTTAGCAGGAGCCTGTATACCTCTTAGATTCCATCATTACCACCATTTAAAGTGTAATTTGCCATGCCTGCACTGGAGGACAAGTTTTATCTATCATCATGTAAAGGCAGTTTTCACATTCTTTTGTTGTAAAGCTTAGCATTCTGAGGAAGGGCTTCATCACTTCATCTCATGTTTTTTTAGATGTCACTCTTCCAAAAGTTACATACACTTTGAACACTCAGTAGTTCTTTCTATGGCTGTCATTCTGCATACACATTACATGTTCACAACAGCAAAATATTTTCTTTTGTTCACTACATTTGATTCCTTTCATGTCCAGCTTTTCTCCCATTTTATTTATACTCTGTCTTTCATCTATACTAACATTACACATCTAGAGAAATATGCTCACTTCATTTCTTTGTAATCTTTTCAAGTCCTCTGAATTCAAGACCCATGATGTACTATCATACAGCAACACACTTTTGTACACAAGCACCATGCAATCTGGCCTTCACTCTGAGTGAAAAGCTTTGTTGCTAGCAGAGGTTAAAGTTTCCTGAAATCTATCTAGCTTGTTTTTGTTATTATGCTTTCAAAACACCCATCCCTGAAGTTAATTAGGTCAACTGAGTGACAAAAGTTGTCAACTACTTTTAGGAAATCTATTTCTCATGTGCTATTGTTGCTTATTGCTCTGGTGCACCTGCTGCATATGATATCTACCTTCTCTGTCAGTAAGTTCACAACACCTCTTATGTGTCCATACTTTACATTGGGTATATCATATGTAAATTCTACCTACTTACTTTCTGTAAATTTATAAGGTGGGTCAAACTGGTCCAGTGCTAACCCTTCTTACACTGGCAGCATACTACAGTGGCTAAGAGAGATCCACTGTTATCCTTTGTTATATATATAGTATGATACTATTATTAGAAGAGATGGTGAGTGCAACAAGAATGAACAATAGTGAGAGAGATCAGTGATGAAAATATGAATTACAGACAAAAAAGAGGGTACCAAAGAGGTTAGGGGCAACAGATGGAAGGTCAACAGCAACAAATCTGGAGGAGACCATATCCCCCTTAGCTTTCATCACTACCACCTTCTGACATTTGCTTTGTTACACTTGTACTGGTAGATGGGTTTTCTCTAGTGCTGCATGTCAATAATCATCACAGTCTTTTGTAATCTCCTTTGTAAGGTTCAATCTACTATGCACTAACATGTGCAAACAAATTTGTTTTAGAATACAACTTGGCAAGTTCATACTCATTAATACTTTTCAACCACTTGTAACTAGCAAGCAACATCCTCCCCTATCTTTTATTGAAACTAGAACAACATGTGTTCAGTTAAACCTTAAGACAGTGCTGTCTTAAAGCAGGGGCTTATCGGCTGGTTGTCTAGGGGCTCCTTGTGTCCAGAAGGCCCAGTGTTAATCTATGTATAATGTAGTTGTGTATATAGAAGCCTTGGTGCATTGTCTTGCTCAAGGGCCTATAATGCCTTAAGGTTATGCATACACTTTTCCTCTTCATATCACACCAATATTTCATACCTCAGATACCATTCTAAACACTTTCCACAATCTTTCTTATCTATAAATGGATTTCTCTGCAACTCACTTTCCACCCTCATATTCTTTTATCAATCAGCTTGCAACAATCCAGACATCAACCATACTAACTTTATTTAGTTATACAAGATGTTTAGCCAGGAAGTGGGCCTAAGTAATGTTTATGGGCACTGTCCTGCTACATCAGACTAACAAACAAAAGTTTATAGTTAGAATAATTTATAAATTTATTTTGACTGATGATGAAACAAACACTGATAAAAGGTTTCACAGCTGTAGCTTGTAAGGCACAATTTGGTTAAGTTTTAAGTTAAATTTACTTCAACTTCAGTAGAAAGGATCCACATGACTGCTGCTGTAATGATACATGAAATAAATATTAATTTCTTTTCAGAAAATTTACCAGTTTCACATATTTACAAAAATATATAAACATAATCAAAATATTTAACACTACACAGAAATATTTTTGCATGAAAGAAGAGTCAAGATAAATCTATATGAATTAAGTAAATAATTACAGGAATAATAAATTTTAATCACAGAAATACAAAAATCCAATGTTTCTTTACAAAATAATTATTCCAGATTTCATAAATCAATATTTAAAAAAAAAACTTTTAATATTAAAATAATAACTAAGGCTGCAAGTTGGCAGAATTGCTAGCATTCTGTGCAAAATGCTTAGTGGAAATTTCAGAGGAGTTAAGTTGATTACATCGACCCCAGTACTCAACTGGTATTTATTTTATCAACCCCTAAAGGATGAAAAGCAAAGTCGACTTTGGCAGAACTTGAACTCAGAATGTAAAGATAGATGAAATGCTGCTAAGCACTTTGCGTAGCATGATAATGATTCTGCCAGCCTACCACCTGAACACATCAACTAATATTAAAGTAATTAGTTATTTTTTAATCTTATACTTGAGGATATAGAGGAAAATAGAATGTATTTAAGTCATCATCATCATTTAATGTTTGCCTTCCATACTGGTAGAAGCTGGATGGTTTCATGGGATCCATCAAATTGGAGAACTACATCATGCTCCAATGTCTGCTTTGGCATGGTTTCCATAGCTGGATGTCCTTCATGACATCAACCATTTTACAGTGTCTACTGACTATTTTTCTCAAGTGGCATCAGGTTTCCATGTAATTTGCAAAACTAAGGGCCCAAAATGGCTCTTATAACTGAAAAGGAATAGAAGAGAGAGGGTGCAATGTTTCTTGATAGGATGATGAGAGAGGGTATGTTATCATGAGAGGATTAGATTTATAGTTGCGAGTGGAGAGAGTAACAGTGTTATATGGAAGTGACAGGGGAAAAGAGGTTAGTGAGAAAAGGAAGGACAGAATGGGAAAATGATAAGATGTTTTGGTAGGTGGGGTCCAGTGCTATCACACATTATAAGGGCAAATATAGATAGAAGATATGAAGGAAAGGAGTTATTGAAGGAAAGAGTGATGTGGAGACAGGCCAGAGAGGGAGATGAAAAAGGATGTTGAAGAGGCAGAGAAGCAGTGAGAAGAGGGCAGTAAAAGAAAGCAAAGCAGAAGGTAGGAGAACAGTGGGCAAATGCAGCAAGAGCAATGAGGAAAAGAGAGGCTGAAGAGCAGAATGTGAAGGTACAGAAAGTATCCCAGATGGGAAGGCTGTGTAGAAATGATGGTGAGAAAATGGGGGAATGCAGCAAAAGGAGTGAGAGGAAGAAAGAGTGGGGGGCATCCTAGATGTGTAAAAGCAAGAGGTGTTGAGTGGGATGTGTTAGTTGGCAGGACAGTAATAAAGGTGACCCGAGTGAGTGTGTTGATTGGTAGTATAGCAAGGCAAAGCTAGAATAGTGTATTTGGAGGGTGAGAAGGGAATCCAAACCAACCTCTTATAAGTGAGTTGAGGCAAGGAAGAAGGTGTCATAATGAGGTGAAGTGGATAGTGTTGGGAGATGAGAGATGGGGAGAGTCTATGAATGGTGAAGAGATGAAAGTCAAGCAGTTATAACATTGTGTATGTGTATGTGCGTGAGAGAGAGTATCTATAATCATTAATGGTTCTAGGTTCAGCGCTACTGCATGACGCATTGGGCAAGCATTTTCTCCTATAGCCCAGGTGAGGGTTGGAGACAGGAAGTGCATTTGGCTGTAGAAGATCCACCTCCACAAATTCTGAGCATGGAAAAGTGAATGTTGAGACCACAATGATGATGATGATGATATATGCATGTAGGTATATAAAACACATAGAAAATAAATAATATTGTTCTTACGATTCAATGTCAGATCTTTCAGAAGATAAATCTTCAGAAGAGAGTAGATCAGCTGATGGCAACAACATAGGCATCCTCATGGTGCACAAAGGGTCAGCAACATAACCATTTTTATCAACTTGTGTTAATGGAAAACGTCTTCGAAGTTCTTCAGATTGAGCTCCACTATTTCTCGAGGCTTCCATTTCCCAACGAGTTCTCATAGCAGTTACATGACCAGTTAGTGGAGGAGTTGTACGTCCTTCATTATCAGAGTCTTCAGAAAGTGCATTCAATTCTGAGATAGGATCATTCGTAATGGTATTTCCATTACTTATTAACATCACAGCTTGGGATTGTCTACATTCCTCTAAAATAGGAACTATATTTTTGAAATCAGGTCTCTCTTCGGCATTGGCATGCCATCCTTTTTGTAAGATTCCAATAATAGGTTTTGGAAAAGTGATAGCAATGGGAGGCCTAGTATGATGATATGCCATTTCGGCAGCAGTGGCAGCTGGTTTAAGATGTGCAAATGGCATTTCACCTGCTAATAATTCCCAGAGACATAAAGAATAACTAAACATATCTGCTCTAATACTATACTTTGTACACTGAGTAAATATTTCAGGAGCCATCCAGCGTAGATTTCCAGGTTGCTTTGTCATGTTATCTTCTTCATCAGATCTTAAAAAACGCGATTCTCCAAAATCAGCAACAACAGCATGGCAATCTTCTTCTAAGAGAATATTATGACTATTAAGATCTCGATGGATAATGGGTTGTGGCAAATTATGTAAATACTCCATCCCTTTGGCAACATCCACTGCAATTGTCAGTTTAGTGTGCATATCTATTAGACGTTTTTGTTCATGTAACAAACCGAAAAGAGATCCACCTGATACAAATCGTGTAACAATGGCAAATTGACTAGGATCATCTAAACATGCACCAACAAAATGTATAACATATGGGCTATCTAATCTTGCCAAAATTGATACTTCCCGACAAAACATATCTACATCAGATTTTGAACCAAATGAGCTTGCACGATATCTTTTAATAGCAACAACTTTACCTCGGCATTTACCCTTAAATACTTTTCCAAAAGAACCACTACCAATAGTTTCTTGAGATTCAAGGTCTGTAATCTGTAAATGGAAGTAATGTGGTAGAGTAGCTCTCAATTGGAGAACATCAATTTTTTCTCTGGTAACACTACGGAGTTTTCCTATAGGTGAAGGTACAGATACATAACTGCCATCACCTCCAGGTTGAGTGTAGTCCCCACAAGCAGATTCATCTTGAGGTCGTTTGTGATGTTTCAATAATGTGACAATTGAATCATGACCTTTTTCATATGCCCACATTAGTGCTGTTTGTTCCTCTTTCTTTTCACTACCACCATTTTGATCACTGACTGATGCGACCAAATTAACATCAGCTCCACTTTCTAAAAGAAAATGAACAACTCGTAAATGTCCATGGTAACAGGCACTGTGTAAAGCAGTATGTCCATCTTTTCCTTGATAATTAATATCAACATTTTGTTGTTCAAGTAAAAATTTTATTAATTCTATGCTTTTTCCTGTTGTACAAGCAGCATGTAGTGGTGTTTCACTGAAAATGTTCTCAATATTAAGACTTGCAGACCCAGTGTGTAATGTCAATGCCTTACAGATTTCCAATTTACAATAATAACAAGCCAAATGTAATGGTGTATCTCCATAGATATTAGTGATATGTGTATCAGCTTTATGTTCTAGTAGTAAACTTAAAATCTGAAGGTTTCCTGCTTTACAGCAAAAATGTATAGGACGATGTTCTTCATCATCTTTTACATTCACATCTACTTTTTGGTCAGATGTGCCTTGAAGAAGCAACTGTGTAATTCGGAGGTAACCTTTAGCACAAGCTAAGTGAAGAGGACGATCACCAACACCTCCACTGATATTTATGTTGGCACCATTTGTAATAAGACTTTCAACCATTTTATCATGACCAAAAAAACTTGCAATATGTAAAGGAGAAAATTTGACAGCATCGCCGGAATTGATGCGTGCTCCATGTTCCAGTAATATCTGAGCAATTTCAAGATGCCCACACATAGCTGTAATATGAAGAGCTGTCATTCCACTGTTGCCAGTTACATTGACATCAATGTTTGCCTCACATAAAGCAACCACTGTTTCTACATCACCTTTATAAGTAGCTAGATGAAGAGCCGAAAACTGGTTCTTGGTGAGATAAATAGCTTTTATTCCTTGTTGTAAAAAATAGTTTATAAGTTCTTTTGAATCAGCCCCAGCACCACTAATACAACAAATGTGCAATAAAGTATGTCCAGTATCAGTCTTCTCATTGACATTATCTTCATTTAAAAGTTCTTTCACTCCTGCAAGATCGCAGCGGCTGCATGCCAGCTGTAACTCTGACCATTCGGAATCCCGAGGCCGAAGGTCTTCTATAGCTTTAGAACGAAACAGTGAATAGCTTTCACTAATTTTTTTCTTAAGTTCATCAGCACATGAAATTGTTGGCCGAGATTTATAATTACCCATTTCAGAAAAAAAAAAAAAAATTCTTTTCAAGAATTCTTTTAAAGCTCAGTGAAATATTTTATTATAGCAGTCGAGATAATTGTATGATGATTTAAAGAGAATAATTTCCACATACTGTGAAGAAAACATTAACTTGTGGGCATTAACGCGAATAAGTAAGCATTTTCTCGACACGAGTAAGCGACATTATAAAATTAACTTTTCTTGTACACCACTGCTTGAATTTAAAACAATTCTTTTTTTTTAGGTAACATCAAAGCCCAGCATGGTTGCATTACAATAAAAGAAAACAGGAAAATAATCAAATGAAATTTGTTGCCCTCGCAGACCATAATAATTGAATAAGGTCGTAAGGATTATTACGATTTCCTAAAAACATCTTCAAACGAATATGTCGCAATGAAAAGTGCCACAAAGTATAACAAACGCAAAATATCAGCAGTGCAATAAGAAAGTGCTGAATCTAATAGCATGCAAATATCAATAGTAAAAACCTTTCAACTTCGATAAATATTTTCTTTCGGATATTTGTTGCTGTGAAAAAAAAAAAAAAGGAAGTGATGTATGGAAGTCTAAAAGTGCATCAAAATATTTACCTCAGCCTCACTTTCAGTAGAACAACGTGAGAAAAAAAACTCAGTTATTGTAAATGTATATCATAGTTTCTATTTCGATGGTTTAAAGTTTTTACCTTATGTAATTCATTATGTCAACTGTGAAAACATTAAGAATGTAGTATTATATATTATTAAAATAATACTGTTATTATTTTTTTTGTTTCACAAGAATCTATTCGTGTTACAACCTATAACCTACTATAAAGTTATATTAGTTGTTTGCATCATTCCTTTCACGAAGTTGAAGTAAAGGTTAAGTAAAAAGTAAAAAAATAATAATAAACTCTTCTGATATAATACAAATTACACCACTGTATTCTTCACTGCATTCTTCCCGTATAATTTCCTAGCGGTTACGTTTGGTGACGGACTTGTTGGATTGAGATCTCAATGTAGGTTTCTCAAGAGGTATTGTATTTGATCTTGCCAAAATGTTGAAATAAAACAATCTCTAGTCATTAATTATATATCTATTATATAAAATCCGTTCTGTGTGTGTGTGGGGGGGGGTGTCTTCTAGGATCTCGGGCATCCTCCATCCGATTGCGCTCAAATTTGATATGTAGATACCGACGGTATCAGGGCAGGTATAAGTCTTGAAAAAATTACAAAAATCGATTCCAGGTGAGAATGCGATCGATAAAGCCGTGGAAACGTACATTTGTACGCGCAAGTACATCAGCTGTTGCGATCGATACTACGCATACGCGAGAAAAATGCACGTGCAGTTTGCACACAAAAAAAGCCAGCTGGCTTGAAATAATGCCATAAAAAGCAGTATATTTAAGAGACCAAAAAAGTAAGATGCAAAAGAGATATTTTCTTCAAACTTGGCATGAGGGAAGGAAAAACTATTTGGTTTCTCAAGGAGTTTTTTTTTTTTTTTTGCCTTAACTTCGTTTTAACAAAACCAAAAATTTTATTGAAATAAAGGCATGCTTAATTATTTTTTAATGAAAAGAAAACACTGATTGCTTTTTATTCAGCAGATACGATTCAGCACTGTCCATTGGACTGGGGAGGGGGCGTTTTGCTCGTATATATATATATATATATATATATATCATCATTATCATCATCATTTAACGCCTGCTTTCCATGCTAGCATGGGTTGGACGATTTGACTGAGGTCTGGCAAACCAGACTCCAATCTGATCTGGCAGAGTTTCTACAGCTGGATGCCCTTCCTAACGCCGACCACGCAGAGAGTGTAGTGGGTGCTTTTACGTGCTACTGGCACGAGGGCCAGTTTGGTGGTACTGGCAACGGCCACATCCAAATGGTGCTTTTTACGTGCCACCTGCACTGGCGACAACCTCGCTCGAATGTTTCATGTGCCACCAGCACAAGTACTAGTAAGGCAATGCAGTAACAATCACGCTCAAATGGTGTGCTTAACGTGCCATTGGCACGAAGGCCAGTTCGGTACTCTGGCAACGATCTCACTCATATGGTACTCTTAGCACTCCACTAGCAACGGATGCCAGTCACTGAGTTTGATTTCGACTTCGATTTCACTTGCCTCAACTGGTCTTCGCAAGCAGAGTTTAGTGTCCAATGAAGAAAAGGCACACATAAGTAGACTGGTTACACCCCTAGCATAGGCTACAAGGTTATGGTCACACTTGTGTTTGCTGAGTCTTATATATATGTATATATATATATATATTATGAGCCCAATGAAGCACATGCAAATAGGAAGAGTCTCTCATTACTTTGGGTGATGTGTCAAAATAACAAGCTGATGCCTCAAGGGCATTTGGAAGCACCAACCCCAACATTTTATGTAGGTTTAAATAGTGCTTGGTCCTGCTTTCAGTGTGTGCTGAAATTCCATCTGGCCATTACTTTGAGAGTTTTATCTCATAGTTTTGCAAACAACAATATCCCTACATTGCAGGTAATGAAAATGTTTTTAGACATAAAAGAAGACTCAGGATTAAATTGTATGAACTCATCTAACTAATGCTAAAGAATTTTTCTAATTCTGTGCTAAACACAAATGATACAGCTTTATGGTCTATAATGGATGAGGACAGCTGCATAAAGAAGTGCTAAGCTCTAATTGTAGAGGGAACCTGTGGACCAGGAAGACATGGGATGAAGTGGTTAGAAAGGATCTTTAGATGCTGGGCCTCACTAAGGAAATGACACGTTGTGGCGATTTGTTCTACTTGAGAAGATGTGCCAAGTTGAGTAAAATCACTGCAATCCATACATACAGGCTTGTCCTTTACAGGTACTGGTGCTACATAAAGTGCACTTGTGCTGGTGCTGCATGAACACACCCATGCCAGTGGCACATAAAAAATACCCAACACAGTCTGTAAAGTGGTAGGTGTTAGCAAAGGCATCCAACCACAATAAATCATGCCACAACAGACAACTGGAGTCTGGACAGCTCCCCAGCTAGCCAGTTCCATGTCAAACTGTCCAACTCATGCCAGCATGAAAAATAGACATTTGATGATGATGATAAATCAGTAAAAAAAGGAAAAGAATAAAAAACTCTGCCAGCTGCCAACGATATATTTTACTTGTTTCAGTCATTAGACTATGGCTATGCTGGATACTGCCTTGTTTTTTCTCTCCATCCTCTGTCCTCCGTTTCCATGGCTTGGAAGACAGCCACCTCCTCACTTCCAACAAGGACAGCTGTCACAATCCAAGCCACTTCTATATCAGGTGGGATTCCTTCTACCCTCACCTTAGAAGTCTTTCTTCCAAGGTACGTGGGTAGAAGTACCACTTCCTCCATTCTTATCATTGTACTCGCCAGCCTCTTTGACTCCTCTGCTGTCCTATACTGGACAACCACTGTCCCTTATCCATTTCTTTCCGCTATGTGTATCACTTCCTTTGAAAGCCCCTTCCATGCTTTTTCTACTTTTTCCATCTCCATCTGTTCCACCATCCTACAGATGTATCATTATTTTAATATTTTGATTTTAATGTTTTTCATGTTCATTTTCCTGTGTCATTTATAGAATCATATTTTATTTTAATTGTTATATGTCCCTACATGTGTTGTAGTGTCCCCCTCTATGTAATACCTTTATGGCAATTTAAAAGAAATAAAGAAGCTTGCTCCCCATCCACATGGTTCAGAGTTCAGTTCCACTGTGTGGCTAATGTCTTCTACAATAGCCACAGGCCAATCAAAGCCTTGTGAGTGGATTTTGTAGATGGAAACTGAAAGAAGCCCATTATATATATGTGAGTGTGTATGTGTGGTCACCAACCACAAAGAGAAGGTCCCTGTCATTCGTCAATGAGGTAGTCTGCAAGAGAGTGTCATAAAATCGGTCTTTCTGTTCATCAGGTAGCCCTGGCTGAGGGGCATAGGCCGGGATAATGGTTTCTAATCCATGTTGCAGCATTAGTCTAAGCTTAAGTATTCTGTCACGGATTCTGACTGCCTCGATTAACTTATCAACCCATTTCTCTGCAAGGAGTATACTCACACCCCCAACCCCATCAGTGTTCCCTACTCAGAAAATCTTATACCTATGTTCTTTGCATGTGAGGAACCTAGCAAAACTTCCTCTCCACCTTATTTCTTGGATGCAGCACAAATCTACCTCAGCCCCCTCTCTTCATCATAGTTCTCCAGGCAATAGCAGAAGAATTCAAGACAGGCTGCTCTAGGGAGTTCCTCTATGCTGATGACCTTGTTCTAATAGCCGAGTCATTACCAGCATTAGAGAAGGAGTTTCAGGTGTGGAAGCAAGGATTAGAATCGATGGACCTAAGAGTCAACCAAGAAAAAATCAAAGTCTTAGTAAGTAGGAAGGCAGACAAATCACAAATACCTTTAGGTAGATGGCCCTCCTCAATCTGTAGAAAAGATATAGGTAGAAACTCCATAAGATTTACCTAGTGTAAGCTATGGATACATAAGAGGTGCATCAATATCAAAGGAAGGTTAACTGAGAAGATAGTTTTTGTATGTGGCAGATGCACAGGAGCAATGAACACTGAAGATGTACAGAAAACAGATTCCATCACATGCCAGGGAAAAAACTAGAAGTAGTTGATAGCTACCATTATCTAGATGACCAAGTCAGTAGCAGGGGTTGATGTCCTGAGAGCACAGCTGTTAGAATAGCCTGGGCAAAGTTCAGAGAGCTCCTAGCTCTACTGGTGACAAAGGGCCTCTTCCTCAGAGTGAAAGGTAGACTGTATGATGCCTGTGTATGAGCTGCCATGCTACATGCCAGTGAAAGATGGGCTGTGATTGCTGAGGACATGTGTAGACTTGAAAGAAATGAAGCTAGTATGATTTGCTGAATGTCAGTGTACATAAACAACAGAGTGTAGGCGCTCTGAGAAAAAAGTTGGACATAAGAAGCATCAGTTGTGGTATGCAAGAGAGATGACTGTGCTGCTATGGTCATTTGCTTCATATGGATGAGGACAGCTGTGTGAAGAAGTGTTACACCCTAACAGTGGAGGGAACCTGTGGAAGAGGCAAACCTAGGAAGACATATGATGAAGTGATGAAGCTTGACCTTTGAACGTTGGGCCTCACAGAGGCAATGACATTTGACCAAGACCTTTGGAGAGGTGCTTGAGAAGACCCAGCAAGCCAAGTGAGATCACAGGCATGGCCAATGCCAGTGTCATATAACTGGCCCATTTAAAAGTACCTCTTCAATCACTGGGCAATAGGCTGTGCTTGAGAAGACCTGTTGAGCCAGGTGAAATCGTAGTTGTGGCTGATACCAGTTCCACCTGACTGGCACCTGTGCCAGTGGAACATAAAAGACACTATTTGAGCATGGCTGATGCAGTGCCGCCTGATTGGCTCCCATGCTTGTAGCACATAAAAAGCTCTATTTGAGCATGACCAATACCAGTGTCACCTGACTGGCTCCTGTACTGGTGGCATGTAAAAAGCACCATTTGTGCATGGTCAATGCCAGTTCTACCCAAGTGGCTCGTAAAAAGCACCCACTACAACTTGAACAGTAGAAATGTATTTTGAAAAGTTAATACATGATTCAAACATCACCTACATAAGAACATCTCTTATTCACCAGCAGCTTTTAGGAAATGCTATTCTCACGTTACAAATCAATAAATCAGGTAAAGTTTCTACATGTTGCTCAGAGGGACAATGAAGTATTTTGCTTTAAAAAAAAAACACTATCAACACTTGTTGGACAATCTTTTAAATCTGAAATGCTACTACTTGTGGTAAATACATTTTTCACAGTTGGAAAGACTATCCTTCTTGTCATATAAACATCACTTGTGAAAAAAGGGCTGCATTTTAAAAGGGTAAATGTTAAATAAATAATTGCAAAACCATGAAAAAGGCAGGTTTCAGTTTTTATTTCTTATTACATATGTTTTGTACAATTAGTGTTACAGAATTACAAAGTTAAAATTTTGTAGAAGAGGTCCCAATTGATAATTATTTTATCTATGCTTATGATTGCATTAGTTCAGGTAGCTTTAAAAGTGCTGCTGTGGGTAGAAAACTTTCTGTTGCTATACAACTAATTATGCAGGAGATCTTTATGGCACAGTGTGATCTGAACACTAAAATTACAAAGGTTACTGTGCTTCTGACATTTAGATAACTAATCTACCAATTTTGATGTCCTCAAACTTTTCAAAAGCTATATAAACAACTCATAATTCACTAGTTCTTATCATTGAAAAATCAAAGACATCATACTGTTGCAACAGTCTCTAACTGAAATTTTAATGCTCTTTCCAAATTTCTAATATCACTCACCTCTACCTTTATCTACTTGCTTACTGCCAATCACTCCTTTTTTCCTCAACCACCTCTATATATACCCCTGTACTCTTCCCATCATATTCTCATTCTCTTCACCCTCCTACCCATTCTGGTCCTTCTCATGTCATTGTTCTTTCTCTTCAACTCCCTGCTCCACTTGGTCACCAGTGCAATGTACATGTTCTTATTTATTGAGTACTCTCTATCCCTACATCTACTTCCTCATCTTCAGTCCACCTCTCTAATACCCATTTGTGGCCTTTCTCTTGTAATTGTTCCCTTTCCAATTTTATATTTATTGTTTACAAGCCCCCACCCAACTGTTTACATTGTAAAGTGGTTAGCTAGAAAAGCATAGAAAGTGATGTCCCTCTACTTCTGTCTCAGTAAGTGTTATTTAATCTTTCTAGCATTGGTTTTGTGAGAAATGCACTCAATACACTGTAATGTAGTTGGCACCAGGAAAGCATCTAGCCATAGAAAACAAACCAAATGATACATATAAGCACTTAAACTTTGAGATCAGTAGCTCCAAATAGGAGACAACTCAGACTGTGATAACTTATCTAATCCATGTCAGCATGGAAAACAGACATAAAATGACAATGATGATGATGATGATGATGATGATGACTGCAACAAAATCTCAACAATTTAGTCACTTTGGCTTATAGGTTATTTTCTGAAGGTGCCACTGAAAACAGCATGTCATCATGGCATGCAAAAATTGTAGTGATAATGGACAGGATTAACTGATGTAAGAAACATCAGTGTGTGGACTACTAATAAACAGTTAGATAAAGTAAATAGGCTATCTGCATACAGATTGTTTGGTACCACTTTAAAACATGTAATCTATCTGGCAGTTTACACCTTAGCATGCAGTCTAAACCTAATGTTAAATTTAAGTTCTAAATCCTAACCCAGATCAGGTCATTCCACAGCAAGACTTTTGATACTGTCATAGATTGCACACTAAAGTAACACCAGTTATTCTCAATCTTCAATCTTAAGAAAGTATATCATCAAATACTTCTGCTGGAGTCTGACAGAAAATACACAGCATTTGAAGCAAATGGCAGATTTCCTCAATTTTATTATTTCATTTGGTGTTACTATTCCCAGAAACTAGTCGCAGAACTGTGGTAGAAGACAGCTTGAAAGATAACCTATCCCTATTTGCAAGACAAAACAAAGCCAAACATAATTTGAATGCTATGTCACTTCAATTTAAAGAGACAAGTTAAAATTGCATAACAACCAGTAGAATGCTTGTGCATGGGCAGAGAGGAAAATTGGGTGATGGATGCAATAGTATTTATTATGTGCTAATGCAGTGTTTCTCGTAGTGATAGTCCTCTCCTTAGAAGGGATGCGAAAGAGCTGATAAATTGCTTTTTTTTAATAAAATGAGATGATTTTAAACTTTTCAGACATCATGGAGAAGCAAGAAGAATTATATGGATGCAAACTATTTTGTTTTCACACTCATAAAGAAGGATAGTAAAAACATTTCCCAAATATTTGTTAGGAGGTGGGATATTTATAAGTTCGATAAAAACTGTATTGGGTATATCTTATTTCTGTTGGGTGAATGCCATTATACCAAAAGCCATGAGAGGAGTTAATTAAGAACTGGAATTTTGAAAGAAAAAAATCTTTTAGAGACGTAATTTCTGTATTATTTGTTCACTTTTGAATATATTGTATAATATGTCTTTCTTTATATATACTGTTTGAGATGTGTGGTTTGAGGGAGATTGAGACCTATCATGGTAACTCTAAGTGTCGTCTGCTAGTTGTGGATTAGCATGCATCTACGCATGCGCAAATGAAATGGACGAGTCCAAAAACTTCTGGAAGGTTGGTGTTGGATGTTCGTATACAGAAAACCGGGAGGGAAGGTGAATAACAAAAAAATTGAAATAGAAAAAAAAAAATTTCACAATCGTAATCATATTTTAATACTTATAGAAAAAAAAATTGGAGAAAGTTAAAACAAGAGATTGTGGGAAAATTAAATTTCATACATCTGTTTTGTTTTATGTTGGCATAATTGTAATTTTCGTTGTTGAAAATGCAGTAATTTGAAAAAAAATTTCGAAAAAATTAATGGATGGGATGACAGTCTGACACGGGTAGCAAACCATTCGCAGAACGAAAATCAAGCTTAGAACGTAATAAATGAACACATCTTCAACAATATATATGGGACAGTGACTCTAGAAATACAGAAAACTATAAACAACACCATGTGAATATTTGGTTGAAAAACCCTTTTCGATAGAAAAAGTCTAAGGCTGTTCATGGGACACGAATCCACATCTACACATATATGTACACACACACACACACACATTCCTACATGCCTTATTTCCTTCCATATCGGCTACATCTAATGGCATTCCTACATATGCGTGCCCCGACTTTGTCTCCCCGTAACTTCCAGAAATATTGATATTTTATAATGAAAAGTTTCAACAAATATGTTTCGGGTAGGGTAGATTCCGATTATATCGGAAATTGAGAAAAAAAAACAAAAACAAAAAAACAAACTGTGTCATTAGGTGGAAAGATGAGTTTCGGAAAATTCACACGAGTTGGCTTGGTTTCGTCATAACGTTCAGAAAAATGGGTATTTTTTAATGAAATTTTCTACAAATGCCTTTCATTACAAATTATATCGATAGTTAGTGTGAAAAGAAAAATAGTGTACACACACATTGTCAGGCATCACAATTTTTTCGAAATTTCAAGTTTCTTTTTGTTGATATATGTGATGTGCATTAGTATGTGTGCAGGGCCCACCAATTTTTTATTTTCATATTAAATTCCGATATAATCCTGACACATTCTGAAAGGTATTTATTGAAAATTTCATTAAAAAAATTTATCCATTTTTCAGAAAGTTGTAAGTAAACAAAGCCGACTCGTGTGAATTTTCCGAAAATTTTCACCTTCACCCTCGGAAAAAAATTGTTCACCATATATCCCAATACAATCAGAATCTACACCTTGTGAAGCATATTTGTAAAAAATTTCATTAAAAAATATTTTTCTGGAAGTTATGAGCCAAAAAATCGGGAGTGGGGGGGTTAGCACACATGTAGAAATATTTAATTTATTTATAGGTTGTAAAGAATAAGGTCTGTGTCGATACAATTTTAAGGTCTTCTGCTACATATGTGGGACGCAGAGATGAATAGCAGAAGAGGTTAAATAATAGCCTAAACAATATTGACAATACACAACTCAACTGTCCTTTTTATTAGCAACAGATTTTCTTTTGTTAGCTTTTATTCTTTTATTGTTTATCCTCGGTCAACTCTGACCTGACAGACCAAATTCCAATCGTAAACAACCCGTCTCCTCACTCCACCTAACTAATGTGTCTTTTTATATTTTTACATACGATTTGGTGTGGTTCGAGGCAGATTTGGCTGCTATTTCTACAACTCGGAAGCCCACATTGCGGCTCCCTCGTTTATTATGAAGGGCTGTGTTCAAACTGTCAATAGGAGAATTAAGTTTTTTTTCTTTTTTTTTTTTCGGAATTGCCCTGTCAGGCACCCAAACATCAGAGTCAGAAACACCTAATTTTCACTAATTGTTCATTGACGGTACTTGTGGAAACTTCTAACTTCTCTAGTCGTAATACTCGAGTTTTCTTCAATTATTACCTTTCAAATATTGTCATCTATGGTTGAGGGCCTTCCACAATGGTTTGCTACCCGTGTCAGACTGTCTTTTCAGCTGAACTCACGTCTAAATTTTGTAAACCATCTTCGAACAGTTGATTCATCTACAACACAAACTCAACAAATGATTTTATACGTTTTCGCAGTATTTTCACTTTTTACAGAAGAAAAGCATTATGTGACGAATATGCAATTTTTGGTTATTCATTTCAAACGACAATTAGGGCTAATTTTTTTAATACTGCAAGCAATTCTGAAATAAATCATACCACGATTATGATTGTTGTATTAAGGGCTTAAAGACACAAATTCTGAAATCGCTCAGAATTTTTGAACAATCTGAGGATCTTTTCGGTTTGAACGGCAGTTTTTTAAAATAATTTCCACGTAACTAAACACTTTTAAACTTCGTATACTGGTAGAATTTGTTTATAAAACATCTTTTTCTCTTGGCTTTATTGAGAAAATTCTATAGTTTGTAAGATATTTGTTGTTTTTTTTCTTCAGTTTCTGCAATTTCAACCAATCAATGACATCTATTGAGGTGAAAACATTCTGTGTCGTATGAATATGTCCCTCGTTTAAGAAACAGATTGGGTTTATTTACATTTGTGAATAAAAAAGACACCCTTCCCCCACCCTAACCCTAACCCTAAAACAGATTGAAATGCAATAGATCGATACTAGGGTCATAATTATGGGTGACAATTTCATATGACACCGCTAGGAAAAACTGCCGTTCAAACCGAAAAGATCCCAATCTGATATATTTGTTTTCCTTTCCCTTTTTTAACCTGCCGCTCGAAACTTCAGGTTATATATTTCCTTCCCTTCACACATACAGTACTATGCACGAATTCCATTCACTACCTAATAAGCCGTATAAATTAGTTTGCACAGACACATATATTTAACCAATGAAATACCGTCTTTTGTAGAAAACGATCATGCGCACTCAGCTACTTACTAACCGGATATGATGAGAGAATATTTTCTGGTGTCCTTTCGAATCTGGTCATAACAGGTTACTTGTTGAGAAAGACTCTTGCCACTCCCCGTTGAACCAGTGAGTGGATTCAGTTGGAAAGTCATTTTCCTTCTGAAAAGACAATATTCTGGTGACTGTCCACTTGCTGAATAACTTGAAGAGATACTAGTCTGCGCAGTATCCTATCCCCTTTGGGAAGGATGGCGGACACCGAACATGATTCTCCGAATAGCGGAGGTGGTCAACAGCATCAGCAACCTGCTCAAGCTGTGGCCGAATTAAGTGAATTTACTGCATTTTTGGGACGGATGGTCTCTGTTGTTTTTGAAGATACTACAGCATCTATCACCGAAGCTTTTAAAAGGGCGTTGGTCGATAAGACGAATACAGACTGCATTCGGAAGTTTTTGTCTGATCCCCAAATCCCCATTTTGCTTGTGCAGAGATCATCACCAAAAGGTTTGTTTTCTTTTAATGATTCTTTATATATAATGAAGAGAATTTTTGTCACGCCTACTTAGGTAACTTTTAGGCATAATTTAGTCCCTACTAAAGTAATTATAATTTACTTTTAATATGTATATTATTTAAAGTTTTATCTTATATATGGGACTGTTTTGAATATCTCTGTACTTAAATTTAATATATACCTCAATGAACGCATATGACACTACAACCCAAAAAAATAAATAAAACGTAAATATCAGTTACTTCAATAATTGTTGAATTCTATAGTTTTCCAATCTAGTGCTAATAAAAATTATTGAATCCATTCCACATGAAAATCCAGTAAAACGGAGATTCTGAGTAACCTTTTGGTTTAATCTTGCGTTTCAAAAAAAAAACCAAATAAAAAGTTGAAAAAATCGACATTACTCCTTTAGTTATAGGTGCGTAGTTAAATGCGTTATCAATGCGGTATTTATTGAAGCAGACCGTATATGCATATATTGGGTTAATCATATATGCACCTAGTGTGGCAACCGCTTTATATATATGTATATAAAGCATGCAGTTGTTTTGGGGTTGAGAATTTGCATATAAGTTTGTCATAATCAGCTATGAGGACGGTTTCTTATTAGGAAGTGCAGTAAAATATTTTAAACACTTTATTCTGTGGCAATTATTTTGTGTGTATTCAATGCCTTTTTTTAAAATTAGTTTTTGGCGTGTTGGGTTATATTTTGTGTTAATATATAACAAAGACAAAATTTAATACAAGACAAAAGCTCATCGGGATCGTGTGAATGACTAATTCCCCTATCCACAAAATTACGTAAAATGAGAGAAAAAATATTACGTTTGACAAAAAGAATTTCTTTTAAAATGCTTCCAGTTCTTTGCTTTATGAAGAGAGTAAAATTGTATTTTGTGTGTGTTTTTAAAATACGTAATTTGAAATGACAGGATTGTCGCAACCAACGAAAGATGACTGCTGCCCTTCACAATCGCTATAATGAATGACATCAGTGCGTTGCGTCAGTAGAATGCGAATTGTTCCCATTTATTTCTGAAAGTATTAGCCAATTCGGACGACAAAGCGACCAAAAACGAAAATTTGCGACAGTGTCAGCCAATAAAGTCACAGTTAGTCGGCTCATGAAGACTTCGGCATACCTACCCAAGTCCTCCCCACCGATTTTGTTTCCTCATAATTTTCAAAAAAAAAAAAAAAAAAAAAAAAAAAATCAAATCAAATCAAATGTTATTTTCTTCAAATACATTCCAGACGGTGTACATTCGGATTATATGTGATTTTTTTTTTCTCGGAGTGTGGGTAACAGTAGTTTCACAAATTCACACGGGTCGACTGTTTTCTCTTTCAGAAAAAGTTTCTACAAATACCTTTCGAGCGGTGTCGATTACCTTTATATCGAAATTTATTTTGGAAAACAAAAGCAAAAACGGTGGGCGGGTACACATAACATACTAACACATCACATACGTGTCTACAAAATAAAACTTGAAATTATGAAAAGATCGTGATGTTTGTATGTGCGTCCGCCAATATTTTTTCATATTACAATTTGAATAAATTAGCACTGTCTGAAAGGTATTTGTAGAAAATAGCTATTTTTTCTGAAAGTTATGATCAAACAGTCGGCTAGTTGCGGTGGTGACGTCGAACTTGTATGCCAATTTTCGATCTTGCTACCTAATTGCGAAAATGCAACTGGTGGAATACAGGCCGACGTTTTAAATGGGTTTGCGGACGGTGTTTCAGAATAGCCATTACTATCCCTTGGAGAAGAAAAAGGGCACGGAATTGGGGAGTAAAATATATAAGTATGGAAATTTTGAAGGAAAAAAATTCGGCAAGACTTCCTTTGCCCCCCCCCCCCCAATACCCCTTAATTTTTTTTCTACACAAACCCAGTTTTCTGAATATCTACCTAATATCTCACAAAGATGCAACATTTCTGTACTTAATGATATTGGTGATGTAGAACTGCACTAAGCTTTTTTTTTATTCTAAAAGTATTTAGCTGTGTTGATCAACACCCTTGTAATTGCAAACCTATGTAGTTTACTAAAGTAGCCATGAAATTATGAATAATTGTAGCATTGGGGGTAGGTGCAGATATGTTTTCCATGCAAATGTCTTTCCAGAGAGTTTATGGACTTTCCTGTCTTAGATTTCTAAGATACAGATCAAAGGGATGATTAAGTTTGCTTTTGCATCAGTCAAATATTCCATTTGTTCTGGAACCAATTGACTTGTCTTCTCTTGATGGCAAAAGACCAGATATCATTGTTATTGGAATGCAAGACACTACTTTGAGATGTCACTGTGGTGGATATTTTTGCCAGACATTTACTGAATTGGGATTGTTTCAGCTGCTGTCACTAATTTTGCATTTTCTCAGTTTTGTTCCAACTGTTTTCAAATTTGGTTTACCAATTTAGTTTTGTATAATTATGAAAATAAAATTCATTTTTGCTATGGATTAATGGTTCTGGTTTTTTTTATCGGCAGAACAAAGATTACTAAATATTCAGTGTTATCTACTAATTATCTCAAACAACTACTTTTAAAACTGCTGGTGTTTCCCTTTAACAGAATCATTTTTATTTGATTTTAGTTTAAAACTTGTGACAATTGTGGAGTGGTGAAAAGACACAAAACCTCCTAAATGATTGTACAAAGCAGTGCTCCCAGTGTCCTTTCTTGTCTTTGCTATTTTCCTCCATGTACATAGAAATTTTAATGAAACAATTCGAAAGGAAAACAGTTTAAAGATTTCTCATGCATGCATACATACATGTGTGTATATATTGGCTTTGTAAGAAAGTAATTTCAGTTTTTTAGTGTGAGTTGAAATTTTTTTTTTCATACAAAGAATGAACTTTAATCAATTCTATATTTTCCATTTTGTTCAATGACCTTTTGCCATCTTTCTAACTTCATGATTCTGTGCTCATAGAACTTCCGATCTTTATCAGCCAAAAACTGAAGCAAGTGTGATTTCAGGTCATCATCATTATTAAAAGTTTAATCATTCAAAGAATTTTGAAAACTTTGAAATAAATGGTAATCTGATGGTGCAAGGTTGGGGGCTATATGGATGTGACATCACTTCCCAACCAAGCTCCAGTAATTTTTTGTGAGTTAAGACGAGTGCGATCTAGTTCCATGGTGGAACATGATTCCTTTATGATTTACCAATTCTGGCTGTTTTTCTTTGATTGCTTCTTCGAGTTTCATTAGTTGTTGACTGTAAACATCCGAATTGTTTGGTTCCTTGGAAGCAGCTCAAAATACACAACACCTTTGTAATCCCACCAAATTGACAGCATGATTTTTTTTTTATTTTGATACAATTCAGCTTCAGTGTGATTTGTATTGGTTCATTACACTTGGACCATGATCGGTTTCAATTGATGTTATTGTAGACAAACCATTTTTCATCACCAGTGATGATTCGTTTAAAAAAAAAAGGTTGATTTCACTGTGTTTGAGATGCATATCGCTAATACTGATTCGTTGTGTTATGTGAATCTTTTTCAATTTATGTGGAATCCAAATATTGAGATTCTTGATGAATCCAAGACATTTTAAATGGTTTTCAATTGTTGTCTGCAATCTCTCGAACAGTTATGACAATCAGATTCAGTTATGACTTTGATTTGGTCATCATCAAATTCAGTAGGTTGACCAGAATGTAGGTCATCTTCGAAAAATCTCAAGAACGGAATTTTTTAAACCATTTCTGACAATGCCATAAACTTCACATATCTCTTTGAGTCTCAGCTGCTTTTTTGCCTTTATGGAAATAAGAAAGCAAAATGTGTCAAATGCTCATTTTTGCACTCCATGTTAAAATTGACACTCAACTATCAACTGTAAACAAAATTACGTGCAATTTGCTTCAAAAGTAAAAGCTAAAAGTACTGGCTATCAAATGTCAAAGGAAAAATTCATAATCTTAACAAGTCATTAAAAAATTATAACTATTTGCAAAAAATGAAATTACTTTCTTGCCAACCCAACAGACACACACGCACTAATCCTTTTTTTTTTTAATGCTTTGTTAGAACAAGTCTGCATATGCTTTTACTACAGTTAATACTAAAAAGTATTTTGTCCTTTAATAAGCAGTTAACATAAATGGACAGATACTGCCAATTACTTTCATTATAGAATAGTTACCTTCTTAGAAATAGTTTACTTTATTACGATGTCTGAAGAATTATATATATGTGTAAGAGAGATAGAGAGAAAGGTTTGATGATGCAAACAGTTAAAAATGTCATGCTTTGAGTTCTGTTTTTCCTAATATTTAGCAGAAGCAACAGTGGTGCACAAAACCCTTAATCACTCTGTTGCTTCTGCTAAAATATTAATAATATATATTTAGTGTCCAACCCATGCTAGCATGGAAAGCGGACATTAAACGATGATGATGTGTTTGTCTTTTTCACTTTCCCATCCTCAAATGTCCACGATATGAAATTGAAAGTAATGGTATCTGGTAGCCATCTTGAGTAACGAAAAATGGCTGTGAAGACTTGGTAACTTAGTTTAATTTTAGAAATATACTTCTTTTGAATAGCTGTTCAAAATTATGTATATGGGATGAAAGTTATTGCACTCTGGGCCTTGAACACGAAACGTAGGAGGGCAAAGCGTTTAAATAAACCAAAAGAAATAGCTTTTAATATTTTTGATTACTTTTTTTCAAAACCATCTTCAATTTTCCATGTTGTAAACATCAGATTCCAACTGTTAAATATAAAATTAAAAACACGAGAAAATAAAATTTCTCAATTACACAAATTACCAAAATATGCAGAGTCAGAATCTCTGATGTTCAAAAGAAATCTGAAAAACTATTAGTGGAAGTGATTTACTGCTTTCCTCTTGTTTTACTGACTAAGCAATAATAAAATAGTTTCAGAACCACCACCCATTAATTTTCTGTTTTAAATTTCATTTTTCATTTGACACAATTTCACTTTTTTACACTCCAGCTTTGTTATTAAGCTAAATCTTTCTCAAATTATATTCTGTGGTGGGTGGTGTGGTGTCATTACTGAAATGCCTGTCTTGAGGCTAAATTACATATAAGAACAAGCCACTCCATCCTTTAAAAAATTTTAAAGATGGAAACAAATTAAACCAAAGTTGAAGTGAAACTAAAAGGAACTGAATTGTTTAGGTAAAAATGGAAGCTTCCAGATCGAATTGTGGATGGGTGTTAAACTGTGCTGCTGTAAAGGAGATACATGGTTACCTGACCAGAGGGAAGGAGAGAGAGTGATCAAGAATGAGGGCAGAAACAGGTTTATTGCTGTAGAGGAGATACATGGTTATTTGGGCAGAGCAAGGGAGAGAGTAGGAGACAGTAGGAGAAGGATGGCTGCAAGTACCAGGGTACACTTACAAGGAACAGGGATCAGGACAAAAATGGGACGGTAGAGTAAAGATAAGGGAGATGAATTGTAGTAACTGCTGGCTGGGTATCACCTAGGAGTCAGGAGTGGTGGAATGCAGTGACTGGAGTATACTGCCTTCATTTCCCTCTAGTCTACGCATGTCTCCCGCATTCAGAGTATGATGCACCACCCTCATACAGTCTACCTTTCACTGTGAGAGAGTCCTTTTATTGCCAACAAAAGTAGTAGCTCTCTGAACTTTCTCCATCCTATTCATATTCTAGAAACAATACTTTCAGAGCATCCACCCCCATTGCTAATTTGATCAACTAGGTAACAAACTATCTACTACCTCAAGAGAGCCTCCTAGACATTTCAGAGAGTCTAAGTCCTGTGTGATCTTAGTGCTTATTGTTTAAATATTTGCAGAAAACAAAGGACACAGTGTGTTGCAGTTTGTTGGATAGTGAAGTAATTTATTGTTAATGCGATTACTGTATGTAACACCTGGTACATTTTACCATGAACACATGTTTTTCATGTTTAGAAAATAAATAATTCAGAGATACCATCTGCCTAAAAACAATATTTGAATTAGTGTTAGCATATTTCATGCAGGTAGCATTAAAAAGCTAACTAGAAATATTTATGCTTTTTTATTTTTATTAACAGTTAACATGACACATAGTAACATGACCTGTTATAACTAGCAGTCAAGTCTCCATCTGATATCCCGTTGTACTAGAATAAGATAAACTGCATTAGGTAATGTAGTTTTAGATCTATTTCTTATGATAAAAAAAACTGGATAGTTATGGCTGGTGTCTCTCATAAATCTGTTCTTGATCAGTCTTATTTTGGATGTGATTAGCAGAAATCTAATTACCAATGTTGCTTGATAAAAATTTAAAAGTTTTGTTACCATATTTCTGTGGAAATAACATTGTTTGAATAAATTTTTTAACTGAAGAATTTAGTAAAATAAATTAAGCTGGTGTTAGGAACAATTTTTACAGGAAATTTTAATGGATGGTTATAATTTAGATCACTTAAAGTTTGTAACAACTAAAGACAGTCTCAAGTGGGTTGATATCAAAAGGGTTAATGCTTTTTATGCAAGTATTTTATGAGGACAGTTTCATTTCTAAAATTTTATAGTAATAAAATGTATCTCAGTTCCTTCTTGTGACTTGCATTTTCCCTTTGCAGTCTATAGTTTTTACTCTCTCACCTAGAAAAGTTCTTTTCTAGTTATCCCTAGTATCATACCAAATCACTCTGAAGAAGACATTTAATATTTTAATAGTCTCATTCTATAGTTTGCTAGATGTTTTGAAAACCAGGGATAAATGAATTTGGGAGCAAATTCAGTTAATTGTATGCATTGCAGTCTGGGAATATTGTACTCACTTCACTCAATCTTTTTACATGTCTAGACTCTGGTGGTGGGCAAGGTGAACTTGATCTGTATGTTGCCATTTCCTTGCATTTAAACATTAGTGTGGTGCATATGAGTATTTGGGTCAGAAAGTTGTGACTTTATTTAGGTGTGTGCATTTGTTTGTCTTGACTTAGTAGGAGCTACAGCATTCTTAAGATGTCCTGTTCTGAAGTATTGATTTTTTTTTTTTTTGGATGATTGTATGTAGTAGCAGGGGATGCAAGAAGTTTAGACTTAGCTGCAATAAAAAATTATGTCCCTTGCATATTAATGTGCACTTTCATTTTTAGTATTTTTGTTTTGATGTCCTGCGTGATCATGCCAGTTACCAGCTTTTCCATAGATTATTGATTAATAATATTACTGATTTTTCTGTGGTGTTGCTGAACTTTGCTTTAGTCTATTGTTAGTTTTTATCGGGCTGAGTAATTCAGTAGCGTAATTAGTTGTCTATTTTTATGCTGCCATTTTTTTTTAATAAAAAAAAAATTTTTTTAGGCGTGGTGATATCTTGTTGAATGTGTTCACTACCGTGTCTATGTTGATGATGGAGTTGTTCTGCAAACCTAAATTTTTTTTCTGTAAGACATTCAACCAAGTCATTTGAATCTTGATTTTATTTTGTTCATTGATGTGTGTTACGATAAGTAGGTTTGGTTGTGATAGCTACATGTATGGAGCGAGCAATGATTTCTATAGGGGATTTGTAATTAGCTTGGTAAGGTGTGTTGATTAGAACACAAAGGTAGTTTAGTTGTGATGCTATTGTATCACTCCTGTTGCCTATATTTTTATGGCTACACTAAAGTCTACTCCATTTAAATAGTGTTTTGATTTGTGTGTGAAGTTATTGTGTTTGGGACATTTTAGTGCCATAGTATGTAGACCAATTCTAGGGTATATTTTAGATTGCTAATTCCACCAAATATACCACTAGTTTTGCTTTATCAGCTCTCTCATTGCAAATGTTGTTTGCCTTTCTATAGGCTAATGTATTTTCTCTTGTGCTGATATTAGGAAATGCAATTGCATTATACATTAGATCTCTTAGAAGTTAGTCCTGTTCTTGTGTATCTTTGAGGTGCTAATTCCCAAAATATCAGTTCTTTTTCAGATCTGCTGTTTTAATACAAAAATGGTATTAATGCTATTAATATATTTACATGCTATTAAAATTACCACATATTTCTAGATCAGTTTATTTCAGTACAAAAGCTTTGAGGAAAGGCAGTGAACCAAGGTAGCTCACTTTTACAAGTATTAGGCTGTCTGGAAAGTTATGAGCATTTTTTAATATGCAAGCAGGGATATAAATAATTGACCTTTCAATAAATTTTATTCAATGAAAATTTCCATTATTATTAATGACCTTTACCCATCTATCAGTCAATTGAAATATTCCATCAGCATAAAATCTGACTGTTTTCGAAGAAAAAAAAATTATCTAGATGCATGTTTTTCCTTGCAATGAGTTCTGTAGAGACGGAAACAAGTGGTAGTTGGATGGTGCAATATCAGGAGAATATGGTGGGTAGGGTAAGAGATCCCAGCCAAGTTCACATAACTTTGTTCAGATACCAAAAGACACGTGGTTGGGCATTGTCTTGTTGGAACACTACCCCTTTCTTATTGGTAATCTCTGGCCTCAGTTCTTTGATGTTTTTGTATCAAACTAGCCAGCCTATGACAGTACTCATCAGAATTAGGGTTTGGTTTTGTGGGAGAAGCTCATGCTTTTATGATCCCATCAAACACAAACCATTGCTTTTTTGACATGGATATTCATCTTTGGTTGCTATTTTGGAGGATCTTTAGCAAACTCCAGGATCTTTTTCACACTACCCCATTACGGAGGATCTTTAGCAAACTCCAGGATCTTTTTCACACTACCCCATTACGGAGGATCTTTAGCAAACTCCAGGATCTTTTTCACACTACCCCATTACAATTGATCTGGATCTAAACTACGACAACCAGAACACAATGTACATCCCAGTAATCACTTGACCTGTCAGAAATAGCAGTTAATTCTACTTTAGATCACATCCTATGGGAGAATACATTTATGTTGCATTTTCATGATTACTTGCAGCTATTAAAAAAGACACATGATCTTTTAGGAATAGTAGCACATCTCAAATCGCAGCCCATCTTATGTCTAAATGTTATATACATTGGATAGAAATAGCAGCCTTATCTCCTTCAAATGACAGCCTACCATCAGCAAAAGCACATATTTGATAATGTAAGCCAGAGTCCTTTCACACACCTGAAATGGAGGATACTCATAAGTTGAATACTTTTCATCACGAGTCTGCTCCATAATGAATGACCTGGAACTAAACCACAGGAGAATACACAACAAAAATATACATGAAATGAAGAAAAACCAAAGCAGACAATACAACTATGCACAACATATATGTAGTCTTGTTTTGTACCAATCTGTTTGTTTCTCATTTTCTCATTCACTCTATTTTACTGACAAATACATCATATATAATAGAAATATATTCACTTTTCACTATGTTAAATACCATGTCACTGCCAAATATGCAATCTTCAAAATAGCATGTTTGTGCTAGTATTTGATGTATATTGTGCAGGTGTGAGTGTGTGGATATGGACTTTAATTTCAAACCATGTGGTTCTATCTCACCACATGGCTCCATGGGCCAACAAATACCTGTGAGCAAATTTGTTTGACAAACTGTATAAAAGCCTGTTTTGTTTGTGTGTGTGTGTGAATGTTTACATTCTGTATCTTTGTATGAAAGTTAATCAACAAATGGTGACATATTGACATTCTGTATCAACTCTCATGCTTTTGAAGACAAGTGGAATAAAAAAAGAAAATCCCTTGAAAAATTGATAAGGGTTAGCAATAGGAAGGGTAATTGGCTCCTTAGGTTTTTATCCAACCTCCATTAGTTTGAAAAAACAATGGATAAATATGTGTTTGTGAGTGCATTGGCATGACCCTATGGTTAAGCTATGTATATTAATTTCTTTTAGATGATTCTGAAGATGTGGAAGGTGTATCAGAAAGTGAAGAAGGTCCTGAAGGAGCAGTATCTTACCTTATATCCTGTGAAATGCATTATACCAGTTCAAAGATGAGCAGGTAACTTAATTTTTCATTGAAAGAAAATCATTAAGCAATAAATTTGAAGAATTCTAACATAAAAGATAAATGCTTATCAATTGATTTAGATATATTTTAGAACATAAGTAAACAGGAATATTCTATATTTTTATAATTTTTCCATTGCAGCATTATTTTCATTAAGAGAGGTCAAATTGTTGAGCAGGACAAAAGTTTTCCTTCCCAGCTCCGTATCATGAACTTCAGTGAAGGATCTCCTTATGAAACTCTTCATTCATACATCAGTCATGCTGTTGGACCATTTTTCAAGTCTTACATCAAAGAAACTGGAAAAGCTGAAAGGTATAAATGTTAAACATTTGCATGGTTAAACCTTAGTTTTTCATATTAAAATACAATATCTATTTTCATCTCTGAGATATATATCCTCTATTTCTTATTATTTTGCTAACCAGGTTATACTTTTTAATTTTATTTCCTGAAGGTGCATGGCTTAGTGGTTAGTGTATTTGGCTCATGATCATAAGGTTGAGAGTTTGATTCTTGGTTGTATGTTGTGTCCTTGAGCAAGACATTTTATTTTACATTGCTCCAGTGCACTCAGCTGGCAAAAATGAACCTGTAGTTCAATGGGCCAGCTTTGTCACATTTGGTGTGTCACACTGACTGTCCTTGAGAACTACATTAAGGGTCTGTGGAGTGCTCCACTTGCACATTAATTTCAAGAGCAAAGTGTTCTTTTTAGTGAATCAGCTGGAACACTTGTCTTCATAAATGGAGTACTCAGCCATCATTTGCCTCATTCAGTATCTGGAACAAATTTCATGTTGAATGAACACCAACCTCACCAGTCTGAGAGGGCTTATCAAAGCCTCAATTACTGCTTCTACAACTAAGTAATAAAATAATCAGCAATATGATTATTTTAAAGATAGGCATTTTTGTTTTGTGAATGCATTTTAACTGATCCTGTGTCATATATTACAATCATCCAGCTTCTAAAATTTTCATTTTAAATCCTGAATATTCTCTCTTTTCACTGTTTTGTTAAGTTTATGACATGAGATTCACCTAGTCTCTAAACTTAGATAAATGTACACTTTTCTAATTTCTGATAATTTTATGGAATGATAGTGTTTTATTGTTAAGTAAGTTATATTATGGGATTTATGTGTATGACTTTTAATATCCACTTGCTTGCATGGAAATTACAGGTTAAAATTATTCCTATAGACTGAGTGTCTATGCTATTTTATTATGTATGCAAAAATATTAAAGCATGCATAAAAAATGCTTTTGTAATATTTTAATATGTGTTCAAAGAATATTTTGTATGATACTGAAGAATATAGCAATAGATAATACATTAGCAAAGATAACACTAAAGAAGTATTTTAAGACAAAGCATCTATTTTGAATATTGAACATCAAATTTGTTTCTCATCTCAAACTATTACTAGGTTGTTACTAATCATATTGTCATATTCTTAAGTCCCTAATTTAAAATTTTTTGCACAGTTTGACTGATTATTACTTTTAAATTTCCAAAATAAAATATCAGTTGATAATTTTTATTTTATTATATTCAATATGCTGTAATTGTCTACAAAATTAAACCAAAAAATATTTTTCAAACTTCAATAAAGGGATGGTGACAAAATGGCTCCAACTGTGGAAAAGAAAATTGCTGAACTTGAAATGGGCTTGTTACATTTGCAACAAAACATCGATATTCCAGAAGTTAGTCTTCCTGTGCATCCAGCTGTTCAAAGTGTCATAAAAAAATGTTCAGAAGAAAACCGAAAGCCTAAAGTCGAAGATTTTGGGAATAAAGTTGAAGATCCTCAATTTCTCAATGCTTTGCAAAGTGGTGTTAACCGATGGATTAGGGAAATACAAAAGGTAATTCTATTTCAGGGTCTTTTTTCCTTTCCATAATTAAAATTTTGTAAATTTATTTTCGAAATATTTCTATTGCATGTTTCATATATTTTTTTGATACCTTTGGAATATAGGTGACAAAACTGGATCGAGATCCTGCTTCTGGAACTGCATTACAGGAAATAAGCTTTTGGTTGAATCTTGAAAGAGCATTGCTTCGTATTCAAGAAAAGAGAGAAAGTGTTGAAGTAGTCCTGACTTTGGAAATCTTAAAACATGGCAAGAGATTTCATGCAACAGTCAGTTTTGATACTGATACAGGTAATTTATTTACATTTATGTATCATCATCATTATTTAACATCTGCTTTCCATGCTAGCATAGGTTGGACGATTTGACTGAGGACTGGCTAACCAGATGGCTGCACCAGGCTCGAGTCTTATCTGGCAGAGTTTCTACAGCTGGATGCCCTTCTTAACACCAATCACTCTTTTATGTGCAACGACCTCACTTGAATGTTTTTTTTATGTGCCATCAGCACAGAAGCCAGTCAGCTGCTCTGGCAACGATCACGCTCGGATGGTGCTCTTAGCACTCCACTGGCACAGGTGCTAGTCATTGAATTTGATTTGATTTCAATTTCACTTGCCTCAACAGGTCTTCGCAAGCAGAGTTTAGTGTCCAATGAAGGAAAGGTATGCATAAATGGGCTGGTTACACTCCTGGCATAGGCTATGGGTTATGGTCTCACTTGGCTTGCCGGGTCTTCTCACGCACTGCATATTTCCAAAGGTCTTGGTCACTAGTCATTGCCTTGGTGAGGCCTAATGTTCAAAGGTCATGCTTCACCACTTCATCCCAGGTCTTCCTGCGTCTACCTCTTCCACAGGATCCCTTAACCGCTAGGGTGTCATACTTTTTCCCACAGCTATCCTCATCCATTCTCGCCACATGACCATACCAGTGCAGTCGTCTCTCTTGCACACCACATCTGATGCATCTTAGGTCAAACTTTTCTCTCAAGGTACTTACACTCTGTCGAGTATGCACACTGATATGAGACATCCATTGGAGCATACTGGCTTCATTCCTTGTGAGCTTATGCATGTCCTCAGCAGTCATGGCTGTTTGTACATGTATGATACAGTCTACCTTTTACTCTGAGCAAGAGGCCTTTTGTCACCAGCAGAGGTAAGAGCTCTCTGAACTTTGCCAGGGCTATTCTTATACTAGCAGCTACACTTTCAGTGCACCCTCCCCTGCTACTGACTTGGTCACCTAGGTAACTGAAGCTATCAACTAAGTCTAATTTTTCTCCTTGAAATATGGCGGAAGTTGTTCTCTGCACATTTTCAGTGTTTATTGCTCCTGAGAATCTGCCACATACAAAAACGATCTTCCCAGTTAGCCTTCCTTTGATATTGCTGTACCTCTTATGTGTCCATAGCTTACACTGGATTTATCTTATAGCGTTTCTACTTACGCCTTTTCTACAAATTGAGCAGGGCCATCTACCTGAAGGGATTTGTGGTTTGCCTGCCTTCCTACTTATAAGGACTTTGGTTTTAGCTAGGTTGACTCTAAGGCCCTTCGATTCTAATCCTTGCTTCCACACCTGAAACTTCTCCTCTATTTCTGATGGTGACTCAGCAATTAGAGCAAGGTCTTCGACATAGAGGATCTCACAGGGGCATCCTGTTTTGAATTCCTCTGTTATTGCCTGGAGGACTATGATAAATAGGAGGGGGCTGAGGACTGAGCCTTGGTTGACCCCTACCTCTACCCGGAATTCTTCACTGTACTCATTGCCAATCCTCACCTTATTGACAGTGTTTCTGTACATGGCTTGCACAGCTCTCACTAACCATTCATCTATCCCTAGTTTCCTCATTGACTGCCAGATAAGGGATCGGGGTATTTCTCCTGCAGCTGTCTTACCAGAAATATAGCATCAGTGGTGCTTTTCCCTGGCACGAACCCAAGCTGCATCTCATTTAAATTGACTCTCTCCCTAATTAGTTGGGCTATAACCCTCTCCATGACCTTCATTACCCGATCCAACAACTTGATACCTCTGTAATTATTTGGATCTAATGCATCACCTTTACTTTTGTAGCAGTTGACTACGGTGCTGCTACACCAGTCATTTGGTATGATTCCTTCGTTTATCATCTGGTTAACTATACAAGTGACTAAGCTATAGCCAACACCGCCAGATATTTTGAGCATGCAATATTATTTGTAATTGTAAAATTTTCTATAAATCTTTTGTGCAATTTAAATTGATTTCTGATTTAAGAATAATTAAATTTCTCAAGTTAAAATTGTATTTTAATGGTCTAAAAAATATTTATTAGGTTTGAGGTCAGCCATGGTCACAGTTAATGACTATAACCAACTCATGAAAGATTTTCCATTGAATGACTTGTTGGCGGCAACAGAGCTTGATAGAATTCGAGCTGCTTTACAAGCCATTTTCAATCATTTAAAGAAAATTCGACCAACAAAATATCCAATCCAGAGAGCATTAAGACTTGTTGAAGCAATTTCAAGAGATCTCAGTACACAATTGTTGAAAGTAAGTGAAAAATTCTGTTTTACACAATTTTTTTTTTTGTAAATATTTGTGATGCTCATAAAATTTCAGTAGCTTGTCTTCCTTTTCTTAATTTTTGTATAATTTGCTCTTTTAGGTTTTGGGAACTCGAAGACTCATGCATATACCTTATGATGATTTTGAAAAGGTGAGTTTGTTTTAAATTTTTTTTATTTGCAGTTATATACAGTTGCTATTGTTAAATTGGAAATAATCCTTCAAACAGAGTTACTGAAGTAAAATTAAAAATTTTTTTTTTTGTTCAGGTTATGTCTGCTTGCTTTGAAGTATTCAGTACTTGGGATGATGAATATGATAAGCTTCAAGGTCTGCTGCGAGACCAAGTGAAAAAGAAGAGAGAAGAACATCTTCGCATGGTGTGGAGAGTAAATCCTGCTCACAAACGCCTCCAAAGTCGTCTTGATCAAATGAGAAGGTTTAACTTGGTTTTTAATTTTATTTTGTGAATTTGAAAAATGTTGATTTTAAGATAGAAAAAAAGATAGTTACATTTCTTTAAATGCTGAAGATAATGCAGTAGATGAAATATTTGAGCTAGTTTGTTGTGGTTTTGCAGATTTAAATTTTTTGTAGAAATTGTCAAATTTCATCTACCATGGATATGATGTGCATAAGAAACAGTTTTGAAACACTTCAAAGCTGCAATTGCTTATTGTTGCTTATATTCTAGAAATCTCTGAGACTTGATCATAGTTCCTATGGGAAACTTTAAAATTTTGTAATTTTACTGTAATAGTAGCTATTTTGAAATTATAATATAGTAATATCTTTATAAAAGTACTGTTTGATCTAAGATTGACTATGGAAGGACTAGTATATGAATGAGTACGATCTAAGTATGTTCTCAATTGCAAAATCTCAACAGAAAATTTAATTTCGTAATGAGATGTGAAATAAAATATCTTCTATTCATCATAAATCAAGAGATAATGCTAGTTATATGATTATGAAGCAGTATGTTTCATTTCCTTGTTAGTATTGTGCCATCTCACATTCAAACTATGCTGAATCCCACTGTTTTCCTTCAATTGCTTCAATCTTGCTAAGGAAGTATATTTACATAATCATTTTAAATATTATATAACCTTTGTTTTGGTAAAGATATTGTCATTGTGAAATGAATGTCTTGTTTATTTTAATATTGTTAAAATAAGATGAGGTACACTAGTAATAAATTTTAAAAGTTGCTGTTTTAATTTGATGTGGAAAACTTTTTAATTTATCAGTTTTTATTTCTATATTTCTTTTCTTTAAAGTTTGTGAATCTACCAAATTTTGATTTTTACAGATTCCGCCGCCAACATGAACAACTACGTCAAGTGATTTTGCGTGTGTTGCGGCCATCTCCCAGTAAAGCTCGTGCTGGTACACCCTCAACTGAAGAACCTGAACCCCAGATAGAACCAATGGTAGATGAAGCTGCTGATGCAAATGCTATTGAGGTAAAAAAGAAAATCAATATAATTATTTTAGAAGTAATTGTGTAATTTTAGTAAGTTGTTTTAGCTTTTAAAGTAAATTTTTAGATAAGTTGATTAAGGCTGCTCAGTGAGTAAGTGATGACTCCTCGTTGTAGTTTATTTTACCACCATGAACTATGTAAAATTATTTAGTTTCATTAGGAAATTAATTTAGCATACCTTTTAACCAGTGAAGATACATGGCTTAGTGGTTAGGGTAATCAGCTCATGATCATAAGGTTGAGCTTGATTCCTGGCAGCATGTTGTGTCCTTGAGCAAGACACTTTTCACATTACTCCAGTCTACTCAGCTGGCAAAAATGAGTTGCACCTGTACTTCAAAGGGCCAACTTTGCTACACTGTCACACTGAATCTCCGGGAACTACGTAAAGGGTACATGTCTGTGCAGTGCTCAGCCATTTGCACTTGAATTTCATGAGCAGGCTGTTCTTATTATTGGATCAGCTGGAACCATCGTTGTCATAATCAACGGAGTGTCAGTAAAACCATTTAACTCTTTCAATGAAACAACTGAAAAAGCCAAATAGGGAGACTCTACATGATCACTTGACCAACTCTAAATAATAGCAAAATTTTCTTAAATTACATCCTATTATCTTTAAAAAAAATTAAGGAAAAGGTGCATTTAGTAATGTCTGATAAAAGATAATGGAACATCTTTGAGATCTGCTTGATTAGAGTGGAAATTAAACAGCAATTACTAAATGCTTTACTGTTCCTGCTTATTTGGACAAACTGAATTTATTTGTTTATATTAGTTATATCACTGGATATTTCACTGCTTTAGTGTATTTGCTACCCCGAGTGAAATGTAGATTTCATAAAATTGCAAATCATTTGAACATGGTTATATATGTTCCTAACATAGCAATGTTCAAATTTTTGTGATTTAAGTTTGAATTTGACTTTAATGTTGTGAAAGGCTGTAGAATAATGTTAAGTGTGAGATCATTGCATACAAACATTTAAAACAAAACTAATGATAGTTTATCTCCTTTTTGTATTTGATTTAAATGGTTTCTTGTATTTTTAGGAAGTAAACTTGGCTTATGAAAATGTGAAAGAAGTTGATGGCCTTGATGTTTCCAAAGATGGGACTGATGCTTGGGAAGCTGCAATCAAAAGGTAAAAGGTTATTCTTTTTTCAAAAAGTAGATTTTATTTGATATCTAAAATTATATTGACTACACAGTAAATATTAACTTCTCATTTGTAGATATGATGAAAGAATTGATCGGGTTGAAACCAGAATCACAGCAAAATTAAGAGATCAATTGGGAACAGCTCGTAATGCGAATGAAATGTTTCGCATATTCTCCCGATTCAATGCCCTTTTTATTCGGCCCCACATCAGAGGTGCCATCAGAGAATACCAGACACAACTCATTCAAAGAGTTAAAGATGACATTGAAGCATTACATGAAAAGTTCAAAGTAAATAAACTTTCTTACTGTTCTGTAGCTAGAAGCAGTCAGGAAAGCTTTTTATTTTCAATATTTAAAAACTCTTACATCTTTCATTTTATTTCTTTTATTTGAAATGTTGGATATAACTTTTAGTTGAGAGCTACAAAGTTGGATTCTCTGTATTGACACACTGGCCATTTTTTCCTGTCTATAAGGTTATTTTACCTGTTCCTTTACGATGTTTCATAGTTATTCTACTGTGTTTGAGATTTCCTTCATTTCTAAAATAACTTAATTTCACATTTATTGGAACTGTTATTGTGAAATCTAATTTTGGCATATTTCATAATAATTACTTTCTCTATATCTTTGAAACATAGGTCCAGTATGCACAAAGCAAAGCTTGTCGTATGAGTAAAGTAAGAGATTTACCTCCTGTTTCTGGATCCATCATATGGGCTCGTCAGGTAAAAATTTGATTCAGTAAAATTTACAGAATTTTTTTTCTTGAATAATTTGCAAACCTGATTTGAAATATTTAAATATACATATGATTAAATTATAAAATTACATGTGATTTATTTAAATTTTGGTAATTCACAATCAGATTAAAGCAACTGGTTATAATATAATTTTTTAAAAGCAATATGAAATACATTCATTTATTTGAAGCCATTTCTTAGTTCTTAATTATAAGTTGATTATTTTTTAAGACAAACAATGCAAATTTAGATTGAAATACTTTCTGCTTAAAGATTGAACGACAGTTAAGTGCATATATGAGACGTGTTGAAGATGTTCTTGGCAAAGGATGGGAAAATCATGTTGAAGGCCAAAAGTTGAAGGGAGATGGTGATAGCTTCAGAGCCAAGTTGAATACTCAAGAACTGTTTGAAGAATGGGGAAGAAAAGTAAATATAATTTTGAAATATTTTTATCCATTGATGTGATATAATTGTGATTTGTTTGTTTATTTTTTTTTTGTTTGACTCTATAAATTACTAAATATATTGTAACTGAGATGCAATAGGAATACAGCGAATATGATTTACATCTGAAATCTATTGTAAGTTATTCAAATTCAGATACGACTTGTGAAGTTTTCTTTTCTGATACCCTGAAAATGTAACAATCTTTACTCCGCAGTACCAATTCTATCTTAGCAAACAAAAGAATATATCAGTATACAAAATTTCTTCTATGCAATCTTATTAACTTGCCCAAACTGGATATTATATGTTTTCCAAGACAATGTGTACATTGTTCCAAGCTGGATGAGGATCTTGTAGATTATGTTTTATGGATCTGCTACCTGTTTCTTTTAAATTTCAATTAAATGGTTCCAGGGTTGAGTTAACTCAATAAACAAGAACTTTAATGAATTGGCGGAATGACTTGACTCAGTATAGGAAACTGGTCTGGGCATTGGTTGGATTAATATACAAGTTTGAAATAAGGTTAAGAATATGGGATCCCAAGAATATTTAGTTAAGTGATTCACGTAATTAATGGAAAAGTTAATTGAACAATATTGCAGACTAAAAATCTAACATAGCATTAAATTACTAGGAAACTAATGAAAAATATGATATTTAAAAAAATGTATTAATGCTGTTTCACAGATTTGAGTGTTGAAGCAGTTTTGTTGATCTATAATTTTTATATTTAATTTTCCAGGTTCAGCAACGACAGCTCAGTGTTTCTGGCCGTATTTTTAGCATCCAGAGTACCAAATCAAGGCAAGTGGGGAAAGGAAATGTATTGAGGCTGGTCGTCAATTTTCAGCCCGAGATCATCACTCTTTCCAAAGAGGTAAGTTATTCTTGATGGAAACATGAATAAACAATATAGTTTAATAAATGGAAGTATATTTTTCTAATGGATTTATGTTAGAGGTTTATGGAAAATTTAGTCACTTTTAATTAATTAAATATTATACTTATTAAAATATCTTTTGTTTCTTAAATTATCATTTACTTTTATTACTTCTAAAATATTACAAGTATAGCAGTTAATTAAAACTGATTTTCTAAAAGCTATTTTGTCAGTTATTTTGCTAAAAATAAAGCTATTGACCCATTTCTTTCTGTCTTTCTATTTGGCCCTTTTCATATTTTTGATTTTAAAGTTCAATTTATCTGTCATGATTAGCAACATTTAAGTAATTAGTGTTCTCATTTGACATGTTACATTGTCATTATCATCATTTTCATCACTGCTACCATTAAGATATCTGGATAAGTGACCTTCATTTAATATATCTCCAACAATTGCAAATCCTCATTATTAAGTACTTATATTAAAGTCATGTAAGTCACCTCTCTCAACATTAATCAAAAGCAATAAGTGGGTCTAATTCATAGAATATTTTATGTGCTACATTTGTTCAATTATTTCTTTTTTTTTTATCTTCTACAGGTTCGCAATTTACGATGGCTGGGTTACAGAGTACCACTGGCCATTGTGAACAAAGCTCATCAAGCTAATCAACTTTACCCATTTGCTATTTCTTTGATTGAAAGTGTTCGTACTTATGAAAGGACTCTTGAGAAAGTAAGATCTGAAATATATTCTTTAATTAATTTATACTGGTTATATCATAGGTTTTATGTCTACTTTGCTAGTTGGTAAGAATTAGATGGGTTATCATGGTCCAAGTCACTACTCACAGAAAGCTACTTCTAAAGATAAGGCATTCATACTTGTCATTTAGCTTGTTACATATAGCTGGGATGCCCTTCCTAATGCCTACAAATTATGTACTTGTGGCAACATTATTCTTCAGTAAGACTTTACTAGAAGGGCCTCATAACCCTCATTCCTCTGCTCCTTTAGCCACCCACTTTACAGTGTAAACAGTTGTATAGGAGAGTTGTGCTTGTAGACAGTAAATGTAAATTTGAAGAGGAAACGAGTGACAGAAAGGCTAGACATGAGTATTTGAAAAGGGGTGATAAGAGTGTAAATATGAGTGTAGAGAGTATTCAAAAGAGGGCATGTATATTTGTTAGGGTGACTGATGAGAGGAATTGGAGTGAAAGAAGAAAAAAGACCAGAATAAGTGGGAGGTATGAAGGAGGCAGGGTTTGAAGTGGTGTTGAGAGGAGAGTGATAATCAATGGTAGAAGTGACCAAAGGTAAGGATGATAGATGAAAAGAATAGTATAATGGCAAGAGTCTGGGCTATTTGGGTTGAAGGAGAGGAAGTGGTTGGCAGTGGCAGAAATGGACAGAGATAGAGGAGAGGATGTGATAAAGGCATGAGTAAGGGAGGAGCGGCAATAAAGGTGGTTCAGGGAGAGTAAGTGCAGGCTGGCAGCACCCCTTTGTGAAGTTAGTATATCGGATGGTTAGAAATAATGTTGATCTCACGTGTCGTCCTATATATATATATATCTGGGTCTGCTGAAGAGCAAATGGGCAGAGTAGTGTGGATGGTGTACTCAGCATAGGTGATGGAGGAGATAAGTTACAGACTATGAAAAGTTGGGGTGAGCAATAGGTAGTGGAGTGGGGCAAGCAAAAGATGTACGGTGGTGTGGAAGGTGTGTGTAGGCCTGGCAGGATAAAAATACTGCGACTTCTGAACATTACTCTTCAGTTAGAATGTGCATCACTGTAAGTGGACAGCTCTTTTACAGCACCACATATCAATCAGTATGGTTCTTTATCTCCTCCATGGGATGCAGCATCAAGTTAGCCTTCACTATTTTGTCCCATGTCTTTTTTTGGTCTCCTCCTTCTGCAGGTTCCACTAACTTCATTGTACTTGGCACTTCTTTATGTAGTAGATTATATATAAAATGTATTTTTTGGGGATAAATTAAGTAGATAAGGTTTTGTTATATCTTTCAGTTAGTTACAAAGAAAAATTTGTTTTTATCACTTGGTTATATCTTTATAGGTTGAAGAAAGATCCTCTATTATATTGTTGGTAGCTGGATTGAGAAGAGAAGTTCAAAACCTGATTTCAGAGGTAAGTAATAAATTTTAGAATAAAATTTTCATTTAATCTCATCAAATTTAACATTGAATAATAGAAGGCTTCTCTTACACTGCTACTTATGTAGAAGCTGTCTTAGTTCATTTTGATAATTCAATGCATTGCAAGTGGGCTTCAGTACATGGAAACTGGTCTTGAATCCTGTATTATGTGTGTATGTTGCTAATAACTTTTGTGAGTGTGTATCAGCCAAGGATATAATCCTTGTTGAGTAACTGCAAAACCAGTGACACTTTGTTCCTCTAGCCATCAGAAATACAATGAAGCAGTGATCGACAGCCATTTGAATGTTATAACCAACTACACTATTGTTCACACAGATATCCTAGGAGTCATTAAATGGATAGCAAAAAAATGTAGATTTTTTTTTTTTATATCCTTATTGTAGAACGACATGTTTAGGTATTTTCTTCAATCTTTTGAAGAAACCGTTTGAACTAGTCCACATTAGAACATCAGTTCACATTTTTCTCTAGTTACATCTACATCTTTGACTCAGGTCCTTCCTAAGTATCATCAACTATCAATTAGGTTATATGTATATGTAAATAATTTTTTTTGTTTTTGATTTGTAGTTGTGCATGATGATATCTCTAATGTTTTAACTTTTATTTTAGGGAGTTGCTTTAGTTTGGGAATCCTACAAATTGGATCCTTATGTTCAAAAGCTTGCTGAAACTGTGTTCAATTTCCAAGAAAAGGTATGTGTATGAAAGCAAGTTTATTTATATTGCTACTCCAGTTGATTCAACATTTCTTAGCCTTATCTTTACAAATTGTATTATGTCTTTCAGAATTTTTGAAGTATTCTCAATGTTGCTTATTTGTAGGTTGATGACTTGCTTGCTATTGAAGAGGAGATCTCAATGGAAGTTAAGTCTCTTGAAACCAGTGCCTATCAAACCTCTACTTTTAGAGAGATTTTAAGCAGAATACAGAAAGCAGTGGATAATCTGAGTTTGCATTCCTACTCCAATTTACCTCAGTGGGTAGCAAAACTTGATCAAGAAGTATGTATTTTCTTTAATCATTTGAAATAAAATTTTGAATAAATGTTTATGCACATTTTGAAAGTTAAGGAAATTTAAATATATTTAGATGTTGTCAGTTCATGTAAAAACGAAAAAAATCTCTGAACCTCCCGATTGTTACTTGCCTTTTGGCTTACATCTCTCTGAATTTTTGAGCCAGCATCTTCCTGTTAGACTGCAGCATTGTAGTGTGTGCCAACTGGTTCCTCTGTCTGCAGCTCTGGGAACAGTTAAAAATTTAGAAAAGGATTTAGGAAATTATTGCTTAGTTTATTTAATTAATCGTTCTTATGTTTAACAAAATTATGATAGCATGTTCTACAATAATTATGAATTTTCTAAAGCCTTAAATCATATTTAAAAAAAATTATGTTGTATCTGAATACTCCTTGTGGAACGTTGTACTGTGGCACACCATTTAAGAATCAGTGTCTTAGATTGTATCCAAAAAAAGACAGTTTGATTAATTGGCAAGGATTCACTTGGCAACACATTTCAAGCACTAGCTCACAGATGTGCTTTTCCTTTTGTTTGCCTCGTCTGTAAACTACTTCACTCCACTAAGTTGAATCTTACTTGTCTTTTCTACTTTTCATCTGCATACTGTCTCCCTGCTCAGGTCCCACACTAAGCATTTGATTCTCTTTGATTTTTTTTCCTGTTCAACTTTGAATTTCTATCCTGCTTAAATATTTTCAGCAAAGATGTACTTATAGAATTCAAGCATTAATCATCACTTTCATCAAAAAATTCATGCAATCCACTATTGACTAATGAAATAAAGTCCAACTTTATATTTTTAAGCATTGAATAATTTTGATGATATGGTTTATTGTTTTCCTCAAGTAAAATTTTGAAGAAGATATTCATGATAACAAACATTTTGTATTGAAAGTCAATTTGTTTTTATGATAGGTTGAAAAACGTCTTGCAACTCGTTTGGAAGCTGGTTTGAAAGCATGGACTCGTTGTTTGAAAGGAAAGAAAGAAGATCAACTAGATCGTTCCATGGACACTGATGCTCCTCAGCAACAAGGTCATAAACCTGGAGGCGAGCCACAAATTAAGGTTTGTTTAAAATGCTTTTGACATATTCAGTGGCAGAAACAAAATTTAGTTGTTCAACATAAAAAATATTGCTGTTTATTATTCACTCCAAATTTGTGAATTATAGAAGTAGACATTGGATACTGTAGAAGACTCAGTGACAGGAAACTATAGACAGGTATCTTGCTGAAGCATAGAAAATTCACTGGCCGCCATGCTGAAGTACCACCTTTAGTCGAACAAATTGACCCCAGGACTTATTCTTTGTAAGCCTAGTACTTATTCTATCAGTCTCTTTTGACGAACCACTAAGTTATGGAGCTGTAAACACACCAAAGCGGGTGTCAAGTAATGGTCGGGGGACAAATACAGACACAAACATATACATATATATATATATGACGGGCTTCTTTCAGTGTTAGTGGTTGGACATGACTTTAGAAAGCCTATGTGAGACATGATATACTATTCTTTTGTAAAAATATGTAGGGTCTGAACTTATAGTATCTTCCACTTATGCTTAATAAATAAAGTATTAATGTTGTTCAGATAATTTACCCAGCAGGTGTAGCAGTATTATAATATTTAAAATGTCAAAGGTGAGGTGAAATGCTTAGCGGTATTTTGTCTGTCTTTATGTTCTGAGTTCAAATCCCGCCGAGGTCAACTTTACCTTTCATCCTTTCAGGGTCGATAAATTAAGTACCAGTTGCATACTGGGGTTGATCTAATCAACTGGCCCCCTCCCCCAAAATTTTGGGCCTTGTGCCTAGAGTAGAAAAGATTTTAAATGTCAGTGTAAGATTGGCAGTTGAAGGCTATTTAATCCACTTTTAAATATCTGATGAACTCATTGTTTAGTTAACTGAAAACTTATTCATCATTTCATTGACCTAGTGTCTAGCATTAGTTGTTGCTATTAATATATTTGTCAAAGCTAAACTGGAATTGACTATAAATAAAAACTGATAAGTGACTGAGACCTTTGGAGATATGTTGTGCTTAAGAAGACCTGGCAAGCCAAGTGAGACTGAAACCGTGGCCTATGCCAGTGCTGCATAACCAACCCATTTAAGAGTATCCTTCAAACATTGGGCAATAATCTCCACTTGTGAAGACCTATCGAGGCAAGTGAAATCATTGTTGTGGCTGATGACAGTACTGCCTGACTGGCACCCGTGCCAGTGGCATGTTACAAGCACCATTTGAGCGTGATCGTTGCCAGTGCTACTTGACTGGCTCTTGTGCAGGTGGCACGTAAAAAGCACCATTTGAGCGTAGTTGATAACAGTACCGCCTGACTGGCTCTCATGTCAGTGGCATGTTAAAGCACCTACTGCATTGTCGGAGTGGTTGGCATTAGGAAGGGCATCCAGCTGTAGGAACTTTGCCAGATCAGATTGGAGCCTGGTGCAGGCTTCTGGCTCACCAGCCCTCAGTCAAACCATCCAACCCACGCCAGTATGGAAAGCAGACATTAAATGACAATGATGATATTTTATAAATGAAAAAAATAAAAAAATATTCATGTATATGAATATTTATGAAAATGTATAAAATGTATATGAAAATGTATATTTAAAGAAGTTTGATCTCCTGAGTTGTTTATTCATTGTAATGGATATTGAAATGAAAAAATTATTTTTTTTAGGCTTTAGTACATGAATTGAGAATCACAAACCAACTTATCTATGTCAACCCACCAGTAGAAGATGCCAGATATCACATCATGCAAGAATTATTTGCTTGGGAAGCTATTGTTACAAGTCTTCCTAGAATTCAACATTCTCGGTATCAGGTAAGCTATTCATTTCTTTATTTAAAAATGTATAATTTCAGAAATTAAATTGTTACAAACTTTTTATGAAAATCATACAGATATATTCTTAGTTTAGATATATATATTTTTTTACTTATGAAGATGGAAATTAGGCATTTAACTGTTGATCTGGATTTTTTGTACTTATGTGATATTGTTAGAATTGTTTTGCTGAAGCATAATTTTGCATATATGAAGTATGTTGGAGTATTTGTAATTAAGGCACATTGCTTAGTGCATTCGGCTCACGATTGTAGGGTCGCGAGTTCAATTCTCGGTGACGCTTGTCCTTGAGCAACACACTGTATTTCACATTGTTCCAGTCCACTCAGCTGGCAAAAATAAATAGTATCTGAATTTCAGGGGGCCAGCCTTGTCACATTCTGTCATGCTGAATCTCCCCGAGAAGTATGTGAAGGGGTACATGTGTCTGTGGAGTGCTCAGCCACTTGCATGTTAACCCCATGGGATAGCTGTTCTGTTGATCGGATGGATCAACTGGAACCCTCATTGTTGTAAGTGACTGAGTACCAGTAGTATAATTTAAAGTTACAAATTATGTAGTAAAATTTTGAATTTGAGGTACTTATACATATGTTACTTGTATTGATAATTCTATACTTGTTTGAGATTCTGTGTCAAATTTACCTTTCTTTTCTTATTAGGTGGGGCTTGATGTGGAATCAGAGCTTGAAACAACATATCGTAGTCTCTTGACAAAAATGCCACAACGAAAATCTGTATTAGAGGATGCTTACGAAGCAATACAAGTTACAGTGAAAGAATTCCAAGACTATGTGGAAGTAAGTTAAAATTGTCTATAAATATTGTGTTCAAACATGTATTGCAAGAATTTGGAATGAGTTAATTTTGACCTGCAAAAAATATTTTATCAGTAATCAAAATAAAGGCAGAACTTTATCATATCTGAGAAGGAAGATAATAGTAGATTGTTTGTATTATGTATACCACTAAAAGTGCAGTTTTCGAAATGTGAAAATATCTCTATAGTGTGTCAATTAAGATGCTCTGGTTTTGGTAGATGTTTCTAGATGATAAGGGTTAATATTACTACAAATTCAATAGGTTTTGGTGGTAAATTTTTAATTCAAGATCTTTTTGTTTGGATACAGTTTGATATCAAATGGGTTTAACCATAAAATTTTATATATGTAATCATTTCAAGATGATAATTCACTTCTTTTCTACTTGCTTGTTTGCTGCATTAGTTCCGAAACTCTAGCTACTACTTATACTTAGGGCAACATTCACCCAGTATGGGTTTAACCGGCTCTGACAGTCAGCCCTAACAATACTTCTGCTTGCAGCCCAAAAATCCAGCTTGCAAATTCGATAAATGTCTCACTGGGAGAACAACTGTGCTGCATAGTACAGATGCCATAGTCATCATTTGTTAGTGAGTTGTACAGTTAATGTACGGAGTTTCAGTGGGAATACAAATTCACATGCAGTCCCTGGTCACATTCATACACACTTTGGGGTAGTGTGATCCCTAGCAGTTCATCTTGCCATTGATTGTCAACGATCGCAGAGGATTCTCTTACCATGTCACTGCCAACTATAATTGGAGGTGACTTGGTCACAGATGTAACCTGGGTTTGAAGTGGATGGTACACATGCTATTTAACTCATAGCTGGGATCCTAACAGGTACTACTATTCCTGGTCAGAGTAGACCTGGGAACAGTAGTGGCTAAGAGGTGGTTCCACACACCTCAAAACCCTGAAACTCCTGCATCAAAGCCCCATTACCAGATGCAGTTTAAAGTCTTATCCAGGACTCTGTCTACCCACCCATCTAGTCACGCATAGATGTTGTGTGTGTATATAGATTCAGCTCTAAATATCTTTTGTGGAATACATTAAAGTGTTTATCGTTCTTATTTTCAAATAAGGTCTGGTTGCGTTACCAAGCATTGTGGGATCTAAATGCTGATACACTGTATGGCCGACTTGGAAATAACCTTCATGTATGGATGGCAACCCTCGAAGAAATTAAGTAAGTCAATTTTTCAATAATTCATTTGAATTATTTTGAGATAATATGTAATATAATATATAATAATATAACATATATTGTATTATTACCCTTCTCGTGTAAGTGAAAGCAGGGTATTGTAATCGTTCATCTTTGTGTGTTTGCAAAATTACTGGAAAATGGCTGAACAGATTTTCACCACATTTGGCAGAATATTCATTGAGTGAGTGGCTCGAAATGAACATTTGGTTTGATTATCTTTAAAAAAACAAAATAAAAAAAATTTAAAATTGAACTTATAAATTTCCCAATAAACTAGTGGTCGTATTTTGTTCACTTTCTTTTTCATATGAATCGACCCTTGTCTGTAAGTGTATGGATCACGGGGTACCTATGCATGTACAAGTGTACATACATAGATATGCAACTATGTGCACAAGCGCATAGTGATGGATTCGCGGGTTATGTTTATTTACGACTTGATTTCTTAATTTTAGTGGAGTAAAAATACCTATAATGGTGATGCTTAAAAAAAATTTTTAAAAAAGAAAAAGAATTGAGCATGCAAGTTTCCTGATAAGCAAGTGGTCATATTATTTTGTTCACTTCCTTTTTCATACAAATCAACCCTCGCCTGCATGTGTATAGATCATGGTGTACTTGTGTGTGTACATACATACATAAATACATAGAGACATATGTGACTTTGTGTGTGTACACTCATGGATTTGAGGGTTTTATATATTTGTGAGTTGATTTAATTTCACTGGAGTATAAATACCTATAATGGTGTTCATAGAGAAAAAAAAAAAAAAAATTCAGTTCAATTAAAAAGCATGGGTAAAACACTAATTTGCAAAAAAGTTTATCCGTGTGCAAAGTAGGCATTGCCCCTCAATGCCTTTTTTTTTTTTTGTTTTAATTTTTAATAGTTTACCTTAAAAGATTTGTATAAATTTGATATATTCAAGTAAATGTTTTTATCTAAATTACCATTTCTTTTAAAAAAATTTTAGAGCTTCTCGCAAAACATTTGACACTACTGAGACACAAAAAGAAATTGGCTCAATTATTGTTCAGTTTGGAAAGGTAGGTTTGCAATTTTTGTATATAAATATAAAATGTTTACAGTTTCATTTTCCATTTCAATACTTGAAAAACACTACAAATATAAATCACCAAAGATGGTAGTTTCTCCAGGTAAGAATATCTAGCTGTAAAATTATGACTAAAACAGGAAATGTGTGCTACAACACTGGTAGCCTGTCTAAGATGGCATTAACTCTAATGACACAAGGTTGAGGGAACTCTTTATAGATCCAATCCTCTCTGTTATATCACTTGGCTATATGAGTGAGATATTGGGTTTACATGATACATTACAGGCTACCTTTCTAAGAACAGTAACTTGGCTAAATGATAATGGGTACTCTCTAGTCAGCCTCACAGGGGACAATTTTTCCAGTGCTGTTGTTGTAAATAAAATCCACACTGCAAAGTGAATGTTATAGGAAAGTCATCCAACCATAAAAATTACCATAATGGATTGTATGTATGAGACATGAATTCCAAAAGCCAGGCAAGTTATTTGTACAGGGCAGTAACTCTGAATACAATCTGATTCCTTTAGTAATTTTAAGATTTGTATTGTATGCTTGTTTTTTAGGTTCAATCTAAAGTGACATTGAAATACGATTCTTGGCACAAAGAAGTTCTTAGCAAATTTGGAACACTTCTCAGTAATGAAATGAAGGACTTCCATGCTTCAGTATCCAAGGTAAGTCAATGAAAATATTCATATATGTTAACAAACACCACTAATTTATTAAATTGTCTTTTTTGGTATATTCTAAATATTTCAAAAGAATGAAAATAGTCATCATTTAATGTTAGTTTTCCATACTGCCATAATGAATGAATATTAACCTGCTGAGACTCCCTTCGGCCATGACTGACCATGGGATTGCACCCTCCCATGCACAAGTCCAGGCAGGGTTGTTTATGGAAAATCAGCAGTTGCCCATGCATACCAGCCTCCCTTCTCCACGCCACTGATGTTATCCAAGGGAATGGCAAGTGCTGATACAGCTTGGCACCTGTGATGTCACAACTCATTTCTACAGCTGAGTGAACTGGAGCAATGTGAAATAAAGTGTCTTGCTCAAGAGCACAACACGCAGCCCGTCCGGGATTCAAACTCACGGCCTCACATTTGTAAGCTTGATGCTCTAACCACTGAGCCATGTGCCTTCACTATGAATATTAACCACTGCTAATAAATTATGTAAATTACTAAATGTTACAAAAATGAGTCATAAGTTAATTCAAAAGATGTTTTATGATTAGATAGATGTAGCAAGTAAAAATATTTTAAGATCTGGACATTGGAAATAGGAGTAAATGCTGAGAATATGATGGCATTCATAGCTACTTGCATATTTTGAAAGTATTGTTTTTAACTAGTAAAGCTATACTGTTGCTAATTGCTACACATTTGATTGTATATTTGTCAGTAAGAAAACTAAATATAGATGAATGATTTCAGACCAATTGCTCATACTTGTATATGAATCAGAACTGATGACAAACTTCATGAAAAATTTAATGTACTGGCAATATATTGAAAACGTTCTGTGCTTAAAGCATTCTTCTCTTTAAGTCAGTTATAGTAGTTCTTCACCTGATTCAGTTTGTGAAGGTGTGAACTGACTTTTGGTCTGAGTTTTATGGCAGATCATCTACAAAGAAATTCTAAATTTGACTCTTAAAAATATTTTTCTAGCATTAATGCAAAATTTAATTTTCATTTGTTGAAAGAGAAGATAAAGGCTCATGTAACAAATTTTAACTTCTATGTTGAAGTCTTGACTTTTTTGTTCTTTGAAACATCTAACCTAAATATATAACTTAGTGAATTCAAGTGCACATGCAATACAGCTATTTCTGGACAGGCTTTATAAGTAGTTGTATGCTTGTTATTTATATTTAGTGTGTGTTTAATGATATGAATTGTTAATAAATAAACTGTTTCAATTATTATTATTTTAGTCTCGAACTGAACTTGAACAGCAATCCATTGATACAGCCAATACCTCTGAAGCTGTTGGTTTGATAACTCATGTACAATCTCTGAAAAGAAAAATGAAGCCTTGGGAAAAACAAGTTGCAGTAAGTACTAATATTATATCATTTCTTAATACATGGTATTAGAATATTTATGAATAATTCCATATTCCAGTAATAGTGAAATAGTAATTTTGATTTGTCAGAAGGTTTAAATATTTTGGCATTTGAAGTTGAGTAAAAAATGGCTTTAGTTTTATTTTAAAATATGAAATTCAAGATCTTAGTAATCTAGTGGGTCTATATCAGTCTAATCTAATGGAATTAAAAAATGTATTCAAAATTATAGTTAAGTCAGTGTTTTAAGCCAACTTAAAATTGAATATTGGTGATAAAAAGTAGTTGAGGGAATCTTGGTATGCAAGAAGGGGTTAAAGAGGGTGTGGGTGAGAGGGATGGTTTCAAGGATAAAAGTCTAAAGTATTTAGAGATACTTGTCTTACCCATAAGCAGCACACCTGCATTCTCTCTTTAATTAACTCTTTCTACTCTGCTTTGGATTTCACTTCTCCACATCTGTTTTTCTCTACATTGGTTTTTTAAAAATCCATTTACTCCTACCTCACTTTCTCTTTTCTCAAAACAAGTCAGCCATCCCTTACAATTCCTCCATTTCTAGTACCTTTGTAATCGAGACTGACTTTGAGGATTTCCTAAATGCTCCTCTTGTTGACATGGACCTGTCTTCAACCCCCTATTCTTCTGCAGAACCACTAACAATTTCTTTCCCATCATCTTTCACCCCATCATCCCACTTCTCAAGTATGTCATCCTCGACAATTTCCATTTTTCTAATCTGATACAGCTATTCTTCTCATCTTTACAGAATCCCCTTTCCTCTCATTTAAACATATTTTCGAGCCATTCACTTAGAATTTATTAAATAATTCTTTTATATATTGAGTTCAAGTTTTGCAATGTATTTATTGCCTCTTGGTGAAACAACAGATTTTATATGAAATTTCTGTTTCATGAAGAAGTAACAGATTATATATGTATACACACACACACACACAAATAAAACTTTTTTTCTATACTAGATGTATAAAGAAGGACAGCGTATTCTTGAACGCCAACGCTTCCAATTTCCTCAAACCTGGCTTTATAGTGACAACATTGAAGGTGAATGGAGTGCATTCACTGACATCATTAAACGAAAAGACTTTTCTATCCAAACTCAAGTTGCAAGTCTGCAGATGAAGATTGTATCAGAAGACAAAGTTGTAGAAAGCAAAACTTCTGATTTGATGACTGACTGGGAGAAAGAGAAGCCAGTAGAAGTAAGTTCTTTTTCTTTGTAATTTTTTGAATTGTGGTACTTCTAGATTTAAAATATTAATTCAAACAAAATACAATTCTGAGCAATACAACTAGTTTAGCTTTTATGAGTTTGAGTTTTGTGTGGCACATAAGATAGGAGCTATTGATTGATAAGGTCAAATTTCTTTATGCTTTCTTATTTTCACCTTACTGCTTATAATTCTTTATATTTGTGGGCTGTTAAAAATTTTTACTAACAGTATGAGAAAATGTTTTTACATTTAGCTGTAGTAGTCTAGTAAAGTGCAAACTACTTTCAAATTAATTAGCAGAGAATAGGGTTGCTTTTATGAGGAATGATGGATAACTTGAATATGAATTTAGAGAAAAGAGTACCTCAAGTAATGGGTATGCTAAAATCTGGATGTCATACAGAATACCAGTCCATACCAAAATAAGGTTCTGTTACATTGGATTGATCAGATGTGGTATATAAGGCAGAGTCCTAGTACATCAGTGACACTATATCTAGACATTTTCACATTTTCAGTAACAGCAATTAGAATTTTAGGTGCCAGATGGCAAAACTATAAGAAATATCTGTGTGTATTTAGATGTCTGGTAAGTGTGTGTGTATATGTAATTATAATAAATCAAAAGTTTTTACCTCAGAGAGTAGATGAGTGAACAATGTGCTGTATGATAATTCAATTATTGTGTGCTTATAAGTTTGAAGGTCATCTGAAAAGGTGATGTTAGCTCTTCCAGTCAAGAAGGTCAGAGAAAATGAAGGAATGCCAGTTTTACATTGGTGGCAAAATTAACAATTAGTAATAGAATATAATGCAACCACATTATGAAGTAGTGTAGTTTAGGACAAAAGGAAATATGAGAGATAGAACACTGACCATGAACCAATTACCGTAACCTGATATAATTGTTACAGTATCAAGGAATGGGGTGTTTTACTATTGAGAGGAAATGAAAGCAAGCAATAGGAAATTTACATATGGAATCATTTAACAAATATATGAATTTTCATCTAGGAGCTTTGAAGTATTTCATAATTTGAAAAAGTAAATGCAAACATAATTTTAATTTGACTGTCATTTTCATATTATTTTTAGGGTGATATGAGACCAGATGAAGCCTTAAAAGCTCTCACTATATTTGAAGGCAAATTCACTCGTTTGAAAGATGAAAGAGATAATGTTTCTCGTGCCAAAGAAGCCTTAGAACTTGCAGAACCAGGTGATGTATCTAACTATAAATTTATATTTTATTTTATTCTAAAGTTTTGAATTTATTTTTGGATATTACATACAAACAAATGATGCATATTGAGATTCAATTTGATGCTAAATTAGTGTAATGAGAATTTTTAATTGAAATGGTTTCTAATTTAAGGCCACGAAACTCTGAGTGATGAGAAAATGCGAGTGGCTTTTGAAGAAATGCAAGATTTGAAAGGTGTCTGGACAGAACTATCAAAAATATGGGAGCAAATTGATGATCTCAAAGATAAACCTTGGCTTTCTGTTGCTCCTAGGAAGGTTAGTGAAATCTTAATTTTAAATGTTCAGTTGTTATGATTAATTGCCTATATATACATATAGGCAATTAATCTACTGTAATAATGCTAAAAACTTGAGAAAGTTACAAATAGATGTGAGATTGGTAGGAATTTGAAAAATGCTATTCTCCTCTTCCAAAGTTAGGATCTGATGATAGGATGGAAAGTACAATAAATGTGATGTTTATTTTTATAAATGCTATTTTATGTCGTTCATAATTGCAGAAAATTGATAGTGATTTAATGGGTTTTTTTTTTTTGTTTAATAGTTGTTTTATCAAATGAAATAATGAATAATGGTGCATTATTTGAATACATAAATGAAACTAGTGATAACAAACCCAATAACCCAATCAAATTATCTTCCTCATACTAGGATAGTGTATTGCTAATACAGAAGCAAACTGCAGAATGTTTTAATATATTGTCATTTTAAATGTGTACATAAATAGATGTGTGCATGGCTCTATAGTTGTTCTCTTTGCGACTACATGGTTTTGGGTTTGGTCCCATTGAGCAGCACCTCAGGTGTCTTCTATAGCCTTGGGTAGACCAATGTTTGTGAAAGGATTTGGTAGATGGGAACTGCAGGAAACACCATTGTGAGTATATTATGCTTGAATGTTGACATTCCATGTTTATCATTATTCAAGTGAAATAGTGATATTTACATGCCTTAGTGACATTATGATCAGTTGCTTTGCACTTTGGAAAACCGGAAAATGGTAAAATATGAAGATAGCATTAGTATTTTTAATTATACAATATTTTGATCAGTATGTTCTTTCAATTCACTGTTGAAAATATGTTGATCAAAATGTTGCACAAATAAAAATACAAATGACATCTTAATTTTCTAACACAAGGTAGCTATTGATATTACTGAAATAAATGGTAAAATGCATGAAATATAAAGCTTATATAATTGGCAATCACATGTTTATGGAAAACAGCATTTTGAAATACAGATTATTATAATATAGATAAGTTGTCTGAAAGCATAGAATGCAGCATTTACTAAAATTGTTGATTAGACACACACACACAGAAGTGAATATGTAATTTATGTACACTACACACAGAATAGAATTCACATTGAACATGAAAAACATTTAAATATAATTATTTAGGATATAAGACAGCTGAATTTATTTTCTGGGATTTATTCTTTCAGTTTAAGTAAATTTGATTAAAAAACCACAATGATCATGGTTATTGGAAAATATCTATGTAACTTGATTTGACAGATGTTTTTTTTTTATCTATTAAGCTCAGTAAATATTTTATTTCAGCTTCGTCAAAGTTTGGATGGACTCTTAAACCAACTAAAAGAACTGCCAGCACGTCTGCGGGCTTATGCATCATATGAACACGTGAAAAAATTGTTGCAAAATTATGCTAAAGTAAGTTTGAATATTGTTTTATCCTAAAAACTTCTCTTTTAAGCACATTTTTTTTTATTGAATTCTAATTACACTTGCATATAGTCAATATTATTGAAAGTGGACGTTTTTTTTACCACTAGGTGCTTTCTTTATGGAATCTTGTTTAATAATGTGGGATCATAATAAATATAAATACACTTAAAACATATTTAGCTTTACAGTAGGATGGTGATTTTTTTGGAAGTAAAATCCAAATTATTCTCAGGATTTCAAGATGAAGTGTAGTTGATTCCTTGGCTTGCAATTTGTAGGTTTTACTTTCAAGAAAATGATCTTTACTGTACATTCACTGGAACATTTTTTGCTTGCTAGAAGTAATTTTTATATTTTGAAAGTTTATTGTTGAAGTCAAATAAAATTTCTATCTTTGTTCTTTTTCAGGTCAACGTACTCGTTGTGGAACTGAAATCTGAGGCTCTAAAAGAGCGCCACTGGAAACAACTAACACGTAGTTTGGGGGTCAGCTGGATGTTATCTGAGCTAACATTAGGCCACGTTTGGGATGTTGATTTGATGAAAAATGAAGCTATTGTACGTGATATTATTAGTGTAGCTCAAGGTGAAATGGCTTTGGAAGAATTTTTGAAACAAGTAAGTATTATATATATTTTTGGTCTTTGATAGACAGAAATTACCATTAAAACCACAGTTAAAGTGTTTGATAAACATATCATTCTGTCTCGGGAAGGGCTGGCAATGTGTAAGCTTAGCAATGATTTTGCTTTTTGAAAAGATCATACCCTGATAGAGGTTGTGTGTCATGACAGTTGGTGGAAGAAAGGGCAGTTACTTCAGTGTTACTTTATACACAAACAGATCATATTATTTGAATTGTATATGGTTTATATTTGTGTATAGTTTGACACTTTTTGGAAGAGTTTTTGCATTCACTTTCCATTCTGACATAGGTTGGATGAGACATATTGGTGCAGTATTTTATGCACAGCTGTCCTTAATGCCAGCTCTTGGTTATTTTTCAGAAAAAAAGGTATTTTCATTTCTCTGGTCTTCACATGAAATGGGCTAAACCATCAAGCTATGAGAAAGTTGGGATCTTTTCTGTTTGGTTGCCACTTTTCAGTTTCTTTAACTTTTATTCCAATTGATTTCATATTGGGTCTTTTGGTGTAGTTTTGTATGGTAGCCATTGACATGAAATTCATTTTCACCATAAATCAGAGTTAATAGCCTTTAAAGTTTGCAAATTTTGGGTAATTTTAGCCAGTCAAAAGCCATAGACATATAGCTGTTACCAAGCTGCTTACTCACATTATCAATTTTCGCTTATCAAATGCTTAAAACACAAGGCATGAGTTAATTGTGAGATCTGTTTAAAATAACAGCTAAATAGGCCTTACATCATGCACCAAAAGTTTTTTCCGTTTTGGTTTTTGCATAATTGTATGAATTCACATGTGTAGAATACAAATTTGCAAAAGTTTTCTAAAAATTCCCCAAACTAAAAAAGTTATGAGGAGTATTATGGCATGCATAAAGCAGAATTCCACCAGTATTTCATTTGTTTACGTTTGATAACATTCTGTCATGCACAAAATGACAGCTTCCAAATTTTGTTTTCTGACTGGATAAAAGCTATCAAACTTTAAATCTCTGTAATGTTTTTTAAAAATTTTTCTGTAAAAAGTTAAATATCTTCCGAGATTCAGCATGGAAAATTACATCAATACACCAAGTTTTAAAATTTTCACTAAACTTCCAAATTTTCATAGGTGCAGCCAAACAGAAAAGCTCTGGAAATTGTTTATAGATGTAAACACATACACCGTTATGGAAATGTGAAGATTAACATAAATGAACACTTGCATGCAATCGTACTCATGCATATGCACTCAGACACACATAAACATGATGGGCTTCCATACAATTTGTCAACTAGATTCTACTAAAATGCATTGTTTGACCTGAAGCTATAGTAGAAGACATTTGTCCTGGGTACCATGTAGTGAGAGAGAAAACAAAACTTCTCAAACTTACAGCCATGCCTGTCCCTTTAGTTCTAAAAAGTAAACTTATGTATTTAATGTGTGTGTGTGTATAAACAAAATCATGTCAAGGAAAGCACACGCTTCAACAAAACATGCATTCTCTGATAAATGAATTGTTACATACAGATGACAAACATTTCCCCCCCTCCTTTTAACATCTATTTTTCTATGTTCACATGAATTGGATGAAATTTCTCGAGACAAATTTTGTAAGGCTAGATGTCCTTCCTGTCACTAACCCTCTCCTGTTTTCAAGCAAGGTAATATTTCCCCATGACTGAAAATGTTCTCATGGAAATTTGGAAATGGACACTGCTTGTATAACAGTGATGCTTGTTTACAACCATCATATAATGTTAAGACATGCACATCTGAATATATATACTTGCATATAAAATGAGATTATTTTAGTTTCTGCCTGCCAGAACCACTCACAAAGCCTTAGTTGGGTCAGGGCTGTGATAGATTCTTGTTCAAGGTGCTCCATAATGGGACTGAACTCTAAACCATGTGATTGGGAATTGATTCAGATTAATACACTTTTAAAAACTTACATTGCTCCAATATGCATACTTAAATAAAGGTAGTCACAAACTCATAATACGCACACAGCCAGTTAAGATTATGATTTAAAAAGAAAACAATCCTCTCCTCTTCCCTCCCTCTCATCTTGATACTCTTGCCTTCTACTCATCCATTCTCTCATTTTAAATATTTTTATTGTCATTCAATCTGTTCCTCTCTACTACCACATTTTTGTTAGCATTCCTTCCCAAAACTTTTTTAATTAACATCTCTTCCTTTCTACTATGACTCATCCTTTCCTCTCCCTTGTATTTTTTCCCTAAATGTTTTGTTATTCTGCCCACAATTCCCAACACTGTTAAGTCTATATCTTCACAACAGTGAAGTAATTTCCTTTCATTTTTTATATTTTTTCAAAAGAAAATCAACTTTCACTTTCTACATGTTTTGTCTAAGTTGCCCCCCCCCTCTCTCACTCACACACACACACACACACACACACACACACACACACTGAATTATTTTAATTATACAGAATTAATGAATTAGTTTAGAATAAAGTTACTTAGACACAGTGAGATTTGCTCCATTAGGTCTTAATTTCTTAACTGTTTTGATATTTTTGTTTTTATTGGTATTTCATATATTTTTGTTTTCTATCTCTTTTACCTCTATCAACTAACATGATTGTAGTTTTACTCCATAATCATTTAGTTGATTATTTTATCAGAGCTAGATAAACATGGAAATTTATTTAATAAATATCTAAACATTTTGATGAGTGAAGTTTAAATTTAAAATTTTATTTTCTAGGTGAGTGAAATTTGGCGCAGCTATGAACTGGAGTTAATTAGCTACCAAAACAAATGTCGCTTAATTCGTGGCTGGGATGATTTGTTTACCAAAGTAAAAGAGCATATTAATAGCGTCACTGCTATGAAGCTTTCCCCTTACTTTAAAGTAAGTAGACTTTCTTATAATTTTCAATTCTATTCAGATATTTCTTGAGTAGTTTGACATTGATCTTTCAGGAAATTATATATGGCTTTTTATTTGGTTTATCAAGAGAAATCCATTCTTTATTACTCAAATTGATATTTGCATTTGTTTAATTTTTGTTTTAAAATATTTTATTATTGCTTGAAATTTTATTTAAAAAAAATATATATACTTATGCAGCAATTTGAAGAAGATGCACTGTCATGGGAAGATAAACTAAACCGTATCAATGCCCTTTTTGATGTGTGGATTGATGTCCAGAGGCGCTGGGTTTATCTGGAAGGTATTTTTACTGGCAGTGCTGACATCAAACATTTGTTGCCTGTGGAAACTACTAGATTTCAGGGGTAAGTATAATCTAGGTATAATCTTAGGTAATTTGTGTTATCTAATTAAGGTTATGTTCATTTTCTTAACCCTCAAATCTTCCAATCTACAGTGCATGCCTTAAAGTTCCATGAAGCAACATAGGATTTAAATAGCAATTAATAAAAGCTGACCCACAAACTCTTGAAGTCTATATAATTGGACATGTATAATTTATGTATTAATATTTTGAACATATTCTTATATTTGTTTTAACGGACTTGAGTTATGTCAGCTTTGTTTTAGCTTGTCTGTGTATACAGCACTTAAATCCTGATTCATCATTTCATGTTTAAACCAGCTGAATAAATCATATTAAATTAGTTATTTAACTGACCTTTCCAGTCATGCTGAATTAGAATATATGTCCTCATTAAGTAAGAAAGTATGGATGTATTTATTGGAAAGTTTGGCTGAGCAACATATTTTTTAAAATAAAATTTGATAATCAAGAGCTAAGTTATGTAAATAAATTAATGATGCAATTTAAATGTCTATTTAGTCACAATACCATTTTGATCAGATTGATCGTGGCAACACTATAGCTGACATTATTTTCTCATGCCAAGCATTTATATCAGTTGTGGATAACAACAAGGGGACAGAATTTTAACAACTATAATTTTCATTTTCCATTCTAGATTTTGAGATGTTTCTTTTGACTGGTCTGCCACTAAGGTCTTAAGTAACCCAGTTATAGATACTTACATATGTTAGGCTTACCCAGAAGTAGATGTAGAGAAAATATAGTTCTGTTCATCCATGTCAACATTTTGCGTCAAGATACAGTTGTTACTTATGTAACAAAGTATATTATGAGTAGTTTTTCAGTATCAAAATCAAAAGCTACTTCAGGTCAGGAAATGTAAAACACTAAAGCATTAGAAAGCATTTTACTGAACTCTATATTTTGCCTATTAAAAATGCTTTTGTAACTTGTGAAACTCTCAATTTTATTAGTTAGCCATATCTTATTCCATACTTTTCTTTTTCTGATTATTTTCTTTCTAGATTTGAGAAATATTTTTTTTTTCAAATATATTTAGAAATAAATTTTTATATATTACCAAAATTGGCTTAAATGTAATATTAGTTATACCATTGAAATTAGGTTTTAAAACAGCTTTTAAGATTTTGTAAATTTTGTTACTATATTGTACTGTTTTGTTTATTGGTATGTATATGTGTGTGTGTGTGTGTGTGTGTGTAATAAAATTGATAGGTGGTCAGAGGAAGCTGTAGGATTGTTTACTAAATAATTGCAATGAGTGTGTGGAGCAGAAAGTGATATCTGGGGAAGAATTATTGTAGTTTGTGTTGTGAGGTGTGTGTGTTGGCATGGGATTTAGGATGTAAAGAGAATTTAGTCTTGTTGCTATCATGTTACTGCTAGTGTTAGCTGTACTATTTGTAAACCAGACTTTTGTGTATTTTTACTATGACATTCATCATTTAATGTCTGTTTTCCATTGTAAAATATAATTGAGAAAAATAACTTTTTCAGAGTGAGTACAGAATTTCTTGGTTTGATGAAAAAAGTAACCAAATCTCCATTGGTGATGGATATTGTCAATATCCCTAATGTCCAACGGCAATTAGAAAGGCTAGCCGACTTACTTGGAAAGATTCAGAAAGCATTAGGTGAATACCTGGAACGAGAGAGAGCTTCATTCCCACGGTAATTATATTTTGCTTACTCTTTATTGGAATTAAAAATGACTCACATGAATTTTGTAAAAAAGCATTTTAACTTCATTAAATTGTTTCAAGGATTGAATACGTAGACTTCCACTTTGCACTTTTCTGGTTTATAAAGTTGGTAGTTTTCAATTTCTCCAACATTTTGACAACCAGTCACCTTTTAGGTCATGTTTACTTTCATTAATTTTCGTGATAATCAATTGAAGTTTTCATTTCTCTTCATTGACTATCTCAAATACACTGTTGTCCATTTTCATCATTCTAAACTTCAAGGTATTCACATGCCCCATTCCCACAATCTGTTAATAGCTTATATAATAGACTGTCATATTTATAAGCACCTCCATCCTGACTAACTTTCAGTGATATTGAAGTTCTCTATAACATTGAAAAGAATTTAGCTTTTTCTCTCTGAAAGTTAGTGGGTGAATTTAATGATCAGAGGGTGAGTGAGAGGCAGCAGGAGAGTGTCATAGAGGTGGGGAGGATAGAATGAGTGCAGTGAGACCATCCTAGTCACCATTACTACCCCATTTTTTAATATCCTCTTTTTGTGTCTTCTCCATCACTGCATGTTGACAAACATCATGGTCCTTTGTCATCTCTTTTGTGAATTTCAGTAACTTGAGATCAGTCTTTATGATTTCATTTTGTGTCATTCTTGGTCTTCCTCTTCATAAATTCTGTCAAAATGAATTGAAACAATAGACTACATGTACATCATTAAAAATATGGGAATGAAAGGGTTAATGTAAAATTTTAAATTTCCATTTTCAGTTTCTATTTTGTTGGAGATGAAGATTTATTGGAGATTATTGGCAACAGTAAAAATGTTACACGCTTACAAAAGCATTTCAAGAAAATGTTTGCTGGTGTTGCTAGCATCATACTCAATAATGACAATACAATTGTAACAGGTCTTACTTCAAAAGAAGGAGAAGAGGTAAAGCTAATTTTTTTTACTCATTTCAAATTGCAATGTTTCCTTAATATTTCTTTATAAATCAAGAATTCTTCTATTTAGTTTTGAAGTTATTTAGGAATGTATATAGAAACGCTAATTATGAAGTACAAAGAGAAATGAGGTTCAGTTCTTTAGAATGCATGTGGTACTTGTAAGTTTTCTGGGGGATTTAAGTATTGCTTATGGAAACCTTTTCAGTTTTTATGAAGTTGGGTTTTTAAGCTTTATTTGTTGTAAGCCCTTGACACTGTCATAGTTAAGTATTTGAAAACTTTTCATTATATCTCAGTTGGAACAAGCAATTAGGTATTGATTGATGTAAAATATTTTTCCAGAAACTGTTTGTAGCTTGTCCTTGTATAGGGCACTCTGTACATCCAGTGTGCAGATTACACTGGTCAACAGAATGAAACATTTTTTAATCATCAGAGTTATTGACTTTTATGGGTTAATTTTAGATGCTGATTACGAGTCTGAAGTTCGATTTCCTCTATCAGGTCACATCTTCATGTTAATGATACCTGATGTTTTAACTTATAGGATACGTAAAGCATGTTTATATAAAGTATATTGAATACAAGATATGATTATTTCGTGGCTTTTTATTGTACAAAATTAAAATTGTGTACAAATAAGTTAGAATACACTCAAATGCATAACAATTTCAAATCTTTCGGATTTGGACTTTCTATTGTGTTTTGTCTCAGGTGCATCCCTGTATAACACCCAACAATAGTCAGCTAACATTCTTGCATTCTAAAATCCTTGATATTGTTGTTCCATTGATGCAGTATCTTGATGAAAGCGTTCCCCTTGCTTATGAGACACTGCTCCAAGGTTCTCTGCAAAAAAGTACAGATATGAATCAAGGAAATGGACTTTTAGTAACATCCGATAGCCTATTGCAGCTTAGGAGTCTAGAAGACATTTCACTCCATTTCTAAACTCTAGAGATCTCTTGTTACCTAGGAAATTTTCAGAGCCATTTGAAGGAGTGTGTGAGGAAGTGGTTGTCCTTCAGGAGTTCTTTCATCTGTGGCCTTATGAATACGCCCACCTTCAATTTGGTCTTTACATATTCAAAACCTTTTGAGCTTTTCCTGGCAAGTGTCTTCACGAATTGTTTCATGAAGCCAAGCTTTATGTGAAGAAGGGGAAGAACAACATTTTCTGAGTTTAAAAGTGGCTTACTCTGGACACTAGAAACTCCCAGGTCATATCATTTTTGCAAAGGCTACTCTAATTGCACATAGTGCTTGTTAGTTGCACGACTGTCCCACAGGCATAAGAAGCAACCCATCAACATTCTAATCACTTTCAAGTCTCCACATATTTTCCAGCTGTAGTTTGTATACTTTATGGCATTGAGGAGTACTTGCATGTTTTTATATCACCCCTTTATGTGCACTGAATATACTATGGGAATGGATAGTTTATTGCCGTTGTGTAGTACTGCCTTGAGGTTTCTCTTAAATGAATCAATGAATAAGCGCCATTCAGCTTGTTTTTGTTAAACTTTGCTTTATTTGTTCTTAAACTCTGTAGTTTTAATTGTGCAATTAAATGCTTTGTAGTAAAATGAATATTATGTAATTTATAAATATATTAGTTTTTGTCATCTGATGAGGGTTTTCTTTTCTTTTTTTAAATAGTCTTTAGATTTCTGTCAACTCTATTTCCTTAGGTATCTTTTTATGGTTGTCCAATTTTTTTCCCCCCACTTAATGAACATTTGAAATTTTAGATATAAATATATTGAGTATTATTTGAGCATAAACGTTTTCTTTTGCTGAAATCATACCAGATTTTCTCTTTTTGCTATAGATTTTTTTTCTCTTTACAAAATGCATTATTCAAGACTACTAATCAGTAAATGAATTTATTTTGCAGATAATATTCTCAAATCCTGTATCAATTGCTCAGCATCCCAAGATCAATGACTGGCTCACTTTGGTTGAAAAAGAAATGCGTGTAACTCTTGCTAATCTTCTAGCAAATGCTGTCCAACACATTTATTCTTTAAGATCTGAACAAATTGATTCTACTAAATACTTAGAGTGGGTCGATAAATATCAGGTGAGATTGTATTATCATCATTATCATATAATATCCACTTTTCCATGCTTGCTTTTCGCCAACCCTCACTGCTACCAAGCAAGATAATTCTTGCCTATGACCAGACATGTTTTTCATGTATGATTGGAAGCAAGTGACATCACTTGTATTATGGTGGTGCTCATTTACAACCACCATTTGATACTAAAGCAAAGACATGCATGCATGCGTGCATGCTCCCCCCCCCCCCCCCCCGGAGTTTCTGTCTATCAAATCTTTTTGCAAGCCTTTGGTTGGCTCAGGTCTGTATTAGAGACAATTCCCTGAGATGCTGTGCATAGGGACTGAACTGAAAATGATATGGTTAAGAAGCAAGCTTATATTTCTTTAGTATTTACACAAAATATTTATCTGCAATCAGTTACAGAGAGGACTTGAAGAGTTGATGGGCACTGATCACTTTTTCCCTTGAATAAAATCATAATTTTGTTAAATGTATAAATTACGATTATTCAAGCAAAAGTTATTTAAATCTAATCAATTTTAAAAATTTATATTTTTTATGTAGGCCCAGCTAGTTGTTTTAGCATCTCAAATCACTTGGTCTGAAAGTGTTGAGACAGCACTTCATGCTATAGCCAACAGTGGGAAAAATGACATGAGTCCTTTGAAAAATGTACTAGAAACTGTGCAGTCAACATTGAATGTTCTTGCTGACTCAGTATTATTGGAACAACCTCCTGTTCGACGAAAAAAACTTGAACATTTGGTAAGTTTTTTCTGTTTCTGTCTTAGTTATTCATTCTGCTATTTTAGAAAGTGCAGACAGTTTTGTTCTTACATTTAACATATACTTTTTTTTATTTAAAGATTACAGAATTAGTTCATCAACGTGATATCATCAGAAACCTAATCCAAAACAAAGTCAATGGGCCAAAGTGCTTTCAGTGGTTATGCCAAATGCGTTTCTATTTTGACCCCAAAAACACCGAAGTGTTGCAACAACTTTCCATTCAAATGGCTAATGCCAAATTCAACTATGGTTTTGAATATTTAGGTGTCCAAGATAAGCTTGTTCAAACTCCACTCACTGATCGTTGTTATTTAACAATGACTCAGGCCTTAGAAGCACGTCTTGGAGGATCTCCATTTGGTAAGAAAGTTTTTGACATTGTTCATTAGGAGATTTGTTTTATTTTGTGTTAGACTTTAAGGAAATTTCTATCTAGTTTCAATAATTAATTGAACTTGCTTTATAATTGTATTACGGTTTAAATATTTTAAGAACATAAAATAGTCAAACTTAATGCTACAGATGTTAAAAACAGGAGACCTGAAAGAATAGTATGTCGCATTGTAATTGATAATTTTCCAATACTAAACCTAGTCAACAGTATATTTCTTGCTCAGTGCACAGATGGATGTCTTAGTCTATAGATACTTAAAATACATAACAAAAAGTGCACACTATCAAGTGGATCATAAATAAATGTTTCATTCACTGACCAAGTTTACTACCATACAACATCATACTTTTATACATTCCTCATGACTAATGTATGAAAGAGGAATGAATGCAGAGAAAAACAGTCTCTTTCAACATCAGTAGTCTTTATGCTCATGTCTTTAAATCTTCAGCTCTCTCCCTCCCTTCATGCTCTGCTTGATATAACATAGCAACACTTCAGTACCTCTTTTATTGAGCCATCAGTGCATTCTTTAGTCTTTTGTCTGTGGCATTTTATTGTACCATTTTTGTATAATTGGTACAGCCATTGTTCAGGTTCATTGTCAGACATCTGCCTTATCTTTTCCTGCTTCCAGTATTTACACTGCTTGTGATCATGCTTTTTTCCTACAATAATGCTTCCCTCGTGGAATAAGGATACTTGGAAGGTAGAGTTGTGGAAGACATTAACTTGTATCTTAAACTTCTCAGTGCAATTCACTCTTGCTGCTGACTGCATTTTTCACTGTGGTAGATTGTTTGAACTGTTCTGTAAGACATTTAACCACATTTAGCTTTCTTAATGTTAACCAGTTTATTGAGCATGATGGTGGGATATCAAAAGGCATTCTTTGTATCAAGGATAGTAAAATAGTTATGATTCTCAACCAGACAGCAGTTGACTAATTATTATGAAGCTTCCATATCTTAATACAAACCAAATGACATCTCAAACCAGTTATCTTTTGCATTAACTTCCCTGCAGTAGTTTTACTACTGATGCATTTGATCTATCAATATTAAATTACTGAAATGTGAAATGTGACTTAAAAAGTTATAGGAGCATTGTAGTTGATGTAGATGGATCCTTGTGGTACTTTAGAAATGTAATTTTCTGTTTGGGAAGTCACAGATTCTGGATATACTATTCTTCTGTGTAGGTTTTGTGGTCTGGAAAATAGTTTGTCTGCTAGTATTTTGTGGATAGCAAGAAATAGTCAACATTTTTACTGTTTATAAGTTGGTGCATGTTGAAATATTTTGCTAAAGTTGCTATTTATTCTTTGTGTGAGGTTGAGTTATATGGCATTTGGATTCATGTTTTCTATAGGAAAGCAAAATGTGTGGGTTGATGTTAAGGATGAACTTAAGAAGCCTCTTCTCCGTTAATTAACTTGATAGAACTAGCAACCAAATCTCTCTTAAACTAATTCATACTGCTTTTTACATTATAGGACCTGCTGGTACTGGTAAAACAGAATCAGTTAAAGCTTTGGGACACCAGTTAGGACGTTTTGTACTTGTCTTTAACTGCGATGAAACATTTGACTTCCAAGTAAGTCACTGTCATTTGATTTTCTTTCTTTCTTTTTTTTTTTTTTTGAAAAATCTAAATATCTCACAAAATTCCATTTTAAATTTAGTCTTATTTGCAATTTTTAAATGAGTTTTTCTTGTGATTAAGCTATTATTTTAGTTAGAAGACTGATAAAAAAAAATTAGCCTGTGAGGCTTTTAAAAAAAATATTTGAGCACATTTTAAAGGTGTAAACTTTGAGTTTTGCTTAAAAATAACTTGGAGCTAATTTTAGCAAAAATGTTCACATGTTTTAATTGCTTTATTTAGCTTGTATCTTGTTGACAGCTGAATTGAAATTTCAAATATTGCTATTTAAAAATTTCCCATTGTTGATCTTGAGTATCCTTATCAGGAGCAAAACTCTTGTCTATAACACATTTCATCATTTTTACCCCCCTGCTACAGTTCCAAAGGTGGACACTATCTCAGGAACAGTTTGTCTGAGGTGGACCTTTTCTTTTATAGAAATTGGAATTGTATATCAGTATAGTGTAAAGTTTCCTTCATTGATTGTAAGCCATGGTGTGAACTTAAGCCTAATTTATATATATATCATCATTGTTTAACATCCATTTTCCATGCTGGTATGGGTATTAGTTGGATGTGCTAATTACTATATATATATTAATTTGAAGTTAATATTAAATGGTTAATGTATTTGAATTCTTTTTAATTATAATTTTCTTTTTCAATAGGCCATGGGTCGTATTTTTGTTGGATTGTGTCAAGTTGGTGCTTGGGGATGTTTTGATGAATTCAATCGTCTTGAAGAAAGAATGTTGTCTGCTGTATCCCAACAAATACAAACAATTCAAGAAGCCCTCAAGGAACATTCTATAGTCTCAAAAGGGAAAAGTATGAATACCTAATCTTTTTAAACCTCAAAAAGTTTTTCTTTAAATAATGCTTTCCCATTCATTGTAAGGAAAAAATTGTCAGGCAACTTAACTATTATCAAATTAAAATGTTTTATTTACCTTCAGTGAAGTTGACTATGAATAGAAAAAATGTAAAGCAAAAGATTACAATTTTCTTAAGGTTCACATTAAATTATTCTATGATTCTTTTATACTGTTTTAGATATAATCATTAATTTGTACCTGCTTCTCCAGGTTGACATAGCTTTGTCTTATGCTGTTACTAGCAGGCCAGTGAAGGCAATCCTGGCAGTTGTTAGCTTCTTCCTAGTGGCTTAGTTTGATAAATTAATAAAGACAATCATGAAGAATATTTGTATTATGTTCTCAGCTCCTTGGCTTCAGGTACTATTTTAATATATATATATATATATATATTTAGAATTAAACTTTACTAAAGGTCTTACAAGTCTTCTTTCAATTTTATTTCAGACACACAACTTTGTGTTGAGCTCATTGGTAAGCAGGTACATGTCAATCCTGATATGGCTATATTTATTACTATGAATCCTGATTATGCAGGAAGATCTAACTTACCTGATAATTTGAAGAAGCTCTTCCGAAGTTTGGCTATGACCAAGCCTGACAGACAACTTATTGCCCAGGTCATGCTTTATTCTCAAGGTTTCCGAATGGCAGAAAAATTGGCAAGTAAAATAGTCCCCTTTTTCATGTAAGTTGATTTTATTTTTACTTATATCTTATTGAATTAAAAAGAAAAATTTAGTTGTCCCTAGTGTTTGCTGGCCTTCTTGATCTTGTGAAGCTAGTGCAGTTTGTGTTAAGCTTGAATTTTTGTGAGTTGATGTTTGTCTGTTGTAGTCTAAGGAAGTATTTAACAAAGTAGGAATTGCAGAAAGGGAATTGTAGGTGTGGTTCCTGCAAATAGGATTGCCTATTTAAAAGTCTGTTTGGCAATGAACTCCTTATTCCTTCATGCTTATCTGCCATGTTTCTGTAGTTACACGTTCATGTTATCAGAACTTAGTTCTTTACTATTCATGCAATATTATAGCTATTTCTAAGCATTTATATTACCAAATTGTTTTATCCAACCTCATGGTTTCAGGACCAGTCCCATTGTATGGTACCTTGGGCAAGTTTTCTATTGTAGCCCTGGGCCAACCAAAGCCTTGTGAGTGGATTTGGTTGATAGAAGCTGAAAAAAGCCCATTGTGTGTGTGCATGGGTGTATTTGTGTTTCTGTTTTAATATTACACAGTAGTTGTAAAATTTTGTTGTGAATAAGTGTTACTGTCATGCAAGTGATGGCATTCATTTCCAGTCTTCCATGAAAACATACCTCAACCATAGGGAAACAGCTGAGGGGTTGATGGCAGGAAGGGCATCTAACTATAGAAAATCTGGCTCAGCTAATTCCATCTGACCCATGCAAGCAAGGAAAAGTGTGTGTTAAAATGATTATGACAATGGATCTATTTGCTATTTCTTAAAACCTTATCTAATGAAGGTCATCAGGAAACAAGGAATTACAGAAAGGGGAGTCTTGTTTCAACATATTTATTTTCTGCATGAAAATAGGCCACTGGGACATTGATAATGAGTATTCATATCATTCAATACACAGTGCACAGTATTCAGCTTGTTAAACAAGATACAATCTTTTTATATTTTCACATGTGATTTTCACCTAGCATATTAGGGTAAGTGTAAGAGGCCAAATCTGGCTGGTTTGAACATAAAAATGGGAGAATATTTGGGCCTGATATGGCTGGTTTAAATACCAAAGGGTTAAGTTCATGGTACAATCTAAAATGAAATGCTCAAGAGACTAGCAAACAGTATCATTAGTAGGTATTGCTAAATAAAGGTGGATGACAAATATTTGAAAGTTTTAACAAATAAGGGTTGTCAAAGCCATTATTGACAACTTTCCTATTTGTGTGCAATAACAGCTATTGCAAAGATAGTACCTATTATCCTTACATCAAATTCATGATGACTATTTGTCACTCTTTTAAGTCCTGCGAGTATTTCTAACATTACCATCCATATCAAAACACAGCTGTGCCAAACAGGATATGTATGCATGTATAGAAAGTGAGAAACCCATTTGGAAAAATACAAAGAAATTTTACAAAGTTGTCTATTGAGTTACTTAGTAACAATCATCCATTAGGCTTCTCCTCTTTAATGGAAATCAAAGAGCTAACAGAAAAGACTTTCTGCCTTCTCTAATTGAAAAAGAGAACTTTTCTTTTTTGACCCCTATTAGTCATGAATAAGTTTACAACACTTATGAAGCTCACCTCTTTCTTAGTTCAATCAGTATCAGTATTCATCAGTATTTTACATCTGCTTTTCCATGCTGGCTTGGGTTGAATGGTTTTTCTGAGGCAGTGTTTTATGGCCAGATGCCTTTCTTGTAATGTCCTCCCCCACCCCTCCAAAGTCCTTTTAGATCTGACACATGACAATATGATGTACCTATTCTAAAACTGGATTATAGCACTTATGAAGCTGTCTCTTTCTTGGGTTAATGTAAAATTGAATGACTTATACATATGCAACTATAAATTAAAATTTACCTTGTCTGAAATGTTTAGCATAGATTTTCTAATGTTTTTCCTTTAGACTTTGTAAAGAACAACTGTCTCCACAATCACATTATGATTTTGGCCTGCGTGCCCTGAAAAGTGTGTTGGTCAGTGCAGGAAACGTGAAACGAGAACGTATCATGAAAGTGAAAGATGATCTCAAGAGCAGAGGGGAGGCAGTTGATGAAGGAACAATTGGTGAAAATCTTCCAGAACAAGAGGTAGAGTTCTTTGAATTGATATTTTATATTTTTATACAAGTAATACCTTTATACAGATAGTTCAAATTCTAAATAGATTTTTCAAAGATATCATTGTTAAATTTTTATCATCTCTTACAATGCTACAATCATTAATATTCTTCTTTCATTGGATAGCCTTACTCACATTCCTTTATAATAAGCACTGCTGAAAATATACTTTCTTTCAGAGTAATCTGAACATGTTTAAATTTTAAGGCATGTATTTCATAATTAGTTGTTTAAATTTAGATGAAGCTTGTCAATTGATATATTTGGCCTAAAATGGTCCATGTAAGATCTATTAGATCAAGAAATAATGATATAATTGAAACCTTTAATTGTAATGTACAAGAGGGAAAAGAATTTTACATGGAGGGTTGTACATAATATTAAGTGCATGAAAAGATTTAGGTATACTTGTTGAGAAGTAGGTAGAGGTACAGTGTATGACTGTAGCCAGTCAGCATGATAATCATTCAGGTGAAAAGTTTTTAAAAAGACAGTACCCTATAGTGGGGCACATTTAAACCTTTTTAAATACCAACAGCTTCTTGGACAAATATTTATTTCCTCAAAACAGAGAGTTTAGTCTCTTTCATGTGGTTTCAGTAATGATGACAATATGAAGCATCTGAATGTCTACATCTGATTGTTTAGGGATTTCCCATTTCATTTCATTTCTTTCTTTGATAAATGAAATATTACAACTGAAAGAAATCCTGAACTCTATTTTGGGTATGTTTTCTGTTATACATTCAAAGCTCTTCTGGGTGAGGAATAATGACAGCTGGGGTGGAGTAAACATACTGTTAGTGAGAAATAGTCAAAGTAATTGAGGTGGTCAGGATGTGCAATAGGATAACTAAGAGGAGACTAGTTATAGGCAACTCAGCAGAGATGGTTATCTCCACACATGCCACACAGGTAGGATTAACAGAAGAACAGCTGGACCACTTCTACAAGAACCTTTTGTAGACTATCTCAATGACAATTTGAGAGTGGTCTCATCATGGCTGGCAGCTTTGACATTCTGACAAACACATTGATGGCTTCTTTGACATACATGGAATCTATAGTTATAGTTCAAGAAATGAGGATGATGTAAGGCTCCTTCAGCTCTGTGATGCAACTGGTCTAATAGTTTGCAAGCTACACTTTAGGAAACCAGCCAACCACCTCCTCACCTACAAATCTGATGAATATACAAGTCCCAATTACATTTTCATCAGGATGCAAGTCAGAAGGGCTGTTGTAGATATTAAAACCCTTCCTATTGAAGAATGCACTATGTAGCATAGATTAATGGCTAATCACTTCAGTCACATCTAAGTAGATATGAATGACACTATGGAGAAAGAAAATATGGAAACTAAAGGATCCTGTAATTAGGAATAGATTTAAGCAAAATTATAATTTATGTATATGACTATAGGGAGAAAGATTTAGATACCTGTGGCATAGATGACAACTGAGAATTTCTACAAAATAACTTGCTTGGCGTTACAGATTGTATGTAGCTGGGGCACAGTCGTAGCCAAGCCAAAATTGTGGTGGAATGATATGGCTGATAAGGGCTGTAAAAGCTAAGAGACAGGCTTGGAAAACCTGGGAAGAAGGTGGTAATAAGGAGCATTATCAAATAGTTAAAAGGCCTGCTCAGTGACAGATATATATGGCTAAGAGTGAGGCAGAAGAGATTTGCATATGTTCTACAATGTCAGAATCACAAGCATAGAGAGTTCAGGATTGCAAGACAGCATGAGAGGGAACCAAGATGTCATTGGTGATAAGTGTATTCAAAATGACGATGGCATATTTGCCATTGATATGGAAGACAAAGTGGTATTGAAGTGCTATTATGAGAGGTTGTGCACCACTGGTTGGCATTAGGAATGATATCCAGTCATAAAAAGTCTACCAAAGTAGACAGTGGAGCATGATGTAGTTGTTGGGCCTGCTGGATTCTGTCAACCTGTCCAATCCATGCCAGCATGGAATATGAGTGTTAATTGATGACAATGACATAATATTCAATTATTGTTTCATACTTTGTAATGTTTTTTCTTTTTTTTCCCCCCAGATATTAATTCAAAGTGTGATGGAAACCATGGTACCAAAATTAGTTGCTGAAGATATTCCTTTGCTCTACAGCTTACTGTCTGATGTTTTCCCAGGAGTTTCTTATACTCCTGCTGAAATGAAAGCACTAAGAGCAGAAGTGCGCAAAGTTTGTCAAGAAATGTTCCTAACTTATGGAGAGGGTGATGAGCAAGGTGTGCAGTGGGTAGAAAAGGTACAGCAATAATTCATATAACTAAAAACTCTACAACCTTCCTTTTAATCTTTGTATTGTGCTTAATATAAGAAATTGAGCAGTGTATTGAATTTGTATGGAAACTATGCTCAAGCTATATACTTTAAACCTAGTAGCTTCTGCTGTTGATTTATTTTATTTCACTTGAAGGCATACATTTTTTTCTACAAAAGATTAGTTTCAGTTGAGTACAACTAGTACGTTGTCCTCAGCTTCATCTTTGCTTGAACTTCTAATGGCAGAATTAAGGAGCATTTATTAATAGGATCTTCTATATATATTTTGCTTCCCAATGAAACATCTAGAAGCTATTGAGAAAGGCCTTTTATATCTGGAAGAGAGGACAGAGGTTTGATTCAAAAATCCTGAAGTAAATGACTAAAAATGAGTTCATGCTGAAAACCCAACAAAATCATTAAGCACAAAAGTACACAAGTTGCTTAGATGAGCAAAGTCAATGAATTGCTCTGATTGTGTATTCTGATGCTTGAGGGACTTAATGTGCATGGCAATACATAATAGTTGAAGGCCTTGGGCCTAGAGTAGAAAAGAACATATAATAGTTGAATTATATAGGAGTTATTTATGATTGGTATGGAAGAGAAAGTTATTACTCCAGTTGTCCAATCCATGCCAGTGCAGAAAAATAAGCATTAAATCAATTGAAATGATTATTGTTGATAGATGTCTGTCACTATATTATTTTTTTTTCAAATAAGCTAATTAACTTGTTCTTTATTTCCTTATGGCACTTTATATTTTCATGAAGTATTGAGATAAATAGATACCAAATTTTCTATTATGTATTTTGAATCTTATAGAACTCTTTCAAGGAAAGGTGACTTTGTGAATTTAATGATATAATTTCCTCCTGAAAACATAATTCAAAGACAATTACTTTAAATATTTTTGTATCTTTATTTTGGAATAGGTTTTGCAATTGTACCAAATTACTCAGCTACATCATGGTTTGATGATGGTTGGCCCCAGTGGAAGTGGCAAATCTACTGCTTGGCGAGTCCTACTGAAAGCTTTGGAGAGACTTGAAGGAATTGAAGGAGTTTCTTGTGTCATTGATCCAAAGGTGAATCATAATTAATAATGTTAAATATTTTTATTTGCTTTTGTAATATCTTTTGTAATAGTGCTAGTCTAACGATTACTACTTTAAATATGCTGAAATATGTTGGGCTGTCACTGAAGTTGAGTCAATACAGCTGGATTCACATTTAATTAGTTGGTATCAGAAAAGAATTTTAATTGTAAATGTTAGCCTAAAAAGTTCAAACAGATATTTAGATTTTCAGAATCATGTCAATACAGTTAGCATGGTAAATGCTTAAAAGACAAAAGCAATTATCTTGACTTACATCTATACAAATTTTAACTAAAATCTATAAAATAGATGAATAGTTATTAAAAACAACATAAAGCCATTGCAATGAACCATAAACCAGTGTTAATAGTATATTAGGAAACACTACAATTAAAAATCTTACCAATATCAACCAGCATCAGCCTCATTTTAACATCCACTTTTCCATGGTTCAGACAGTTTGAAGCAAATTTTCTTTGGACAAATGTCCTTCCTGTTGCCAGCCCACACCTATTAAGAAGGTAACGTTTTTCCTTGGTTGGACATGTTTGTACAGAATATTTGAAATGAATAACATTGCTTATATGACAGTGACATTCATTTACACTTTCTCTCATTCTCACACTCTCTGAATAAAAGAATAAGGAATAAGGCATGAAATGGAGGGATGAAAGACTATATACGGAAAGAAGGAAAGATTAGAATAAATATGTGAAGAGAGTGAAAGAAGCAAAACTGACAGAGAAGGAAATAGAAGCCAGAAGGGGTGGATAAAAAGAGAGTTGATGTTTAAACTCTGATAGATATGTAAGTACTGCCTGTTGTATACAACATAATTCTGATGGTGAAGAGAGAAAAACTAGTATGACCAATTAAAATAGAGAACAGGTAGCTAGCTAGTTAAAGAAAAGGAGACTTAAAAAGATGTGGCATTATATAGTGTGAGCTGGGCTGGGTAGAAAAACATGAGATAGCTGGAGGAATAGAGGTAGGGTAGGTGTGGGGTATTTATATATATATATCAGGGATACAGTATATGGTCATCCTCATGTATAGTTGTGATGTATATTATACCTCACATTTTCTTTGCAATTTAAAACTAATTCGTAATCACTGCTCTTATGTAAGGTTTTTTTTATCACTTATCCACCTTTGGTATGGCATTTTAAAAAATTACTGGTTTTGTTTTTGTCATACGGCAATGGTAGTGACTCCATATTGCCTTAATGGTACAATTAATTGTGAGTCATTACTGTCAATTGACTTTATGAACTGAGTGTTTAATTTTGTATGTTTGTAATTTATACTGTCCATTACATGTGTTTTTTTTTTCAGTCTATTTCTAAAGATGCCCTTTATGGTAATCTGGACCCCAATACAAGAGAATGGACCGATGGTTTATTCACTCATATTCTTAGAAAGTGAGCACATATTTTTTAATAAACAATTTAAATGAAATACTAAAAAACAATTAAATTAAGAGAAAAACAAAACAAAATGCCGAAATTTTTTTCCTTTACTGATAGTTATAAGACTACATTGATAAAAAAAAGTTTTTGGTTCAGAATGTTCAATACTTAATCTCTAAACTGAGTCATATTTCTTCAAATAATAACTTTAGTTCATTATTTACATTTGATGGTTATAGAACTGTAATTTTAGTTTATTTTATATTTTTATTCACAAGATAAATTTTAGATAAAGAGTTTTGTTTTTTTTGCTTTGATTGAAGAATAAATTATTGGTCTTCATGAAGCAAGGTTTCTAAATTTATGTTCTGAAAATTATGTGTAGTAATGATGATTTCAATAAATGAATCCTGTTACTTTATATAAATCTAAATATTTTAACATTATGAATAGGACTAAATGATTGACTTTGTTCAAGCATGAAGAAGGATATCCAATAACTAAAATTTTAATAATCTACAGAAAAAAAAATGTATACATTATTCTCTGTTATTATCATTTGAAATAAAATTTGCTTTCAGGATCATTGATAATGTAAGAGGGGAAATGATGAAGAGGCAGTGGATCATCTTTGATGGAGATGTAGATCCAGAATGGGTAGAAAATTTAAATTCAGTATTGGATGAAAACAAACTGCTCACACTACCAAATGGTGAACGTCTAAGCATTCCTCCAAATGTGAGTAATAATTAAAATAATGTTAAATGTCCTCAAATGTGTCATTCATATTGTAATATTTATGTTGCTTCCAAAAAGTTTACTATATTTTTCAAGATTATATTCTAAGACTATTTGATATTAAGAAATAAAAAAAAATAGGTAAAGGAAAGAAACCTTCATACAGGCACGAATTACAATGCTTTCAGCTATTGTTTAGAGCTTAAGTAGATGTGAATGTTAAGTTTTAAATGTCTTGGTCTTACAGACCATGCAGTGTACAGGTTTTTAATGATCACTGTTGTTATATCAGTGTGATAAAGAAACTGACTTGATCTAGTTAGCTCTGAATGAGTAGATGGTAGTATATCATTAACCAATTGAAATTTCAACAAATGTGATATAATTGTTTGCTATTATCTATGAATGTCATAGATCTGATATGGAAAACAGTTCTTTTCCTTTATAGCTGCATTTTTCTCTCCTACCCATAGCATTTAAAATCTCTCCTTGAAAGGAGTATTTGCTCTTTCTTTATTTGTACAAAAAGAAAGAATGTACCTATATAGATGTATAAATATGTCCTTAAAGAACATTAATTAGGGAAAAAACATGCAGAATTGGTACCAGATTAATAAATATTGTACCAAAGGGATACTTTTTTCATTGTTAATTTGGTAGGTTGAAAGTTAGAAATAGTGTCTGGGCAGTGAGGCTGGAGTGTGATAATTTTTATTCTCTTGTAACTTATGATGGAATTAATCACTGTACTGTCTAAAATATTTGATATTGTTTTAATTTCTAGGTAAGAATCATGTTTGAAGTTCAAGATCTGAAATATGCTACTTTGGCTACTGTTAGCCGATGTGGAATGGTATGGTTTAGTGAAGATGTTTTATCAACTGAAATGATATTTGATAATTACTTGCAACAACTGCGAAATGTTCCTGTTGAAGAGGGTGAAGAAGATTACCATTATAAGAAAAAGGAAGAAGAAACTATTAGTCCTACATTGCAGGTAAATAAACTTAAAATTCCAATCTTAAAAGATTACTTAAAAATTAAATCATGTATTTATAGTTTTAGTTATCCTGCAGTTCTTATGAATGTTTGATCCAAGTTAAATGTTTGTATTTTCTGTTAGGTTATCTAATGGCAATTGTTTATTGATGGTGATGATGTATGTTTTTTATGAACCAAATGTTGTTGGTGTTGCTTGATAATGACATGCTACTTGCAGCACACTGCTTACTGTTTTTATTTTTATTTTTATATAAATTATACATAAAGAAATAGCTCTTTTTATAACTTAATTGTATATACTTAGAATGCTGGATACTGAACTATTGACACCAAAGTTTAGTTAATCTAAAGTCATTTGGCACAGGGTGAATTTAGAATCTTCTGAATTTTAGTGTCCATGTTCTGCAGAGTGCTAGTTTCCATTGTAGAATGAATCCATAAATTAAGTTCAAAACTACAGTTGAACATGACTTTAGATGCTAGTTAGTAATAGGGCCTGCTATACACCTCTACTCAAAAGAAAATGTCTTTGGCTTGTGTGCAAGAAGAGAATAGTAAATTCAAAACAAGGCTATTGGCTATATACTAGCAATAGAATTAGTGAAATCACAAGACCTGCGTGCAAGCATGCTTGTTGCTCATGAAAAATGGATGAAACAATTTCATTAGTTTACAATTTTAGAATGTGAAATACATATATGGTTTGATATTGACTCCTTAAAATTATGGATTTAATAACATTTTAATTATATTTATTTCAGCTACAAAGAGATGCTGCTGCTATAATCTCTCCTTGCTTTTCTTCTGATGGCCTTATTATTCGATGCCTTGAATACAGCCATTCCTTGGACCATATCATGGACTTCACTCGCCTACGGGCTCTCAATGCTCTTTTCTCTCTCATCAATCAAGGAGTTAGAAATATTCTGAATTACAATCATAATCATCTTGACTTTCCAATGCAGGTAATGCAACTTTTGGTTTTCTTTTTTGCAGTATAAAAGAAGTTAAACTTGAAATAGAAACTGTCCAATGTTAAATTAATACATTTTTTTGATACTTTGATAATTTTATATTTTGCATTTGTTTTCTTCCCATTAATCATCTTTAACTCATATGTGAATTTTGTCAAGTATCTGCTAGATCAACATCCCAGATTGACTAGAAATAAGATACTTTTTAAGAAGTTATTAGTATTGAGAATTTCTGTTAGTCACTCAATGTCAAATTTAGCTATCTAAAGTCACTCAGTAAATCCTACACGTTTGTTTTCTCTCTTTTATTTAAACTTGTTTCCCCCACTTCCTTTTTTTACAGCAAGATCAATTGGAAAGATATATAACAAAATACCTGATCTACAGTCTCCTGTGGTCCATGTCTGGTGACGGCCGACTGAAAATACGACAAGAATTGGGTGAATTTATCCGGGGTATAACAACCATTGCTCTTCCACCTTCAACAAATTTACCTATTATTGACTATGAGGTTAGTAACTATTTTATATCTTTAGTAAAATGACTACATTATTTTCTTTTTGCATATTTATTCCATGTTAACTATTTTTAATGTTTTGCATCTGATTTTACGGAAATGCAAAAAAAAAAATTTTTTTCTTGCTTAATATAGAAACAGTTTGATAAAAATTGCACTTGTTATTGTGTATGTCTATATTAGTATTTTAACCAGTTAACCATCTTATCTGAAACAGCCTTTACTTCATTGATTTGTTGTAAAAGAATTATAAGTATTTTACTTAATCTTGCATCTTCTACTCAAACCAAATAATCTTTCTTGATAGAATGGTTTCATCCTTTTAATAATTCAGGTGTTCTGATGTTGTTAAATATGGGTTTTTCTCTTAAAAAAAACCTAACATAATATAGGTCAATTTGCATCTTCAATTTGAATAGGAATAAAGGCAATTTAATTCACTTATGAAATGGCCATTACTCTGTTTACTTTTTTTTTTATTGCTGTTATTATTTTCAATCGTTCTTGGAGATACATTTACTTAATGGGGGAGAAGCATACAACATTGAAACATTTTATAGAATTAAGCAATCTGTAAAAGCATTAAAATATTAAGAAAGTAATGAATTTTAGATTGTTGGTATTTTGACTTCAGTGCTCTGTTTTAATGGGAGTTAGAAATAACTTGGTTTCAGAAAAAAGCTTACAAATGAATCTGTTGCTGCTGCACAAATATGAATCTCTAGAATATTTACATAATCATATCAAAATCTTAAGATGTATGAAATGTCTAATATATTTTTTTACTTTATAATCAGGTCTCTATCTCAGGTGAATGGGTACCGTGGCAATCTAAAGTACCACAAATTGAAGTTGAAACACACAAAGTTGCTGCTCCCGATATTGTCATTCCAACTGTTGATACGGTTCGTCATGAGACCCTATTGTATACTTGGTTGGCAGAACACAAGCCTTTGGTTCTTTGTGGTCCCCCTGGTTCAGGAAAAACAATGACACTCTTCAGTGCTTTACGTGCACTACCTGATATGGAAGTAAGTTTTAAGACCCCTTTCTTTATAACATAAATTCTATGGTTTTGCAAAGTTGGTGATTAGCAGTAAATGTTAAGTGCCACTTCAGTAACTTGAAATGTCGTCTATCTTGCTACATAGAGTTGGCAACAAAAAGAAAAAGAATGAAGAAATTATAATTCTGATTACAGAAAATTGATGTAGTTGGTTCATAAATTTCTCTTTAAATCATTGTCAATGATTGTGTAACTGTATATACAGTCCATTCCTTTTAAATATTTCTGTCCATTGTGCTGTGTCTAATTTGAGGATATAGAAAAATGGTTTAATATTTGTTTTGCCCTCAAATAATGTGCACTTAAGGAAAATCTGAATAATTTTGTTTCACATATCATTTTACCTTATTACAACTAACAGTTTAGACAGCCAACTCTTCATCAATCCAATGAGTTTTATTCCTTGCAATACTGTAATTTCTAACTCAAGATAATTACTTATTGTATTAAAATCTTATTCAATAGAATCTACAAAGAATATGAGCATTACTCTTCTATCATTATATTTTGAAATAAACAAATATAATTTGATATTTTCATAGGTTGTTGGGTTGAACTTTTCAAGTGCAACCACTCCAGAATTATTATTGAAAACCTTTGACCACTATTGTGAGTACAGACGTACTCCAAATGGCATTGTTCTCTCACCTGTACAACTAAACAAGTGGCTCGTTCTCTTCTGTGATGAAATCAATTTACCAGATATGGATGCTTATGGTAAGTTTGATTTATGTAATTTACAAATCAAAATCTGAATTTTTTCCCCTGATTTTTGATGTGATTCTTTGTTTGATTGAATTTTTATCATCTGTCCCCTTAGGGTAAATGTATTAACAATACTGCTGTCACTGTTGTTCACAATCATCTTGCTTGTATACATAAAGGGAAGGACATAATAGCAATTATAGTAATAAAACTTTACTGATACAATAATATTCCAAATTTTGCTAACTCATTTCTGTTTTGATTTGGTAGATACTCAACGAGTTATTTCATTCTTGAGACAAATGATGGAGCATGGTGGATTTTACCGTTCTACTGATCAAGCTTGGGTGAAGTTTGAACGAATCCAATTTGTTGGGGCTTGTAATCCCCCAACTGATCCTGGCAGAAAACCTCTTTCACACCGGTTTAGTATTATATTTATATTTTTAAAAAAATTATCCCAAAAGCATTAATTTATAAAGTTTTACTTAATTTTTAAAAAAATTAAAACCTTTTGAAGAAAATTTTCATTTTTTTCTTAGTCAATGAATTATATTTAAACTATCTAGAAATTGTTTTACAGTTTTATTTTTTAAAAAAATATTTAATTTAAATTGCAATATTCACTTCATTAGTACTAGATAAGTGATAGGTTCAATGCTTTCTGACTACCTAGATTTGTTTTCTATCCTGCATTACATTGGTATTTGTATTGAATGTAGATCATAAATACAGTTTATTATTTTTAAGTAGAAGTTAAACAAAGGAGAACTTCCTCTTACATCAGCCTGTCATCTACATATTGATTTCCTGTAATTTCTGTTTATTTATTATCCTTTATGTCTTCCTCAGTTGTGTTAAAAGCAGACTGTTGTAATTTATATCATAAGAGACATCTAAAATTTTTTTTGGTTAAAAAAAAAAAACTGGATTGATAATAAACAATGCAAAAGGAATTGCCTATTGAAGAATACAGTTAAATTGTATACAGCCTGGTTCTTTAAATTAAACAACTATGCAAGAAATTCTGAAATCTAAAATCACTTTATTATGCATAGGTGAACAATATTTCATAGCTTTTTAGTTTACTAAATCTAAATTTTCTCTTGAAGTTGAAAATTTCTCAATGGCAATTCAATAATCAGTAGAGAGGAATTGGATAAAAGTTCTGAGAAAATATGTGTATTGGCTACATAATTTTGCTGAGACACTTTCAACATTAGTAACTCTGGTAGCAGACCAAATATTATCAACGTTAGAATACCAATCAGACTTTAAAAATACTTTCATTTTGTTTCTTATATTTTCTCTAGTGATAAAACATATTACTGTCTTTCATAGTAAATTGTCTAGCTTGTTTGTTAAAAGGAAAAGAAAACCAGACTTTTATAGAAAGCTCTTTGCTTTTAGTAAGTAGTAGGTGTTTGTGGAGAAAGATCTGGCTACTAAACTGTTAAGCCTAACAACTTATTAAACTCACTAAGAGATTTTATGTCAAGGTATTCTAATGAAGTTACATGTGATTGGTTTATTGCCCTGTATATTCAGATCATTAAACAAATTCAGATGAATTAAGGTGGTATCAAATATTAAGTTTTGCTGGGTAAAAGTTATGGACTTAATTTCTGATGTTGAAACTGAAGATTTTACTAGTGTAAATCGTATAGGAGAGAATTAGAATTTACCTAATCCTTAGATTAATGTAAAAAATTAAACAAAAACAGGTATCTATTTTGTGGATTTGTTCATATGGGCATTCATTAAATGTTTTCTTTATTTTTCTCTCTTAATAGATTTTTGCGACATGTACCAGTGGTATATGTTGATTATCCAGGAAAAGTGTCCCTTACCCAAATTTATGGCACCTTCAACAGAGCTATGTTGCGTCTTGTACCAAGTCTTCGCACTTATGCAGAACCTCTTACCAATGCTATGGTCGAGTTTTACCTTAAATCACAAGTAAGATTTTCTTTCTCTGATATAAACGTTTTAATTTCTTTTGAAAATAAAATTAAAAGAAAAAAACATTCAAGAAAATAGGATTCATCACAGTTCAGTGGCTAGATTGTAAAGAGCAGTTATGTTTTTTAAAAAGTTTTTTTTTAAATGGTAAATTAAATATGATGATGCTTGTGATTGTTGACATGGAATTTAATTAAAGTAGATATTGTTCTTAGTCAAATAAAAAGTTCCCAACAAATTTTCAGTTATTTGTTTATGAATTCTTGAATCAGACATCAAGGAGACCAGAAATCCAAAATGGACTCTTTTTAGAAGTTAGATAACTATAACAAAAACTGTATTTTACAGATCTAATGTTTTAGCAAAAAAAAAACTTCACTTTCATTAATTTAGTAGTTTTGTCTGAAACTTATTGAATTAGTGACAACACAGTTTCTCTGCTAACATTTTGGTGGTGATGGTGACCCCCTTCGGTCAGACACTGACCATGGGTTTGCACCTAGAGAGTTACCCTTTGATGCACAAGTCTGGGCAAGGTTGTTTTATGGAAGACCAGCAGTCGCCCATGCATACTGGCCTCCCCTCTCCACGTCACCGATGTTGTCCAAGGGAAAGGCGAGGGCCGATACAGCTTGGCACCTGTGATGTCGCAACTCATTTCTACAGTTGAGTGAACTGGAGCAACGTGAAATAAAGTGTCTTGCTCAAGAACACATCACGCAGCCCGGTTCGGGATTCGAGCTCACAACCTCACGATCGTAAGCTCGACGCTCTAACCACTGAGCCACGCGCCTTCTGCTAACATTAAATCTGTAATATATGTCTATATATGTAAATATTTGTTTATATATTTTCTTTGTTTTCAGGAGAGATTCACTCAAGACATGCAACCACATTACATTTACAGTCCTCGTGAAATGACAAGATGGGTACGAGGAATCTGTGAAGCTCTTAGACCTTTAGAAACACTAAGTGTTGAAGGATTGGTGCGAATGTGGGCACATGAAGCTCTTAGACTTTTCCAAGATCGGTAAGATACTTCTTGGTTATTAACAGAAACTAGTTTAAATTATTTGATTTTCTCATAAAACAGTGGCCAAATATTGTAAAATTTTTCCTAAGATTTAATTGGAATTTTCCATTCCTGTTAAAAATGAGTTACATATTGTTCAGTGAAACAAAAAACTTTCCATATTTGTTTTTGATATGGTTAGAAAGCCCAAAGGATGTCCCATAATATTGAGGTTATAATAATCACTCTATACAAGAAAATGGTTCAAGGTAAAAGTACACTTTTTCTTCCTTTCAGCTGCCAAAAAGGTTCTAATATGAATAATTTCAAACAGATTAGTCTTGAAATATATCACACTTCTGAAGCTTAGTTGTAATTATTTGAAACATTTTATATCCAGTTGGGTTTTTTTTTATGTTCTTTTCTTGGACTTGGTGAAATTTGTGACTTCTCATTTTCCAAACTTTCTGCTGACAACTTTGATCTACATCTTCAAAACTGCATTTCTAGGAATTACTCAAAAGTACCTTTTCTCCTGCAATCTAAATTAACTATTCATTAAAATAAATTCACTGTTTTCCCAGTGCCAAAATTTGTAGAACCTAAAAATGTACTGCTCTTATATATTAGATCTTGATCAGAATTTCCAAGTTGCACATTCAGTTGTTCGGTCAACTTCACGACCAAAATCATATTAGCATGTAAGTGGTTGAATATTCCATAGACACTTGTCCCCTTGCTTTTAGATGGAATCAGTATGACATGATTTGCCAAGGCCAGAGCTTTGAATTATGGGACAATTTATCTGATTGGCTTCTACAGTTTCTGCCTACCCACTTTCACTCACAAATTATGGGTCAACCTGAGGTTATAGAAAATGACACCCAAGATGCTCCACAATTGAATCAAAACTTCAACCTCGTGATTGATCATACTGCAATATATTCATATATCTTTTGTAATTGTTTATTTTAGATTGGTAGATGATGATGAAAGAAAATGGACTGATGAAAATGTGGATGCTGTTGCTTTGAAACACTTCCCTAGTGTAAACAAAGAAGAAGTCCTTAAAAGGCCCATTCTGTTCAGTAATTGGCTATCAAAAGACTATATTCCTGTGGATAGAGAAGAACTTCGGGATTATGTCAAGGCTCGTCTGAAGGTAGGCAAGATTTTAATTTACATTAGATCTAACAAATCAGTTGTGTATTTCTTTTTTTTTTTCTTAAGTTTAATATTTTGTTACACAGTTTTTATAGTTTTGGACAATTTATTTTGTAAAATGCTTTCAGGTGATTTTTGTTATAATTTTCTGGCTATGCAGCTATCAGTGTTAAAGTTCTTAATCTCCAGTGTTATTTACTTGCAATCTGAACTCCTGATTGGTAGCTTATGTTCTCCACAAAATAAGTTCCAGTCAAAATATATAATTATAAATATTATATAAAAGAAACCTCTTACTATTTATGAACAATTCATAATATTTTTGAACCTGGTTGGTAACCTTCATTTTAAAAATCCATCAACAATCTAATTAAAATGAAGAAATTAAGAAATTTTTAATTTTGAGAAGTTACTGACATTTTACAACATTCAGATATGCCACATCATAGATTGCTGCTCTTATAATTATAACTGTGCACTTGTGTTGTTGTTTTAAAGTATTTTATATAAGAAATCTAAGTTTATGTTAGTTAATTCAAACCCTATGAGTTAACTGAAAGAGGAAATTTACAGGAAGATTGCTTCTGTAAAATATTAGTTAACATAGGGGTCCCATAGAAAGCAACAGACATTTGATAGAATTATGCATTAGATTGAGCTTACTCCAAAACCTAACCTGTAGAAAAGGAATGAGGTTCTTTTAAATTAGAAGCTTGATTTTAAAAATTTGAATGCATATTTTGTAAATATGTTTAAATTGCCTATTCCTTACCTTTCTAGGTATTCTATGAAGAAGAACTGGATGTACCATTGGTATTGTTTGATGAAGTACTTGATCATGTTTTGCGAATTGACCGTATCTTTAGACAACCTCAAGGTCATTTGCTCTTAATTGGTGTCAGTGGTGCTGGCAAAACAACATTGTCTAGGTTTGTAGCCTGGATGAATGGGCTCAGTGTTTACCAAATCAAAGTACACAATAAATATATGGCTAGCGACTTTGATGAAGACTTGAGAGCTGTACTTCGGCGAGCTGGCTGCAAGGTAACTTGGGATTTTATTGAAGTTTGCAAACATATTCCTATTAATGCTACACTAACCATCTCCTCTCCTTTTGTCATGTTATTCTCTCTTATTTTGTCCACTTGAAAACTTCATCTCTTTACACTTCCTTCAAAGACCCCAGTGTGTCCTTTCCTATTATCCAAATTAACCCTAATCCACAATAACCTCATTCAGTTCACCCAATCCCAAAGTTTCAGACCCTAATAATGTACTGCTTCTATCAACATTGTTGTCAGTTGTTTACATTGTTTTTTGTGATGATAAATTATGAAAGTATGGAAACTTAATTGTAGGAAATGTAAATTTTGTAAACAATAAATTGCCTGATAAGTTAATTTAGGAGGTATGCTATTTAGTTTGTTGCCACTTTGAAAGTCCAGTTTGTTTTTATTTTTATACTAGCTGATGTACCTGGTAATTCCCAGGGGTAAAGATGTTCTATTAAAACACCTTATTGCTCTGATATAAGAAAACAATTTCATTATAACTGCCCAAAAGGTGTATTTTTCATCATAAAAAAATACAAAAAAGTATCAGCTGGAGAAGGGAGAGATTGTTGGAAGTTGGCGAGAGAGGTTGGTGAGAGGTAAAGACATTCTGCTTAGTGAAGGCATCTGGGAAATGTATAACTGCTGTCGTTCACAGAAAAAAGTATTGTTTTACTGTGAGAAAAGCGCCGTTGACGTATTAAGTGAAATTTGGCAATCAAGGATCAAATCCACGCTATGCCTGCATGAAACCACTACAAATACATTGTGGAATAAAAAATTTATCTACTGTCATGGAAAGTGTAACTGTAAAAATGCAGAATTATCGGAGTAATGGGCATTCAAAAAAGTATGTATGTATAAAAATGTATGAATGAAGTCTTTAAGGTTTAAGATTCAAATTAAGGAAGTGCAATAATAATGTTTAGCAGTTCAAAACTGTGAGTAGTGAAATGCAGAATTAGGTCAGCTGTTCGTGAGAATCAAATATTGATCGCTTCGCTAAAATCTGCAGGTGGTATGGGTTATTTCTCTTGGGTTGTTTAATTAAAATATTAGTAATATGTAGTAGAAGGATCCATTGGAAGGGTCCTATTAGCGATCTTTTTCAACAAAGTATGTCACAAGGTTTCCAGACAGGAGTTCTACTCACATGTCAAATACAGTATAAAAGTGATATTGTCTGCAAAAATTAGAAATAGGACACAAAAAAATCAATATTCAAAGTAATTGAACATAAACAAGGAAATGGGTTATTTCCCTTCAGTATTTAAAAAAATATTGTACAGGTGCTATGGGTTATTTCCCTTGGGTGTTTTAAAAAAAAATAGTTATATGAGGTAGATATAGAGGTCCCTTCCAGGGGCCATATTATCGATTTTTTTTCAACAGTCTAAGTATGTCATGAGGTTTTCAGATATAAGTTCTACTCACATGTCAAATTTTATCAAAATCAATAAAATGATTTAGGAGGAGTTAGCTAACAATGCCACAAACACACACCGATTTTCCCATATGTAGTAGATATATATTTTTAATGACTTATCAGTATTTCATTGTAAATACATTTCAGAGACTTTTGGATTACTGATCTGTGTGAAGATCTACACACTTTTTTTCTGATTATAGTATGTTTTGGTAATCCACTTTTTTCATTATTTATGATAAGCTGTATCATTGCTATTCTACTGTTCCCCTGTGTTTACCATTCATTTCATTCCTCTATCTAATCCTCAGTACCTTGAGTTGGTATCAGGTGAGCATCTGATAATAGAAACTGCCCAAGTCTTCAACCCATTCCAGCATGAAAAAGACAAATAAAAATGAGTCTTCTATCTTTAATCATCTGTTCCCAATGTATTTCTCCATCTAAACCTTTCCCCTTCTTTCATTCTTTATAACCTCTGAGCAACTCATTTAGTTTCTACAAATAAAATCTCATATCTCCCTAACTACTTCTCTACATACCTAGCTCTCTTTTACTAGCCATGTCTCTATTGACCTCTCTTTTGTGCTCTAACCAGACATCTACAAATGTTCTCTTTGGAATTCTACAGTGAGCCTGTTGAGCTCCTAGTGAGTCACAAAACCTTGCTCTTCTCATTAAAATACCCCTTAATATATATTTTATTTTTATTATTTTCTCTGTTCAGGACGAAAAAATAGCATTCCTCATGGATGAATCTAATGTATTAGATTCAAGCTTCTTGGAAAGAATGAATACTCTCTTAGCCAACGGGGAAGTTCCTGGTTTGTTTGAAGGTGATGAATATACTACACTGATGACACAGTGCAAAGAAGGAGCTCAGAGAGAAGGTCTTATGTTGGATTCAGGCGAAGAACTTTACAAGTGGTTTACACAGCAGGTAATTTTATGATATAAATTTATTAAATTGATTACAGCAAAATTTACAAGTATTTTACTTTTTTCTTCTCTTGTCTTTATAAGATTACTCATATGTGCACATTATTGTAATATTTAGCATTTGGTTTTGTATATGATTGCATATTTTATGCAAATTCTTTGTAAATATGTAGTTTACTTCATAACCAAATGGTTTCAGGTTATATGCTTGGGTTGACTAACATCTTTTGAGTGAAATTGGTAGATGTAAATAGTGTTGTGTGCTTGCATAAATAAAAGCTCACTACTTGAAATAATGGTTGGCAACAGCAAAAATATTCAATCATCAAATGTGTAGGAAAAGCAATGTAAAAATTATGTGTAATTTTTTTTTATATATAAAATAGTGAAGGACTGGCTGTGTGATGGAAGCATGTGTACATATTTGGACAAACACCACACATTTTTGTTGAGGTCAATTTCACTTTTCAGGGTTGGAAGAATAAAGTACTTGGCTTGTACTAGGGTTGTACTTGGTATTGCCTAATCCCTTCCCATCAAAATTGTTGGTCTTGTATCTAAGTCAGAAACCATTATCTACAACCTTCCTTAAAAGAATTCCCCAATGAACATTTTAGAATATGGAAGCATACGAAACATAAGGTGGGGAGGTCATGTTTGCTTTGGAGTATAGCACAAAGACTATCAATGTTAAGAAAGAAAATTTTCTATTCAGTAATCGTATCAAGATTAAAATATTTTATGGGAAGGAATATATGGACATTACAGTTCAGAATTATCTGCTTCAAACAATTATCATTTGCAAATCAATGAGAACAACAAAATCGAAAATACATAATTTTCACGAATAATTAATATTCAAAGACAATGGAATAGCAAGAATGTGCCTGTATAATAAAAGCTTGAAAAGTGTGGAGTGGCTCTGGGCTAATTGCCTAATAGTTTTGTTTTTCTTCATTAAGTTTAATAATGTTTATGTGAGAAATTATTGCTAATGTTAGAAGTAAGTACAAAAGAATAAATGATCAGTTTGGAAGCATTTTGTTGTGAATGGATTGTTTTTTAAAAATATTACCTAACTACTGAAATATGTCAAACCAAAATTGAATTAAAATAATTATAATAATTCAAACAATAAGAAACAATTATCTTTTAACTTTGCAGGTCATGAAAAATTTGCATGTTGTATTCACAATGAATCCATCTTCAGAAGGCTTAAAAGACAGAGCTTCAACATCACCTGCTTTATTCAACCGGTAATATTACATTTGTTGTTTTATTAATGATATTGGTTTTTTTTTATTTTATTTAAAAAATATTCCAATCTTTTAATTAAAAATTTTAGTTTATTTTTAATTCACAAAATTTAGTGAAAATTTAATGAAATCACTGATATCAGTAGTCATAATGTCAATTTTTAATTAGTGTAGTATCTATAAAAATATTTCATACAGTGGAATAAATTTCTATGCCGTGAGGGAAAAAAAAGTCTAATCTTCTGGTTGTAGCTGTTTCACTTAGCCTACCAATGCTGTTGGTAAAGGCATGAATATCACAATTTTCTTTCCTCTAATTTAGAAGTTAGCATAATGAATTATCTACTATGGTTATGAAATGCTAAGCAATTTATTCTGATATTAGTTTGAGATTAATATTTAAGAGGTGTTCATTTGTAAAACCAATAATTGTATGGTTTATTTTATGACAATATTTTATAAGAATGTTTACATTTGTTGATCTCAGAATTTGTAAGGAGTATACTGCATTGAAACATATACATAGACAAACAGAATAAGAATTTATTAATTGTACACTGGGAATGTGAAAGAGAACATGAAATTAAAAGAATCACATGAACTTTATCAGAGAATCAGATGATAACTTTAAAAAATAAATTTTTCTTAACTTTTAGTTGTGTGTTGAATTGGTTTGGAGATTGGTCAGATGGTGCACTTTATCAAGTTGGAAGAGAATTTACAAACAAAATTGATCTTGAAAAATCAAATGTAAGTATTTTGATGGGTTTTTACTTGGCTTCAAAGATAAAAAAATATTTAGATTGCTTTTGTTACCATTGGTATAAAGTATTGACTTTGATACTTTTGCTTGGATTCTATTGATTTCCTTCAATAGTTTTGTGAACAGTTAATATCATCATTTAACATGATTTCCATGCTGACATGGGTTGGACAGTTTGACTGAAAACTGTTAAGCCGGGGTGGCTGCACCAGGTTCCAATCTGATTTGGCAAGATTTCTATTTTAAGTATCTCAGTGCTGATTCCTGATGGGCCAGGGACTTTCCATTTATTATATTCAGTATAACAATTTCAAATTTTCAATTGCAGTATATTGCTCCTGACTATACTCCTATTGCCTATGAAGAATTGGGAACTAACCCTACTCACAGAGATGCTGTTGTCAATGCTTTTGTATTTGTGCATCAAACACTGCATCAAGCTAATTCTCGAATAACCAAACGTGGAGGTCGTACTATGGCCATAACCCCAAGACATTATTTGGATTTTATTAATCACTTTGTAAGTATTTACAGTTTTTAATCTTTCTAGAATTTAATTAAGAGGTATTTGTCAGTTTTTGCTATAATTTTTTTTATGTAAATATATGCCTTACTAAAAGTTGGCAGTGTATGAAGATTCTTCCAGTGGAATCATTGATATTTAAAAAAAAAATTTTTTTTAATTCATTCTAAATATAGCCATTTCTATTTCTGAAATATTTTTGTTTTTTTAAATACACTGCATTTAGTATTAACTCACTGAAAATGCATGTAGTAATTTCTAGTGTTATTTCCAATGAAGGAACCCCTATATAGATATTTGGCTGGTTAGAAATATTAAACAAGTCTTCCTCAGATCACACCCCTCTGTCTTAAAAAGACACATTGGATTATGTAATAATGGATGCACTGTCTGAATAAAAGATGGGGGTCATTAAGACTTGAGTTCCTTTGGTCATATGTTTGCTCAGTCAAACATGACCTGTGGTTAAAACAATTTTATTGCATCATTTCACATTGTTAATTTCAGGGGTTTGTTTTTCCTTGTTAATTTCAGGGGGTTGTTTTTCCTTGTTAATTTTTTAATATGTTCACTTTGGTCGAAAATTTCTGTTGTATATAATTTGTGTTTTCGAATTACTGCTTCGAAAATTTATATATTAAAATAATTCTAGCACCTGTTTTTGTATGGCAATTGGTAATAAACATATCAGCTGTTTAGCCCCCTGCCATGCACACACATGAAGTAGAAGTGATTGTTTGTGCTAGTAGAACATAATCTAACTAATGGCTGTGATACTCTATAGTGTAGCTTGTAATGTGGTTACTCAGATTGCTAGGTTTGTGCCTTATCATATGGCCTGTTCTTTTTCTAACCTAAATTGGTGCTTATAGTCTTGTATTATATCTTAATGCAACGTTTGTTTCTCTGTACTTCACAAAATAGCTGCTATTACATTTTACTGATGCTTCAGCTTTTCTGTTTAATTCTAAGCTTTAATTATTAAATTCTTGGTGCGAAGGTTAAAAATTAACCAAGGTTGATAACTGATTACTGAAATTTGTCACCATTCTGGAAAATTTCTGTGTTTTTTACATTATTTCCCTTAATCATTTTTATTTCAGGTTAAACTGTATCAAGAAAAACGGTCAGATCTTGAAGAACAACAATTGCATTTAAATGTTGGTTTGCAGAAGATTCGGGAAACTGTTGAGCAAGTAGAAGAGCTCCAAAAATCATTATCAATCAAAAGAATCGAGTTGGAAGAGAAAAATGCAGCTGCAAATGCCAAATTGAAACAAATGGTACATATGACTTTTTACGAGTAAACTTTTTCTAGATTAAATTTATAATTCTTTTGTATGTGTATAAGAAAATTATTTAGACAAATTTTATTTTTGCTTATTTCTAGTATGATAATAGACACAGGGGGAAGTGGGTTAGTCAACAACGTCAACCCAAGTACTTGACTGGTACTTTATTCTATCAACCTCAAAGGAATGAAAGGCAAAGTCACTCAGGGTGGGGGTTTGAAAGAGCAAAAAGAAATGCTGCTAAACATTTTGTTCAATGCTGTAAAGACTCTGCCAATCCACTAAGCTTATTTCTTTTATATTATTACAAAATCTGCATTTTTCCTATCTCTTGTTTTAGTGACATCTCTGGTTTTAGTAATACCTTATTCTTGTATTAAAATGTCTACTTCTCAAGGCATAAAGCTTAAGAATTCTAGGGAAGAGAATGGAAGCTGGACTACTTGTGGTCATCTCTCAGAGGCATTAGAAATATCAAGCAAAATAACTATAATTTGAACAAAAAAAACATCAAACTTGGTGCATTAGAAGTTTGCCTACTACTAGCATTTTGCTTGATTAATAACCATCTCTCATGACAGGCTAATCATAAAAGCTATCTGTAAAATCTCCTTTACATGATACATGTTTGAAGATAAGTGGAGAAATTGAGTTGTCTTTTCAGATAACTCATTTAGTGCCAGTAATTAGGTAGTTATTGTTGCTATTTTTGCCAATATACTAGCAAGTAACAACATACTTCATACACAAGCATGATGTAATCTGGCCTTCCTTTGTTGCCAACAGAAGTAGGAGCACCCTAATCTTTTCTGCCCTGCTCTAATTCTAGCTATTATACTGTTGGAACATGTGTCTCTATTGCTGATTATGTCATCTAGATATCAGAGCTGTCAATTACTTCTAGGCAGCCCTTGAGGCATTTGAAAAAAATCTATTCTGTGGGTATTCTTATTGCTAGTTCCTAGCTTTTGAATAACAGGTTTCAATTATAATTATTTCAGGGTTAATATACTAATAAAATGACTAAAAATATTAAATGAGGAAAAGTTTTTCTAAATTTGGCCACCTGTAGGATACATAGAACACATATTTTGGAGAAACTTTCAATGCTGTAATTGCAATTATATCTCAATTTTATTTGGTATCACTTGTGTAGGTGAAAGACCAACAAGAAGCCGAACGTAAAAAAGTCACATCACAAGAAATTCAACAAGCAGTTGTTGAACAAACTAAGAGAATAAAAGAAAAACAACAGGACGTACGTGCAGATTTAGAACAAGTAGAACCAGCTGTAATTGAAGCTCAAAATGGTATTTATGCAATTTCTTTCATGAATAGTTGCAAGAATATATTACAGATAACATTTTACATATTTAATTTACTGAATCTAAATTTTAAAATCAGAACAGGAATGTACAAGTGTTTAGAGTTGCAGTGTCTGAAATTTATGCATTTAGGTTTTATCAGAATTAGTAAACTTTACTTGATGAATATTTTTTTTCTTTGAAGCAGATATTGTTTCTGGTAAGGAAAATGCATAAACTTAGAAAATACAGGAAATGTCATATCTGAATTCTTTACACATTTTTTAGCATCCATCAATGTTTGTGTATGCTTTTTCCAGTTATTGCAAATTTTCCAATGAGTAAATAAATCCAAAGTAAAATTAACTTAGAATGTATTCTTCATTAGTGTCATGCACACAGTCATGACCACATTTTGATTAATTGTATCTAGCACCAAGAAAATGTTTCTAAATCATTACTGCTGGAAGAAAGAAAAGGCAGTTTTACTCTAGATTGTTAAACATTATGCAAGATTTTGCTTCACTTATATTGCCATTTTTTATCCATCTTTCAATGCTGGCATGTGTTGGATGGATTATCACAGTCCGTGTCATTTAAAATTCAAAGTTAACTGTCCACTTATCATCTAATATGTTTGATACCAAGACATTTAACAAATAATTTTATTTTCTAGCTGTGAAATCTATCCGAAGACAGCATCTTGTTGAAGTGAGATCACTTGCACATCCACCCCCTGCAGTCCGTCTTGCTATCGAGTCTATATGTGTGCTCCTTGGAGAGACTGATCTTGAGTGGAAGTCTCTCAGAGGTATAATTATGAAAGACAACTTTATACCTACCATTGTCAACTTCAAGACTGATGACATTCCGTATGTATTTCCAATTATATCTTTTAATTTTTTGTTTTCACATCCATTTCTTGCTTTCTTTACCATTTAGCTTAATGAGTACTCAGCTGGTATCTGAGCGGTACAGGTTCATCTCCTGCAGCCACCTGCTGGCAACTATTTAAAAAAAAATTTTTTAGTGAAAGTGCATGGCTCAGTGGTTAGAGCATCAGGCTCACAATCATGAAGTAGTGAGTTCAATTCCCAGACTAGACTGTGTGCCATGTTCTTGAGCAAGACACTTTATTTTACATTGCTCCAGTTCACTTGTCTGTAGAAATGAGTTGTGACGTCACTGGTGCCAAGCAGTAACAGCCTTTGCATTTCCCTTGGATAACATCAGTGGCATGGAGAGGGAAGACCGGTATACACAAGCAACTGCTGGTCTTCTATAAACAACCTTGTCCAGACTTGTGCCTCTGAGCGGAATTTTCTAGGTGCAATCCCATGGTCGTTCATGACCAAAGGGGATCTTTACCATTTTTACTGGAGTAGAGTAGAAAAATAGATTTCAAAGAAAGGAAATATTCCTTTGTAGAGTTTGAAACGTCTTCATTTTAATGCTGTATATATGAATGCAGTCTAAGTGGAAACACAGTGTTGTTTCTGTATCCAGTGACCTGGTTCTCATTTGCAGAATCAATTCAAGAAGCAGAAAATATGCTGAAAATCTTGTATTAATGGGACATTAGGTGACTTGGAGAGCTTATAGACAAGCTAAGATTTATACAGTGACTCTTCCAGAAAATATATAAAAGGTGCAGTTATATTTCAAATATATTCACAGTATATCAGAATGTTGGGACTTGCATGCATTAGTGTAACTAAAGGGCTAAAGATTGAGATCTGGCTGTAATGAGTTTTAGAAATAATGTTATGTGAGTGATTTGTTTAGCTAATTTGTCATTAGCTAATTCATTTTCAAGAACTAGTAATTGCTGAGATATGAGTTTGGTAAAGTGATTCTCTTGTTCAGAAAATTTGCCTATAGATATTGTGCTTTATAATAAACCTTTAAAAGTAAATTATGTATTGTTTGGTTAGAAAATCTCTTGAGGTATATATAGTCCATAAGTTGATTGTATATGTATTATAAATGTGACTGGCTGTTTTCAAAACAAGTTACAGAATGGGTAAATCTCATTACTGTGTATTATTTATTCAAATATGACGTTTATGTTAAATATTTATTTTTACATAAAAATAGTTTTGCCAATATTTTGTACATTTTTATGTTTTGTTACATGTTTTTCTCCTCCAGTGATGATATTCGAACAAAAATGAAGAACAAGTATTTGAATAACCCTGAGTATAACTATGAAAAAGTCACCAGGGCCAACTTCGCTTGTGGCCCTATGGTGAAATGGGCAATCGCTTTGGTATGTCAACTTCTACTTTTTTTTTTTCCCAAAATTATTGTAGACTTGCTTAGAAAATTGGATCTGGTTAATTCATTACTGCTGTTTTATGTAATATCCATTATTTTAAGTACATGTGAGTAGGATACCACTAATGAGGTTATATGCTCTTTCTCCATCTTCTTGGTAATGTGCTTCACAGTTGGTGCTATCTATTCAACATTTCTTGATTATTTCCAAGGAGTGTGCCATCAACATGGAAAGTAAGCAACTTTTAGGCCTACTGCCTTTGCACATAACCAAATTAATGTAGGTTTCTTATTCTGACAATTAATATACATCAGTTCACTATGAAAGTAAAGATAGACTTGCTTTGCAATATTATCAGTCAGAATTAAGTAAATTAATGCCATATCAGTCACTAGACTGTATTCATCTATTTGTTCAATTTTAGGAAGAATAATCGACAAACTCCTTTGAATTGAGGAGCTTAAGAGAAAATATTCTCAAAAGTTTTTTTTTTTTCTTTCTGAAACCAATTTGCTTCATCTTAACTTTACACTCTTGTGTTATTGTTTGTATAACCAACCCAGCAGGCACCAAGAATATTCTTGCTTTATACTATCACCATCCAAATATTGAAATATCTGTTCATTATTTTTAATGTTAAAATTTGATTTATCAGTTGTCAAATTTCCAAATAGTTTGTGGACAGTGCCAAGGCAGTTCTGATTCCCCTAAAACCCAATACAATTCTTTCTTATACTAGGTTCTTCTTTTCATTTATATATGTATTATACATGTCTCCCATTTATTTTATCAAAAATTGAATAATTCCATTTTGATGTGTTGAATAAAATCCCGTGTGTTTCTAATTGTATTGTCTATTGATATTATTTATACCAGATCAACTATGCTGACATGCTGAAACGCGTAGAACCCCTCAGAAATGAATTAAATGCTCTGGAAAACCAAGCTGAGGACAATCGCACCAAATACGAAGAAGTGAACTCTGTTATTGTTCAACTTGAGAAAAGTATTGCTATGTATAAAGAAGAATATGCTATTCTTATAAGCCAAGCTCAAGCTATCAAAAGTGATTTGGCAGCAGTAGAAGGCAAGGTAGGATGCTATAATTTTCTTTAGGATGCATAATAGCTACATTAGCAGTATTAATTTTTTTTGTTTACTTTCTCGCACATTGGTCACGTGCTAAATTTTTATTTTGCATTTTAAATACATCAAATTCCATATAGTCGAATCCTGTCTTGCCAGTTTTTACTTGTAATACCTTTTGTGTTATAAAAGGCATAGCTTTGCTCAGACCATCTTAGTTTTTTTTCTAAGACATTATCATATTTGTGTAATCAAGTATTTTACATATTCATTCTACTTATCACTGACATTCTCTTTTGCACTATTTTATAATTTGTTAGGTTGAAAGAAGTGTTGCTTTATTGAAAAGTCTTACAAATGAGAAGCAGAGATGGGAAGCAGGTAGTGAAACATTCCGAAACCAGATGGCCACTATTATTGGAGATGTTTTGTTATCTTCAGCTTTCATGTCTTATGCTGGTATGTATAGTGATTCTTAGATCTATATATTGTATACATATGTGTATATGATACATATTCACACATCTAAATATCCTATTTTATAATCTGCGGGCATGGCTGTGTGGTTAGGGAGCTTGCTTCCTAGCTATGTGGTTTCAGGTTCAGTCCCACTGCGTGGCACTTTGGGTAGGTGTCTTTCACTATAGCCCCGAGCTGACCGGAGCTTTGTGATTGAATTCGGTAGGTGGAAGTTACTGCCATGTGTGTATATGTGCATGTAGGTGCTTGTGCCTCTCCGAAAGAGAGAGGAAACTGCTTTTATTCCACCACTACCATACAAACTTATTTTGAAAACGTGAAACTGGTCAGCTACCTTTCTAAAATACTACTATTCAAATTTGTAGATCTTTTACAGTGAAAGTCTGAAATCAATTTTATCAAAAAGTTTTCACACTAAATTTTTTAATATTTTTTTAAAGCAACATTTGAAACATTAAATAGAATGAATCAATATTGTTTATGAATAATAATAGCCAGCAGTGATTCAGAGACATTAAGTAATTAAAACTTTATCAATATTTAAAAAAAATGTTCTGTTTAAGTTGTTACTGATAGTTGTATACAATAGTATTTTAAGACTAGCTTCACACCTCAGAATTTGGTTATCATCATTTAATGTCCATTGTCCATGCTAGTATGGGTTTCATAAATGAAACTGTTTTTAAGATATCAGGGAAAGAGTTAATTGAAATATGCTTTGGGAAAAAGCTTTTGGAAAAGTTATTAGAAAGCTTGTTCTCTTTACTATTGAACTTGATAATTTTTCAGAAATTTGGGGTTTTGAAAGTGTGTGTGTTTATGTATTTATTCTGGAAACTTAGCATTTTGACAAGTTAATGTTTGGTTTATTTCAGGTTATTTTGACCAACAAATGCGTCAGAACTTATTTACTGCTTGGTCTAATCATTTACAACAAGCCAACATCCAATTTAGAACGGATATTGCTAGAACAGAGGTAAACCATTTAAAAATAAACAGTTTAGAATATTTTTTGTTACAAAATATATTATTTTTGAAAACTACTTGTTGTTAATTATTAAATCCCTTTCTATTTATTTAACTTAATTTATTTTTTAATGTTTTATGTTAAACTTTGAATTCTTGATAAGACAACATTATCATATTGCCTATTTGAAAAAGCTCTGCAAATACTTTATCATTTTATACATTAAAAACACAGTTACAATATTTGAAAATTACATTTTGTAAATATCAATCAATCAATTTGATATTAACTTTGCACCCATGTGATCCAGAGTTCAACTCTGAGCATTAGAGCAGTAAATTTGCATAAGTAAGTGATCAATTCTCTCATTATAGATATGACTTAAAGCAAATTAACTGATGTTTAGAAAGTTTTTTTGTGAACAGCTATCTGACACCTTTATGTAATTAATCCTTTTTCAATGTTTGAAATGTCCATTTGCATCACAAAATACTAGGAGTTGTATTTTCACATGATTTGCATTGCTCTTCTCTGATTAAATTAATTTGCTCACTGTGTATTACTTATAATTTCTATTTTCTCCTCACTTTTATTTAGGATATTTAAAAAAATTTATTTCAAGTGTACTTCTTCAAGCTTAAAGTTTAACTTTTGTGTTTTAATAGTATTTGTCAAATGCCGATGAAAGACTTCGCTGGCAAGCTAATAACTTACCTGCAGATGATCTATGCACAGAAAATGCTATTATGTTGAAGAGATTTAATCGATATCCACTAATTATTGACCCATCTGGACAAGCAACAGAATTTTTAATGAATGAATACAAAGAGAGGAAAATCACAAAAACAAGGTCAATAATTTTATGTAAAAATTGGTTTATCAGTCTTTAGACTAATTATTCATGAAAACAATATAAAATACTTTAGTGGCATCATTAGAGCATCAGCTAAAATGCCTTGCACACTATTTATTCCAGCTCTTTATGTTCTGGGTTCAAATCCTGCTAAAGTCAGTTTTGCTTTTCTTTTTGGGTTGATCAGCTACCAGTTTAAGTAGTGAGGTTTGAGGAATTCTTTGTGTCTAACAAAAAGCTTATGCTATCAGTTCCAGCTCTCTGTACTTTGAGTTCAAGTTCTTTCTAAAAAAAATTCCATCTTATTGAAGTCTCATTAGATATTTCATTTAAATGTTTGTATTGAAAAAGTACTGTATGTAGTAGATGTGTAATGTCAAGTGTGCATATATGACAAAGTGCAAATTTGATAAAACTAAAAGTGGGTATGAGATGTATCAGATGTATGTAGGAGAAAAGACTGTGCTGGCTTGACCATGTGATGTGTATGAATGAGAACAACTGTATAATGAAGTACTGATTACTAGGTATGGATGGAACTTGTGCAAGAGGGTGATCCAGGAAGACATGAGATAAAGCAGCAAAGGCTGATCGCTAGGTGTTGAGCCTCTTGGAGGAGTTGACAAAGGACTGAAATGACAGGCGATTTACTGTGCTCAAGAAGACCCATCTGTCTTGACAAAAGCAAGGTCTCAGAAGCATTATGTCTGTATACTCTCTGGGCCCTGCACCTGATCTGTCCCCATCAAGCCTTTCTATCTCTCAACTTCCTAACACCCATCCTTCTAGCTGCTATACCCCTATGAAAGGACAATACTCTTAGTCAAACCTTATTAAATAAAATTTATTGATATTTAAATATTGAGTGGGGGAAATTTAGTTGTAATCACTTTATTATAGTTTTAGATCTTTACACATAAATGTTATGTTGCTTTCAATCTTTATTTCATATTGTAGCTTTTTGGATGATGCATTCCGTAAAAACCTTGAAAGTGCTCTTAGATTTGGCAACCCCTTATTGGTTCAGGTATGTAAGCATTTCTTTCTTTAAAAATATTAAATTTACATCACTCCACAAGACATTTTTCAAATTTTTTTTATTTATGTTCCTTTTTCTTATTTTAGGATGTTGAAAGTTATGATCCTATATTAAATCCTGTGCTGAATCGAGAATTGCGCAGAACTGGTGGCAGAGTATTAATTACTTTGGGTGATCAAGATATTGATTTATCCCCTGCATTTACCATCTTCTTGTCTACACGAGATCCTAACGTAAGAACTTTCATATTCTTTTTTAAAAAATTGTTACTCATCAATGTTTGTTGTAGGGGTGAAGAACTTAACCAAAGTTGTTTAATGTTTATAGTGCAATGTCTCTTTGTATAGCTAAGTGTAGGAACTGAGCTTATTATAAACTCCTATTATAATTTTTGTTATATTCATGAGTAGGATTGTTATCTGCAAAGACTTGCAGACCTTTCTCTATAAGTACCAACCCTTTTCATATTCTTTGCTGTCAAGTCAAGTGGAGTGGATGGGGTTTCTATATCCTTTATTGCCCTGCAGCTGCTTGCTTCTGTTCTAACATTAGTTCCTTATTAGACATTTTTTATGGGACCCTATCAACTCGGCTATGTCATCTGTATTTTCTTCAAACCCTCCTTCATTTGTCAGTGTTACAATATTTTGCTGAACTTGATTGACTTTTGCAAGTAAAAGTTTGTAAAGTTACAGTGTGGCAAACACCAGTCATAGCTAACAGTTTCACTTCACCCCATGACTCAGCTATGTTATGCAAAGCATCAAATTTCTCATATAATATGCTTATAAAGTTAGCTATCATATTGATCCATTGTTTTGGAGTGAAGAAGTTGTATTCTTGGGAACTAAAAATTCCACTCACACATTATCAGAAAGGTCATTTAAGTTCACTGGGAGTCTAAAAGAATCAGTGCTTTGTTGGACATATTAAACCTTGTACTGTTCCTCTATAGCAGAGCAAAAAGAGTTTGTAAACCAGTTTTAGGAAAGGTTTACCATCATACAAACCTTATTTGAATGCGAAATCACAGGTTGGGATAATTTCATGTCATCAGCAAATCAATGTTTTTGGAAGCTTAAAAACCTAATGCTGGTTCCCTTAACAAATCATAAATCCTAGTAAGGATACACTTTCAGAAAAGCTCTTCATCAACTTTTTCTATATCTTCCTTCAGCAATAATAGTAGCAGCATCTCTAGAAATTCATTGATCATTTTAATATTATGCAATTCAAGGTACTTTTTAAACCTTTTAAACCAACCCTTACTACAAGAGATGTTGCATCAGTAGTTGTACCTACCACTTTCAGCAAATTGTCAAAGTTGTAGCTATTGCTTGAATGACCCGCACAATTATAGGCACTTTATCTTCATTCTGATCATAAATCCACATCCTAACGATCTGTTATATTTTAAGCATCAATTCATATCTATGGAAAATAGTGCCCAAGCATGTAATAGATTAGCTTGAGCATTGACCTTATCTTTATGTATTGTTCCTGCTATAAATGTTGCAATCTTTAATGTTTTTGTATTATTGCTGAGTTTTTCTCCTGCATCAGAGTTTGGTAAAACATCAAGTTTAACATCCACTGTAATCATCTTGCAAATCCTTTTCATATTATTGCCTTCACTTCTACTTGATAGTCTCTTTCTCTCTCCATTCATCTCAAATAAGAATCAAGTAATGTATTATATCTTACTTATTAGTTGTTAAATCCAGTAATAGTAGTGGTAGGCAAGAAATCTGCATAAAATAGTAAAACAATTTGAGGAAAGTAGTGATGTTCAACACTGGCAAAAAGAGTTTGTCTTTTTATTACGGATGTAAAAATATAAATGGAAAAAGAATTGAGTGGAGTTAAGTAGGAGGAAATTCTGATTGATTAAAGTTAGCAGCAAGACCCAGGCCTGTTGAATTTGTGCACACACAAACAAGACAATGCTGAAGAGGGAATTGGTAGGTACTGACAAGTATGTTGAGATTGATGTAAAAACAAAGCATGCACAAACACGGTAAGGCAGTGAATGGAATGGATACTTGCTGGTGTGGTTTGGAAAAATGTGTTGATTCAGTTATTGAAATTGAGAAAAATTTACCTGAACTTCCACAAGGGCAGAATTACAGACTGTATCATGAAATTAGTGGTTATACTTTACAATTTCATTAAGTGTATAATTCTATGTGGAAGATTCCTGTATTTAATTTTCTTAATTAAACCTAATAATAATATTTGCAAATATTTTTTTTTCTTAAGACCATAATATAAAATAAATTAATATAAATTTGTTGAAATAATCATTTCCATGAATAAAACTGATGTTTTAACATTTTATCTTTGTGTATTTCATAGGTTGAATTCCCTCCTGATATCTGCTCCAGGGTGACATTTGTCAATTTTACTGTAACACGAGGCAGTCTTCAGAGTCAATGTTTGAATCAAGTAATTATATTTATAAAAATATCTTAACAACTTTCTTTCCATTCTAATATGAGATGGTAAGGTGTGACTTGAAACCTTTTGTCATTCCTGTTAATCCTATGTTATCTCATTTGTAAGGGCTCATCTCCTAAAAGAGGACATCATACTTTCAAAAACATTTAGTACACAGCCTTGTCATCTTTTCTGCGTTCATCAGCTGATCATATTTTTCTTTCATATCTGGTATTTTAAAAAGATAAATGCCTTTATATGAGATTAATATATTTTATGTAGAAATTTAGCTATTCACATATCTATAATTTATTGAAATGATATTTCAGTACACTTACAACTGTATGATGTTATTCCCAGATGCCATTTTCTAAGTTCATAATGTTTTGTTGGAAACATTTATAATCATTAACTTTTTGTCATCAGCTGGTACTTCATTTTCTTGAATGGTTTTATAATGAGGTGTCTCTCCTTCTAAGGAGGGTAACTTACCAATCCTAATTTAGTCATTTTCTGCACTTTTTCATAAAGCCTCCATCAATACTTATTGCTTACCAGATTTCTGAGTAAGGATTCTGTATGGTAGAGTTGGTTGATATAATACTAAGAATCTAACTGAATATACATAAAATATATATATATATATATAAAAATGTACATCATACCAATCAAAACTCCTTTCTAACCACCTTAACAATTCTGTTGCAGTTTTGCTGTATCAGTTACATGGAAAATCAAAAACACAATTGAAATATGCTCACACTTTTACTTATCAGTGTGACTTTCAAATATTGATATTATAGTTATTAGAGTAAAATCCATTTAAGTACTGAATGCATTCTAGAGAACTTTTTGTTTTCATTTAAAATATTGGCTCAGCTTTATTATTTAACCCTTTCGTTACCAAACCGCCCGAAAAAAATTTTGGTTAATGTGACCAAGCCGCCCAAAGCCGCCCGAATTTACGTATTCATATTTAAATGAGAATATCAGAGCAAATCTCTTTAGTACATTCGCGAAAATACGTATTATACTTCGTAAAGAGTTCAACTACAGTTTTGTACAAAAATCGAAGTGTAATTTTAATTCCGTGAATTTTGGGAGATTTTTTTCCAAAATTTGTTCCTATTGTGTTTTCAAAATTTGTAATTCTGACAAAAAATGGATACGAATTTCATTATATCAAGCAGCAAGTCAGAATTCGAAGGATTTTCTACTGAAGACCTTCATAAATCTAACTCTATGACTGAAAAAAAAAAAAAAAGCATGTGGTATTTGATAATGAATCTGATGTTTCATTTTCCGAAAGTGAAAACAGTGAATCCGAGAGCTCCGACAGCGATAAAGAAAATGAATTGGCACCTGAATGGAGTGAAAATTTAAAAACTGTTTCTTTCGGTGATTTTTCTGAAGAAACTGGACCAAACCACAGACTTTCCCAGAAGAGTAAAGCCTTAGACTATTTCTTTTTACTTTTTCGAATGAGCCTATTTGAAATCATTACGGTGGAAACGAACCGTTATGCTAAATGTAAACAAAACGAAAGAAAGGATAGTTTCCCCATAACCTTAAATGAAATGAAATATTATTATGGGTATCAGAAAGTTACCCAGAATAACAAATTCTATCGTAAAATTTTGTTGTATACCCAATTGAATATTAGCTAATAAACCATTTTCTATAGCGATGTTTGAACAAAATTTTAATAATTTTATATTTTGTTGAATTTACCTGTATCTACCTGCAATTAGAGTCACTTTGTGACAAAAATTATAGTATAGAATTGGTTGAGAACATTTCATTAAATTATCTTCCAAAATTCATGTTAATATATTGATAAATAAAAAAGTTATAGTTGTTTAATGAAACCAGACTAAATTTATGATTATGTTAGAAATTAATTGAAACACATAAGGGGTGTATTTTGGTCAGAAATATAGTAACGAAAGGGTTAACTGAGTAAACATTTTTATCTGAAATATATTAAGTCTAAATATTAGAATTGCAATAACCTATTGTAAACTGGTTCAGTCACAAGAACTACATACCATATTTTCATATAATTTAATACATTTTTATTGAAAATATTTAATTACCTTTCTAGGTGTTGAAGGCTGAGAGACCTGATGTTGATGAGAAACGGTCAGATTTACTCAAACTCCAAGGTAATATGGTCAATTTGTTATTTTAATTCATATAGTTCTAGATGTTTTAGGTGTAGCAAAGTTAATTTCATGTTCATATTTATGAATTGTTGAATTTATTATATAATACTCGAAATTCATAATTATTTTGTATCTCTTGCATTCATAAGGCTCTGTTATGTAGCTTATTTACTTAAAATATTTTGATAATAATTTTCACAGTATACTCATCATAAATTTGTTTATATAATTGTTTATCTACTACAGTTTTAAATGTATCAGATGTTTTTATTTTTACTATTCTAGTAGGTTTATTCCTTTTAGAGATAAAAGTTGATGACTTTGGATGCTTTAAAATGTCTAAATACTATGTAATCAACTTAACTGGATTAACTTAATTTTATTCAATAACTTCTCATTCTTCCATAGAATTTTCAAACTTCTAAGTTTTATTGTGCACTAATAGATACAAACATAACCGTGTGGTTAAGAGGTTCATTTCCCGCCCACATGGTTTTGGGTTCAGTCATATTGTGTGCCACCCTGGACAAGTGACTTCAACTACAGCTCTATACTGATCAACTCCTTGTGGGTGGATTTAGTTCATAGAATCTCACAAAAGCCCATGTTCTGCATATTTGTGTTTACAAGTGTACTGGTAAGGGTTAGTGACCAGAAGGGCATCTGGCTGTAAAACAATGCTCAATTTTATGTTCATCTAATCCATGCTAGCATGGGAAATGGATGTAAAGCAAATGACTAATGTGCAATCATTTTTGTATAAGTCTAATTAAATGAAAAAGGCTTAGTCTTCTACATAATTATAAATAGTTCTTCATTTCTAAATGCTGTGGTTTAAAATTATGTTTTCATGTTTGTAAATAGGTGAATTCCAGCTACGTTTGCGCCAACTGGAAAAATCATTGTTGCAAGCTCTCAATGATACCAAAGGGAAAATTCTTGATGATGATAGGTAAACTAAATTTATTTTAAAAAATATTACAAATTGAATTTCTTTTTGATGCTTTATACACTTTCTATGTGGCAACATATATGGGAATGTTTAGAGTGTTTTTAAGTTATTGTTTTTTTTTTTACTCAATAAATGGCTGGTCAGATCCTAAACCTGATTCTCAAGTTTATACGTGACTCCCTAGCTTTTTTTACACTTCACTCTTTCATTGTGTAGCATTAAAAGAAGCAGGTTTGGAAAATAGTTATGTTTACTGAATTAACAGAACAATAGAATGGAGAATTAGATTTTCTATTAGTATAGAGCATATTGTCATGTTGAACTTTACCATTAAAAAATTATTTGCTAGTGTTCACTGCTTTAACTTAAATAGAATTTTAATTTAATCCTTATTATTATTATGAGAGCTTGAACATTTTGAATATATATTTTAAAATCTTTGTCTAATACTTTACCACTATTAACATGAATTTGAAATTAATTTTGGTTTCTAATAAGTTAGAATACAGTGTTAGATAGTTTTAGAGTTAAGATGAATATTCAGTTTGCATTATAAACCTTGTAAGATGACTTTCTAATGAGATAGTTGAAAGATTTCTTGTTAGTTTTTACTTAGCTAGATAATGTTATTATTTAGTACATGTGCCACAAAATTTCAAATTTAAGATAACATAAAGTATATTGAGGTTATGATTAGTATTATCAGTTGACTTCATTCTAGAAATAGGACTGTAGTTAACTGGTTGTGCTAATGACAACCTCAGAACTTTTTATAAATAGTAAAGAATGAAGAGTAAGTATTATATTGTTTCATTTCACATAAATACTCATAACCTTTATTAGATTGTTTTTCCCAAATCTTTTAAATTAGTAATAGTTGCTAAACAACAATTTCCTTTTTTAGTATTATATCACATCTGGAAACCTTGAAAACTGAAGCGGCAGAAGTTGCACGCAAAGTGGAAGAAACAGATCATGTTATGGCAGAAGTGGAAACAGTATCTCAACAATACATACCTCTTGCACAGTCTTGCAGCAGCATCTATTTTACTTTAGAAGCTCTGCAGCAGGTAAGCAGATTTAACTGCCCTTTTTGTATGTGATCCCACAGTACTGTCATATGTTCAATGTTTGCTTCATATAATGCTTAGATATAGTCTGAATAAGTCTACATATCCGTATGTGATTATCTTCACTCTCTCACACTCTTACAACCTCAATCTACCCATACATGTTATCCTGTTCTCACTCATTTCTATCCACATCTTGTCTTGAGGGTCCACCCTGACACCTTGACCACTTCTACCTTTCTTTTATAATGTCTACTATGGCATGGCTTCCTTTGCTGGATGTTCCCTCCTGATGCCAACAACTTTACGCCCCAACCACTTTCACCCTTTCTTTATAATGTGAGTAGCTGTGTTGCTCCACTACAACAAGAAACCTGTTCAGTTCTGACCTCTTTTCACACACTCTTAACATAAAACTGCCTCCCTCTATACTGTTGATGCCATGAAAAAGCACTCAGTATATACTGTAAAGTGGCTGGTTTTAGGAAGGACAACAGAAATGTTGTTTCTGTTTTTGTAAAATTGTAAACATTGATGAACAGATTATAGGAATCAATAATTGACTTCAGTCATTTCATTGAACCACATTGGTGAAATAAACTATTCACTGATTGCAAGGGACATCCAGAAGTAAAATTTGAAGACTGCCAACTTAGTAGGATTCACATGTAAAGTTCAAGAAACTTGAGGGAAGTTAATAAATACATGTATATACATAAAATACGCACACGCACACACACACACACACACACACACACACACACACACACACACACACACACACACAGCGAGAGAGAGAGAGAGAGAGAGAGAGAGAGAGAGACAGATATATATATATATAATATATATATATATATATATATATATATTTATATATAGAGGGCATTATACATACATGCCAGAAGGCATTATACATACATGCCAAACGCTAAGAGGGACAATTAGTCATTTCTACCAAAAATATTACTAATCCCACCGAATGTAATTTTTCAAAGTAAGACATTTAAAAAAAAAAAAAATATAGACCTGTATCTATGTCTTACTTTTTAAATGTCTTACTTTTTAAATGTCTTACTTTGAAAAATTGCATTCGGTGGGATTAGTAATATTTTTGGTAGAAATGACTAATTGTCCCTCTTAGCGTTTGGCATGTATGTATAATGCCTTCTGGCATGTATGTATAATGCCCTCTATATATAAATTAATATGTTCAATAAGAAATAATTATTTTCGAAATTTTTTCTCTTATGAGGTTTTTACGCTATCTACCTGACAATTTCTTGTTAAGTTTTCCTTATTAAGTAGTTGTCCTTAATTGCTAAATATATATATATATATATATATAAAACACTGGCTTTTTTTTTCTTTTATTCTAGGTCCACTTCCTGTACCAATACTCATTGCAGTTCTTTTTAGATATTTTCCATTCTGTTCTTTACAACAATTCTCATCTTACTGGAGTGAAAGAGTATGGTTCAAGATTAGCAATTACAACAGCTGATCTTTTCCAAGTAAGTAAACCTTTCAAGCATTTCTAGAATACTGGTTTATTTTAGGTTATAAAACCACAAAGTGTTTTATTTTAAATGTTTGTGAAACAATTATTTAAAAACTAATGGATTAATCTATTTCAAATCTTTGTACCTTGTAGAAAATAGTTGATAGAAACATTGTTTAACTAATGTTAAAAAACGTGAAGTAAATAGCATTGTATTGAGTCATATTTATCTAAATCTTCTAAGCAAATGGAAAATGATTTAATTTCCTTCCTCCACTTCTGTTACCAATCAAAAGCTGTTACTTTCATACCTCTATGGAAAATGATTCTTTAGTTGGTAATCGGTCTAAATTAAAACTGATACAAGTTGGACAGGACTGCAAGATAGAATCACTGATTTGGTAAATAAACCCTGTCCGCTCTGCTACAGGTTGATGATAGAAAACACAGCATATCACATTTAGTCATAAACCAACTGTATTAACAGGAGTGCACACAGAAAGCATATATGGCTGAGTTTGAATACCACTTCTCTATCAAGCTAACACCAACGACATTCTTTTCAGATCTAACAATGTTGGCACATGAAGGGTGAGTCTGCTTAAATTATGTTAGAGCAGAGACAAATATGTTTGCTTGAGTGCAAGAGTTAAGTTGGGGGAGGTGCTTGTTTAAATTTAAAGTATGTTGAAATTTCAAAATTTTGTTTGAAATATTAGGAAGATAATATTGTTTTTAAAAATTGAGTACATTATTACTTATTTTGTTGTTGTTGTTGTTGTTGTAGGAAACTTATAGCAGAGTTGGGAGAGGTATGCTCCATGAAGATCGTATTACGTTTGCTATACAGTTATGCAGGATCCATCTTCAAGGATTGGCAAAGTATGGATAATTCCTTAAATATTTAACCACTAATCTTGTCATCTATTTACCTTTGTTTACATGATCTAGATAAGTGTTCTAACTTTGTGACACCATCTAACCTACATAGTAATAGAATAATTTTCACATTTATTTTTAGTCCTGTCTATAGTAAACTAGCGCATGGTAAAGCAAACCAACAAAGAAGGAAGCTCCTAGACAGCTGTCCAACTTGCTAGAAATAGCAGCCAAATTTTCCTCAAGTTGCATGGTTTTGAAAAGAAAAGGAAGAACACATAGAATAATATAGTTGTAGAGGCACTGACTGAAAAGAATGTCCACAGCTGGTAAATTATTTTAGTTCTGTTGTATCAGAGCTGATTAGGTGCCTAACAACTTTATTCTGTCATCTTCATCTTCAGTTTGCATTTGATTGAGCACAGTCTTTCAAAGCTAACAATCTGAAAAAAGAAGTTGAACATTCCACTTATTTAGATTCTGAGAACAATGTATTTATGAACCAAATGAAGTAATGCTACAGCAAATAAAAAAACCAAGTTATAAGCAAATAATAAACCCATCACTATCAAATGAATACATACACACATTGCCTGATTTTAAATATAATCAAATAAATGAATGGAAAATTTCAATGTGCACTACTGAATTAATTAGTGGACCAGTGATAGAATATTGCATCATAGCTAAGGAACCATGTATAATCTTAAATGACCTTGAATGATGTCTATGATAAAAAATATAGTGCTGGAAAATAAGTTAACCTACAGTCAACATTATTACTAAGTGAAACATCATATCACAAAGAACTTCTGTAGTTCTTGTATCTACTTTTCTTTGCTGCATATTATACCTGTGTGAGGAATGGAACTGAACAGAGCTAACAGTTATCAATTATACATTAATATTTATTTTCTAAAATTGGAAAGCACCTTTTCAAGGAAGTATTCACCATCATTTAACATCCATCTTCCTGGCTGGTATGGGTTGGATGGTTTGACAAGATTCAATGGGTCCAAAGACTGCATTATGTTCCAGTGTCTACTTTGTCATGGCTTCTGAATTTTAACCACTTTACAATGTGTATTGAGTGCTTTTCATGGCACCAACACTTGCCATGCAAGACTAAGATCTCTTTGTAGTTGGTATCATTTTCTTAATATGTGTAGAAGGATATTGTTAATTGAAAAACATTATATGAAAATAGAGAATCCATTTTGTCATGAAGAACACAGGATAAAGAAAACTAAATTTATTTTAACTGATTATGTTTCAAATATTCCTTATTTGATGTTTTTATATAACAATTGCAAATTTTAAAATATTTACATTTTCTATTCTTGCAGTGAACAAAGTTATGATCTTGAATTCAACTATTTTATGAGAGGAGATGAAGGAATTCTCACCAGCCAATCACCAGAAAACATCAAAGGACTAACTCCACAACAGGTAAAATGTATTTTTCAAATTATAAAAAGCTCACATGTATTCTCTTGTTCATGCATACTAACATTATACATTCAAGAAGAGCATGCTTGCTTCATTTTTCATATTTGGGCAAGTGTTCTGTCTTGTCACTCGGATCTCCTTGACCAGGTTCAGAAACGAGTCTTTAATTTGATTGGTCTCTCTCTTGCTTCAACTCAGCAACCCTTGTTACATCAGTGTAACATCATCAGTCTGTTTTTTTCCTATTAATATTGCCACAGGAAGTGCTTTGATGAACTTTCTTAGTTCCAGATGACTTTGTCTCTTCATCTAAACGCTTTTGTGCTTCCATAAATAAAGAAAACTTTCTACAACCATTGCTTGTTTCCTCAAACTGCCAAACTTTGGAATTCTCATCTGTCTCATTGTTTTCCTCCTCCTTATGACCTGAACTCTTTCAAGTTTTAAAGTAAATTCACTCTTTTCATCTCAATTTCTCTTTCTTCATAGCCCCTTAGACTAAGTAACTTCTCTCCTTGTTTTGGACTTTCTTATAAAAAGAAATATAAGAAAATCCCTTGCAACCCTAGATAGTTCTCTACTGTCTGCCCTTCACTGAGAGAGAATCCTTTTGATTGCTAGCAGACTTCCATGGACTTTTCCACCTATCAGATCACTTTTCTGCTTCTAAGCTAATAGGGAAGAAAAATAACTTCAATTATACTTTTAAAGTTTGAGTTTGATAAGTAAGCTTAATTTTTGCTTCTTTACACTATAGTTCTTGCAAGTCAGCAGATATTTTGTTCTGTTAACCTTTTTTAAAATTTAATTTTAAAGTGTTAAATTAACTAACAAATGATATTTTTCACCCTCTTTAGTAATTTTCATGAAGTTTTAATAATTTATTTTCTCAGGTCATAAATATGATGAGTCTATCAAAGTTGGAAGCATTCAAAGACATCAAGTCAAAAGTTCAAAACAACGTGAGTATTTATTGATACATAGATTTTTCTCTTACTTTATGATGGATTTAGATGATTCTGTATCTTCAGGTATATGCATGGCTCCTTTTAAATGTTATTTAAGTGTATTTCTTAAAGTTAGTAAAATATGGTTTACCAGTTCAAATCCAAATGATATCCATTTCAACAATGTTCTGCATTAATTTTGTTTCAAGTTTTTTTATTATGTATATTATCTTAACTGTTTTAATTTCATTTCTATAATGTTACACTTGTCAATGCACTCTTGGAGTAATTGTGCTTGCATGGATAACTTTTTTTTATATATTATCTAAATAAGCAAATAACGTAGGATACTACTCTCATTAAAATCTCTGAAAATTTTATACATTTTGCTTCTCTTTGGTTAGCATGCTAACACAGTCTATTGCAGTGACAGACTGTTTCCTGTTATTACTATCTTCAGATTTTTTCCATTAATTTTTGTTCTATAAATACAGTATATAAGCCACTGTTTCACAATTGAGGTCTAATAGCTCATAGAAATAAAACTGAAAATTTATATTCAGTGACAATAATACCTAAATGGAGAGATGGAAATGAACCAGCAATTGCACTACATAATACTTTTTAAGCAGAAGCCTACCGTATTAGAAATCACTGGGAAAATGTAACAATGCTTTCTAACTGGTTTTGCTAACCTATATTCATGTCTGACCTGACAAAATAACGAGCTGTTTATTCACACTTGGTCTTTTCGCTTTCATATTCTGAAAATAAAGGGAAAAAAATCTCCCTGCATAATCTGATTAGCCATATGAATAATTGTTGTTATCCAACTCTTGAAGCTTATTTTGTTCTGGTTTTAAGATTTCATATAAGTTTTCCAATGGCTAAAAGAAAATGCAGTATAGAAACTTTCCAAGCTTTTCAATCCTATATATTCTTATTTGAGAAGCTTATTCTTGTTTCAGAATACAAATTATACTGAAGTCTTTTGTATAATATGGAATTTTCTATCATTCATTATAATTTACTGGTTAAAATAAAACTCTACAAAGGAAGGAGAAAAGAATAAGGCTATTTTATCTTTGTCATTCTCATTCAGTGTCAACATGTTTGCCTTTGTTCTACACTTGTGAAAGGGTCTTGTCATTTCTCAAGTCTTATGAACTTACAAAGAAATACTTGTTCTTTTTATAAATTTATGTCCAACTTAGTTTGAGGTTCTGCTGTTTTCTTAGAGTTCATCAATGGTGTTGTTTTAAATATATGTCTTTTGAAATGATTGCTTTCTCCATCCATACTTGTATATATTGGTCATTTTATTTTAAATATGGAAGTATAAATTATTACAAAAGAAAATTTTAAGTTTCTTTTTATTATGCTTTCCCTCTTGAAACCTTATTTTCCTTTCATTTAATTTTTATTATTCACAGGATTTCTTAGAATGGCTGCATAGTTCTGCTCCAGAAACAAATGTTCCTACAATATGGAATGAAGAAAAACCACTCAGTAATTATCTTTTGCTCTAATTTCTGCTTTTACTTATTTTTTCATAATCTTCAAAAATGTTGATGTTTCCATATCTGTTATTTAGTAACTGATCCAGTTACTGAACAGAATTTTATCAAGTGTCTATTTTATGAGTATATTGATAAGTTCATGAAAACTTAATAGATTGTATTTTATCCACAATGTCTACTGGAGCAATACTTTTAAACTTACCAATCGTCAGGCAATATGCTGTGCTTGAGAAGACCTGTTGAGTCAAGTGAAATCATGGTTGTGGCCGATGCCAGTGCCACCTAACTGACACTCGTGCTGATGGCACATAAAAAGCACCATTCAAGCATGGCCAATGCTAGTACCTGCCTAACTGGCATGTAAAAGCACTATTTGAGTGTGGTCGATGCCCGTGCTGCCTGACTGGCTCCCATGCTGGTGGCATATAAAAGCACCATTTGAGCGTGGTTGATGCCAGTGCCGCCTGACTGGCCTCCGTGCTGGTCACATGTAAAAAGTACCCACTACACTCTGAGTGTTTGGCATTCAGCTGCCAGATCAGATTGGAGCCTGGTGCAGCCTCCTGGCTTGCCATCCTCAGTGAAGCCATGCCAGCATGGAAAGTGGACATTAAACAATGATGATGATAATGAGATATAGGGGAAAATTTAAGGTATTGGAAACCTATTTATTGAGTATTTGAAAGACATACTTAGCAGCTTTATCTTGATCTTGCACTTACTGTTGGAAAGAGATTTCATTTATTGTTTGCTAAACATTTAGGCTAGTTGTGAGAAAGGATAAAAGAATTGAGATAAACTAATTATTCAATTAAGAGGATTCAGAAGAATGTTTACAAACGGTTTTCTCAGACTCTTCATTTTTCACTAATAACACTTATATATAAAAAAATTAGTTGATGTTCATTAGAGGTTTGTTGTATAGGTTTTCATGTGAGAACTTTTAAATTTGGATGAGAGGATTTGTGCAGAGTATAGTTATGATACTAAGGCTAAAGTTAGAAAACACCATTGGATGGGTGGTGATGGTATCTTGTAAATGATCATGATGTTGAATGGAGGCCTGTAGAATTTTAATATATTGGTAGTACTTAAAAATAATCTGTTAACATCACTAAATCCTTCTACTCTGCCAATCATGGTAGGAACTCTTAAGTGAAACCCCCAATGAAGATCAGTGTTGGAAAGAAGAGAAATTTTGTTAAACCATTCAAGGATACAAATGCAAGCATTATAATACTTAATATGGTTATATTGTTAATGAATCACAGCACTACAGCAAAATTCAGTGTGGCAGTAACTTAAGTTCTAAATTCAAGTTTCACTGAGGGTAGCTATGTCTTTCATTCTTTCACTCAGTAAAATAACTATTAGTTAAATGCTGGGGTAGCCTTCTATCTGGGTTAAAAAGTAATTATTATGGTAAAAAAAATATTGTATTTATCTAAGACTATTTTGTTTATTGTAGCTGACACTGGGAAAGTAGTGTTTTCTTTGTTGATGATCCGAGCATTTAGACCAGATCGTCTTGTGTCAACTGTGCGAATGTTTATAGAGAAAATTCTTGGTGAAACATTTGCTCACACTGCAGAAAAAGAACTCAACCTGTCTGAAGTTGTTGAAAATGAGGTCTGGTAACACTTTTATCATTATGCAAATATATTTTTTTGTCATTATTCTATCACAAATTTTTCTTCTTCACTGCTGTCATTTGAATACTTAGTGTGTTAATAACTTTCCGTTTATATTTAAAGCTTTTGTAATGCAAATTTACAACTGTTATTTAAATGTTATGATTGCTTTCGTATTGATGCACAAGAGATTTTGAAAATTTATTTTTATTTTCAAGGTTAAATCAAGTACACCGGTACTAATGTGTTCAATGGCTGGATTTGATGCCAGTGGACGAGTTGATGATTTAGCAGCTGAACTCAATAAGCAGATAACTTCAATTGCTATCGGTAAATAATGCTTTTTTTGTTTATCCTACCATAAAAAAGAAAAACGTTTTGTCAAAAAAAAAATGTTTCATTCTTAACATCCACTTTTCATGTGGGCATTGATTTGACAGGTTGTCATAGTCCAAGTCAGTTCTTGTTCAGAATTACCACCTTAGGTGGGTTGGAGGACTGCATCTTGCTTGAATGTTTCATTTAGGTTTGATTTCTATAGCTGGATACTCTTGCTATCACTTTACAGTGTGTACTGAGTGTATTTTATTATTGCACCAGCACTAGAGGCTTGTCATGTCTCCAACAAGACTGTCTTTTTGACCCAACATTTCCTCCACTTATTTGTTAACCACCTTTAAGAGTGTTATGAATGCATTTAATGTGGCACCAGCACTAATGAGGCTGCCTTGTACCATGCAAGACTAGAGTGTTCTCACTACTGTAGGATATAGAAACACATCAGATGATGATTTTGTTGTAGCTTGTAAATATGGTTTTTGCAAAGGTCTGTATGCCTCAACAGTATTCTCTACCTACCTCTCTCCTTTCCTCTCTCTCCACTCTCATAATATTAATTTATTTTGTAGGTTCAGCGGAAGGCTTTACTCAGGCTGACAAAGCAATTAATTCGGCTAGTAAATCTGGACGATGGGTAATGCTAAAGAATGTACATTTGGCACCACAATGGCTTGTTCAGCTAGAGAAGAAATTGCACAATTTAACCCCTCATACTAATTTCCGACTATTTCTTACAATGGAAATTAATCCTAAAGTAATAATGAATTTTTAAAAAAAAATTTTTATTTGATTATATTTGCACTTGGATTATTAGTTTATCTAGGCTGCTCTTTGATAACTTGACATAAATCAGTTTTATTTGGCAATAATTTCATAGAAATCTTTGTTTTAATTTATTTGGATGATGTCTTTAAATAATTAAAATTATAAAGAATTTAATTATTCTTCTACACTAGTAAATGTACAACTTTTTATATTTACTTTCAGCAAGTACAGTAAAGTTTAAACTTAAATGATGGATTCAGAAGTATATAATTACATGAGCTGAATTTCTGTATTTTTTATGATCATGTCTCTAATTGAACAGTTTACAAAATCAAAATATGAATGAAAACATAATGGGGATTATTATATAACAAAAATGTATTTAAACACAACTGCAATCTTACATTTTTCTCTGAAGACTCACCTTTTACCATGAAATCTATGTTGTAGCTGGTGTCATTTTTTTTTTAAAAAAAAGGTATATTTTGAGGGATTATTTCATTTAATTGATTTTACTTTCTTTTACTTTCACAGCTGCCAACCAATTTGCTTCGTGCAGGTCGAGTGTTTGTTTTTGAACCTCCTCCTGGTATTGCTGCTAATTTGCTACGTACATTTTCAACTGTACCTGCAACTAGGATGTGTCAGGTAGAAACTGCATTTTCATTTTTTTTGTCTTTTCAGACTGAGATTTAGAGTAATTAAGTTAAAAATACCCATAAATATATCTTCTCATGTTATTTTGAATATCAAAATGTCTTGATAATTACCTTATCCTCTCCCAAATTCATTATTTATATTAGATGGAATGTTTTCTTTCATTTGCTTTGTACATGTAAAAGGGTCAATTTATCTTTTGAAAATTGCTATTTTTTTTTTTCCAAAGTATAAAGTATGTTTATGGCTGGAGATTTGCTTAACACTTGAAACTGCCAAAAACATAGAAGATGTACTTTCTTTTCATGTCCATCTGCATCTTGCACTTTGAGGAAGCTAGACTTCAAAAAAATTAAAAGTATGCAACTGATTTTAATGGTCAATATGTTATATTTATAAAATGACACCAGTTGCAAACAAGACTGCTATGGAGGAATGTTTAATTAAATCTACTCCAGTATTTGACTAGTACCTCATGCTACCAACTCTGAAAGGCAAAGTTGACCTCAGTGGAACTTAAATCCAGAATATAAAGGATTGCTTCTATATATTCTCTATTTTTTTATACATAAAAGGCAAAATATATTCCACATTAAGTAAAAAAAAAAATTTTTTTTTAATCTTTTTATAAATCTGTTATGTGAGCAAAATCTTGGAAGATTTTAAAAGATGCAGTCTAATTAAATGATTGTAATGTTATACTTCTAATTCTGAGACCAAATATAACCAGAAACTCTTTATGGTCTTAGATAAGACAGCTTATCTATTTAAAACCGTGCATCTTTCTGAAAATCAGTGCTATTCTATGTTTCAATTGTAAACACCAGACATGATATCTACATGTAAAATAGTTAGGTGCCAGAGAAAATACTCTCTGATACTTAACTATTGCTAACTGGTAAAAGGCAATATAAATACATTATTTTTTTTAATGTAATCTCATATTTAAAAAAAATTTTAATGTCTTTTTTAAAAGTAGAAAATTAACTTTTATCATTTTAAAATATTTTAATATTGAATAACATTTAAAAAATCCATGACAACTTTTACAGTTCTTGATTAAAATTTGTATTTCTTCCTTTTATAGCCTCCTAACGAAAGATCCCGATTGTATTTCTTACTTGCATGGTTTCATGCAATTGTTCAAGAGCGTATGCGTTATGTACCACTTGGTTGGTCTAAAAAATATGAATTTTCTGAATCTGACCTGAAAGTTGCTTGTGATATGTTGGATACTTGGATTGACTCAGTTGCCATGGTAAGTTCAAATAATTTTGTCTGGGAAATTGCTTCTCCTAAATGTTTGATGGTATAGATAAATAATTTTAATTTATATTTTTGCAGGGCCGTACCAACTTACCGCCTGAAAAAGTTCCTTGGGATGCCATGAGGACTCTACTCTCCGAATGCATATACGGTGGTAAAATCGATAATGACTTTGATCAGGTAAGAATATTTAAATTCTTTCTGTGATGTATGTTAAGTAGCTCCAGGTCAGCTTTGATTGAAATGCCCTCTGACATACAG
>NC_042999.1:85661639-85715208 GCF_006345805.1 Octopus sinensis
GCCACTGGCACAAAAGCCAGTCAGTGGGTACCGGCGTCATCCACGTTAGGTTGGTGTTCTTTACATGCCACCGGCATGGGAGCCAGTCAGGTGGACCTGGCATCAACCACGTTCAGATGGTGCTTTATACATGCCACTGGCATGGGAGTTTCAGTTGGTACTTTTTACGTTCCATTGGCACAGGAGCCAGTCAGGCGGACCTGGCATTGACCACGTTTGGATGATACTTTTTATGTGCCACCGGCACAGGAGCCAGTTGGAGGACACTGGCCACAGCTACGATATTGGTTTTACTTGACTCAACAGGTCTTCACAAGTATATATTACCCAACGCATCAGAGGTATTCTTTACAGGGCTGGACATGCATGGCTGCGATCTCACTTTAGTTGCTGGGTCTTCTCAATCACAGCATATCTCCAAAGGTCCCAGTCTCCTGTCATTGCCTCTGTGAGGCCCAATCTTCAAAGGTCATGCTTCACCACCTCATCCCATGTCTTCCTGGGTCTACCTCTCCCACAGGTTCCTTCTACATTTAGGAAGTTGCACTTCCTCACACAGCTGTCTTCATTCATACGTAACATATGGCCATACCAGCACAGTCGCCTCTCTTGTATAACACATTCGATGCTTCTTATGCCCAACTTTTCTCTCAGGGTGCTTACACTCTGTCATGTATGCACACTGACATTACACATCCAGCGGATCATACTAGTTTCATTTCTTTCAAGCCTATGCATGTCATCAGCATACATGGCCCTTGTCTCACTACTATGTAGTATGGCATTCATTTTGTGTGTGTGTCTTTTCATATTTACATTTGTTTAGGTGGTTCAGAAAGAAGACCTTAAATTAAATATTTAGATCAGGTCTTAAGAGGTTATAGCCAATAGATTGGTAGTAACCCATTATTGGATGATTACATTTATGGTTTTTTTTTTTAATTTTAAATTTTGTTTTTCTTAAACCATATCAAAAATATTTTTCACTTCTAGAGCCTTGGTTCCTTGAAAAGAACAATGGAAAACATTAAAGATCCCTTGTTTAGGTTCTTTGAGCGTGAAGTCAATGCCGGATGCCGTTTGCTCAGTGATGTTCGTCAGGACCTCACTGATATTGTGATGGTATGTTCAGGAGAGAAGAAACCTACTAATCATCACCGCTCAATGATGGATGACCTCATTAAAGGTAGAAAAGAAATTCGATCAACTTTTATACATTTATATTTCTGTTATTTAAACTAATTACTACTTAGTCATCATAATTTTAGATTTCTCTTTGTAGGTAAGGGTTTTAAAACTTAATATAATTCAACTGAAATTCATTACTTTTCCCTATCCAGGGTCAAAAAAGACCCTGGTTAAGTAGTTTCTAATTTGTTTTTTGACATTACTATTCTATTTAAAATAGAATAAACAAATAAGTAAAACAAAATAACTAATGCAAAATAACATATCTATGTTCACTGATATTATTATTCAAAAGCTTTCTATTTGATGTTGTAGGTATAATTCCTATGTCTTGGAGAAGATACACTGTTCCTAGTGGTTTAACTGTCATTCAGTGGATTACAGATTTTAGTGAGAGAGTGAAACAGCTTCACAATATTATTACACAGACAAGTTCTGGTGGAGCTAAGGAACTAAAGGTAAATATGAACTTCCCAAAAGTGTAAAGAAAGGATGATAACAAGTATAGTGTCAATTTAAATTGCAAGAAAGAGAAGTGTTGATTTGTGTTTTTGGTGTTATAGCATGGTGGATTCAAACATTATTTTGATCATTTATCACAAATACATTATTTTTCATTGACTTGTACATGAAAGAGTACAATGAGCATATACATAATGCACATACTTTATATCATCATCTAAAGTCCACTTTTCCATGCTTGCATGGGTTGGATGATTTGCATTATGTTTATTTATTAGAGATAGTCATGTTAGGTAAGCCAATAGAGCAGAAACATAAAATGGAAAATTATGGTCTAGATCAGCAAAATTTATTTTTAAAAAGAAAAGAGAAAAAGAGAGAAAAACCATATCTAATATGTGGGTTATGAGAAGAAAAGCATAACTCATGCAAATATTGTGTTGTACTAATATCATGGTAAATATATTTGAATTTCTGTCAACTGAAATTATATGTCTAAGCAAATGATATTGTTATTTTGGCTAATTTTCAGCTTACTTGAAATTAATTTCAAACAAATGGGGAGGCCCAAACTTTTCTAACTCTAATAAAAAGAAACTGAATTTGAACAAAAGTTTGACTATATTTTTTAAGCTTTTAAAGAGACTTTAAGAATTGTAAATATTTAATATTTTCATATTAAGTTCATTATACATTTAAAAATGTATATACCTGTGGCTAGCTCAAACCTGAAAGTTATATTGAATCCAATCACTTGCCAAACATTTGATAACTCCAATGTTGCTCTACAGTAGTCTGTTTTAATCATTGATGTTTTTCTATATATAAATGTATTTTCATACATTGAACTCAATTTGAAAATTTAATTGGTTATTTGATGTAGGATGAGTTACATAATTATGTTCACTATTATTTCATCCAAACAACTGTTGTTTACAGTATTTTTGATGTAAGTGAAAGTACACATAAATGTGAAAAGTAGATTTGTTTGAACCAGTGGCTTCAGTGAGTCATCTGATTTGAAAAGTAATTGTGATTATACAATAAATAAGAGTAAATAACTGCCAAAAATTACTCAGGCACGATATCTGCATGAATAGTGAAGTTAAGTTAGGCTGCTAAACCAAACTGAATCATTCATAAAATAGGATTGCTTTAAACAGTGTCTATGACTACTCATCAAAATTCATAAAGGTTTGCTTTCAAGTTGAGATGAGTGAACATTCTTTTGTCTGTAGGCTTTTTTCAGTACTTTAAAAAAGTACTTTTTAATGAATTTTTAATCTAATTGTAAATAATATTCTTTGTTGGATAATTAAATTTGTTTAACTCTTTGCAGATGGATTTAGTACTGACAGTCTGTGCTGTATACTGATATTAGGCCGTTCAGTAACTACATAATTTTTCATACATGGAATTTTAGTGTGTGTTTATAGATTCTTCTCAGTGTGGTATATTTGAAAGCATAAGCATGGACATTACACTGTTCAAGCACAGTGTTTTGATGCAGCCAGTACCACTTTCTGTCTGCAAGAGGTTAATCATACAAGATGCTTAATTCACCACATTTCATTTTATATCTCCTTAAAACTTATTTTAAGGAAAAATTTCATTTCTTTTCGACTAATCCTGTTGGGTTACATAGCCATCCTCAAAAATTTATTCAACTGTAATTTTTAAAACAATAAAATATTTCTCTCTTCTCACAGAATATCAATGTTTGGCTTGGTAAGCTTTTTATCCCTGAGGCCTATATTACAGCAACACGCCAGTATGTAGCACAAGCTAACAGTTGGTCTTTGGAAGAATTACATCTTGATGTAAGTAGTTAGATTTATGTATTAATATTTGAATTTTTAGAATTAGTTTTGTCTTGATTTTTATTTACTATCATGCCTGGGTTTAATAATTGTTCTTCGAAACTGATGTGTTGAACTGATTTAATGTCATTATTTCTATTGTAAATTACTCAACTTAACGTATACAGTTGTATTTTGATATTGAGCTATTTTAAACACATGATCTAGCTTTCAAGAGAATAAAAGATATCTTCCTCTCATTTGATAATGTTGCCAAAATGAATTTTTATGCTTATACCTGTATAAAAGAAGCAGCAATTTTCTTTGTGTAATTATTAATCTGAATGACGCTTAACAAAAGTACCATTTTGAATACTTTTACTTTTTATTTTCCCTTTAGGTTTCTGTTTTGACTGGAAAAACAGCACCTTCACCTGATGATTGCAGTTTTGCTTTAACAGGTTTGATATTTTCTTATATATAATTATAAAAAAAAAAATAAAGTTTTTAGCATTCAGATTACTCTGTTAATTGTGATATTTAATTGCTATAGTAATAGGATAGAGGAAGTTCAGAGAGCTTTTACTTCTGTTAGCAATCAAAGGTCTTTCTCTCTCTCTCTCTCTCTCTCTCTCTCTGAGTGAAGGGAAAATTGTGTGATTGCTACATGTATACAAACTGCAATGCTGCATGGTAATGAGATGTGGGCCCTGAATGTGGAGGACATGGGACGGCTGCAGAGGAATGAAGCTGCTATGCTCTGCAGGATATGCAATGTCAGTGTGCATGTGCAACAGTATTGGTGTATTGAGGGAGAGGTTGGGCATAAGAGAATTATATGCAATGTGCAAGAGAGGAGACTGCGCTGGTTTGAACATGTGATATGGATGGATGAAGACAGTTGCATAAAGAAGTGCCGATCACTTAAAGTGGAAGGATGCTGTGGAAGAAAGAGACCTAGGAAGATATGGGATGAAATTTTGAAGGCTGATCGCGAAACGCTGATTACAAAAATGATGACAGATGACTTGAGACATGTGACACTTTGATGTACTTTAAGACACTCCCACCACAATGGAATTGAGAGCCTAAAACCAATGTGCCATGTGAAAAGCATAGTTGTGGGTGCTGGTGCCACTTAAAAAACACCTGTGATGATGCCACATAAGCATTCAGTACACTGTGGAGTAGTTAGTATTATTAGCAAGAGCATCCAGCTGTAGAAACCAAGCCAAAACAGACTATGGAATCTGGTGCACCACCTGGTCTTACCAGTTCCTGTCAAGCCATCTATCCCATGCCAGCATGGAAAATGGGCATTACATGATGATGATTCTCGTTGTTTTGAATTCATCATGCATTATCTCATTGCTTCGAGATTTCTATAATGTAATTGTTTATCTTTAGAATGACATTGTAAATGTGAGAGGCTTGATGTGGCCAGTTACATTACAAAACAGGGAGAATATTTCAGCTGGTATGGCTGGTTTAAATGCTAAAGGGTTACATTAGAACAAGTATTTTATTTGGATAAGTTAGCAATAGCTAACTATTTGACTTTCTAGTTATTCAGTATTTAACCTAATACAAGGAGCACAATACACAGTTATAACTAAATCTACACTCTAACTACTAAGCAACTGCATCTATCATGCCATCTTGTTGATTTTACATTCACTTTTCCCATGGTCATATTATTTGGATGAGCTGCTATGAGCGTGTTTCTGTATTTTATTCCTTTCTTTTTGACATTGCTGCACTGTACAATTGCTGAGGGGTGTAGCAAATATATATGCTTATTTCAATTTGCTTAACTTGCAAAAAAAAAAAAGGGGGAAAAAAGAAAGAAAGAAACTTAACTATTAAGATTACTGAACAGAATATTTGTTCTATTTCTAGGTTTGAAACTTCAAGGTGCTGTTTGTAAAGAAAGCAAGCTTCACTTATCCTCAACTATTTCTACAGATCTACCCATTACTTTACTCCGTTGGGTCAAGTGAGTATATGTTGTTTTTATTTTTCATCAGTAATATTTTCGTGTGTGTGTGTGTGTGTGTGGTGTGTGTGTGTGGTGTGTGTGTGTGTGTGTGTATATATATATATATATATATATATGACAAATGTGACTAGGGTATTAAGAGACGCCCACATTGCTAGAAATAAGAGCTCTTATTTGCAGCAACACCTTAGTCACATTTAGTCTCCTTTTTGGTGAAACATTGCAACTGCTGTTTATTATATATATATATATATATATATATATATATCTTAGCCATTTGGCTGCAGCCATGGTGGGGGCACCACCTTAAAGGGTTTAGTTGAACAAATCAACCCCAATATTTATTCTAGGAGCCTCTTTTGTTGAACCTTTTAAGTTACAGACATAAGCAAACCAACACTAGTTGTCAAACACTGGTGGAGGACAAACACACACACACACACATAAATATATATGATGGGCTTCTTTCAGTTTCTTTCGACCAAAGGCTTTGGTTAGTCCAAGGCTATAGTAGACACTTACCCAAGGTGCTACACAGTGGGACTGAACCTGGAACCATGTGATTGGGAAGAAGCAAACTTTCTGCACAGCCATGTGTGTGTGTGTGTGTGTATGCACATACATATACATACACTCACACATACATATACATACACTCACACATACACACACATACATACACATACACACTCACACATACACATACACACGTACACATACACATTCACACATACATACTCACACATACACACACACACACATATATATGCCTCACATGGACATATGTACACATGCACACTTATATATCATACTTACACAAAGAATGAAGGGAAACAAAGCATGTACGTTTTTTATAGAGGCGGCAGTGGAGGTAGGTGTGCAGAAGTGGGTAAATTGGTTGGCACACATGTTGCTTTTTCCCTTTGATACTGTTACAGCTGGGTTTAAAAGAAAAGAATTAAACAGGTATTTAATACCAGAAAATAATTTTCAAATTTTAGCACAAGGCCAGCTATTTTAGAGAGGGGAGTAAGTCAATTACATTGACTTCCAGTACTTGATGGTGCTTTATCAACCTTGGTAGAATTTACACTCAGAACATAAAGAGTTGGAAGAATTTCCACTGAGCATTTACACTTATTTACAGAAAATAATAATCATGACAACTACTGAATAATTAACAAGTTATTCAGTAGTACTAATAGAAAAGAAGGTAAATAGTAAGCATGCTGCTTGTTGTTAAGCTAAAGGGAAGAGGGCAATGCAATGCTTTTGGGTTACATAGTGACAAAAAGATTTAACATTTAGCTGAAATCAGTGATCCTCACTTGCTTGTATAATGAACAAATTATCCTCTTCGCAAATAATCTAATGGGGTAAACATTTTTGCCATTGGTTTTTAACGTCTGAGGTATTGTCAAAAAGAACCTTCTCCAAGTTATTCTTTCAATTTTAAATAACTGAGTGTTTCAAAATTATGTTTTGCCCCCCACCCCCTCGCTTTCACAGAAATGTAAATAATAGCTGGAATTATTTGTTACTCTAAATTTTTAGAAAATATCAGTTGATTATATATATATATATATGAAATATACACATACATACATGAATGTAAAACTGTTTTAATTGTTGGCTTTTTGGAATTGCTTAAAGTATGTTTTTAAAAATATAGATCATTTTAGTTTTAAAATAAAGCAAATCTTTCTGTGACACTATCTGATTAATAAAGAAAATAATTTTTTGTTATATCAAATTTAACCTTTTTGTTTATTTAGGAAAGACGACACTCTTAAGAAAGAACACAGAGTTACTCTTCCTGTGTACCTGAATGCAGCCCGAGTTCAGTTACTGTTCACTTTGGAATTTGAAACTGATGGAGGAAGCACTGAACATGAATTTTATGAGAGAGGTGTCGGTGTTATTAGTTCTGATTTAGCCTAAGTAAAGAAAACAACCAAAAAAGTTATTCACTATGATATTTCATATTGGTAATACTATAATATTTGTACTTGCACTGCACAAAATGTTATCAATAAAGGTATATGCTTATTAATTGGTGTTTGTATTTTCTATGTACTGAGCTGTTAGGAAGAATATGTTTTTGGTTCAACAGAAATATATTTGGCATGTTTGCTCTTTTTAATATTTAATATGACAACAAAAACCTTTCAGTTGGTGTGTTCAAAATTAGGCTGTTGAGTTATTTAGAACATCAATATATATTTAAGTTTAAAAAGTGATAGATTAAATGTCAACAAATTTATTTGGATGAATATCTGATGTTCCATATGAGTAGTGATAAGATAATGAATGATATGGATGAAGAGGTTTTGTCTTTTACCTGTTTCATTGATTGGACTGTGGCCATGCTGGGGTATCACCTTGAAGAATTTTAGTTGAATAAATCAACCCCAGCACTCAATTTTTTAAAGCCCATTTCCTTATTCTATCAGCCTCTTATGCTGATCCACTAAGAGGGATGTAAGCAAGCCAATACTGGTTGTCAAGTTGTGGTGTGACACCTAGTGAAAGATTGTATGATGCCTGTGTACAAACAGCCATGCTACATGGCAACAAAATTGGGCTGTGACTGAAGAGGACATGCAAAGGCTTGGAAGAAATGAAGCCAGTGTGTTCCAATAGATGTGCAATGTCAGTGTGCATGTAGGAAGCACCTGCCTAAGGTACCATGCAATGGGACTGAAACCAGAACCATGTGGTTGGGAGGCTATCTTCTTAACATGCAGTCACGTTTGAGAAATTCTTTTCAGTTATGAGTAATGTGATTATGAATAAAATTCAGCTAGTTTTAATATAAAACTGAAATGCGAAAAATTTGTTTCTCATTTTGAGATGGGAACAGTTTGGGGCCAGTAGATGGGGTCAGATTGGCTCCAAAATTTTCAGGGACATGTAAAAAGAGGCGAGAAGCGACTGCACTAGGTTAGAAACTCCTATCTCAAAAGCTGTGGTTACTAGGGCATCAAAACCCAGACTTGACAAGTGTTTGTTGTTTCTCTCTTTCGCATATCACTGTCTTCCTCGATCTCTCTTTCCTTCCTTCCCTCCACATTCTCTCTATAAAGACGTTTGACAGCTTCGTTACTCTTTCTCTCACTGTATGTCTGTATCTATAGAAAGAAAGCGTTGACAGCTGCAGAAGTTTTAAAGATTCCTGCCACAGGTCTTTTAGAACGGTGAATTGTTATCGCCCACCACCACCACCACACAATCATAAAAGATATTATTAATCAGATATTTTGTGTTAATTTATATATATGTGTGTGTATATATATATACATATATATGTGTGTACATATATATATATATATATATATATATATATATAATGTGTGCATATGTGGTCGGAAATAGCTGAAAATATGCACACCTATGTTAAAAGTGCTAGCGAGTTTGCATAGCAACTTTGAGTTTGCTCAATTGAAAGGCATGGCTTCTAGGGCAAAATTTCTCATCTTTTAAAATGTGGCCCGCATAGATCCGATTATAATACTGAAAAAGGTAAAACAATAATAAACTATTTTAATCCCAAGCAAGTCTAATCCATAAAATGAAGAAGGCGAACATTGATACAAATTGGATTTTTATGTAAAAAGGGGTCTAAATGGGGCTGGAAGGGGATTAGAATTTACAGGAGGGGGTAACTTGAGGTGAGAAATTGATTGAGAGACGTTTTGGGGCACTACAGTAGTTGCTTTGGTGTAAAAATGGGGATTTTATTGATTTTTGGGGAAACTTGGGGGTCTAGATTGGACACCTTTTGTCCGATTTCAATCAAATTTTCAACATGGTAAAGTGGAAGCGGATTTGTAATTTAAGCGCGGAAATCTAAGTTTTTATAAATGGGAGAGAGTGAGAGAGAAACAAAGAGGGAGAATGTGGCGATAAGAAAGAGCAAGGAGGTAACAGAAAGTAACAACCATACCCTCACCCGCGGATGGTGCTTTTTACCTTAAGCTAGTTTTAATATAAAACTGAACTTTGAAACAATATTCAATATTTCACTTAATATCATCATTTAACATCCATTTTTCCATGTCGGCATGAGTTAGATAGTTTAACTGGAACTGGAGAGCTGCTCCTGTCGTCTGTTTTGGCTTGGTTTCTATGGTTGGATGTCTTTAACACCAACCATCTTACAGTATACTGGGTGCCATTTACATGTCACCAGCATGGGTGTCTTTCGCATTTTACCATCACTGACCACGACAAACCACAACAAATTGCCACAAGTCTCAGTCACTTGTCATTTCCTCTGTGAGCTTCAAAAATTGAAGATTATATTTCACCACCTCATCCCACATCTTGGTCTACCCCTTCAACTGCTTCCTTCCACAATTAGAGATCAGCACTTGATGCAGCTGTCAGCATCCATATGCATCACATAACCATACTGACACAAGTCTTCTCTCTTGCACACTAGATTGATTCCTCTTGTATCCAATTTTTCACTCAAAACACTGTCATACATGCACACTGACACTGCGCATCTATTGGAGCATACTGGCTTCATTTCTTTCAAGCTTTTGCATGTCCTCTGCAGTGACAACCCAATTTCACTGCCATGTAGCATGGCTGTTTATATACAGGCATCATACAGTCTTTCACTCCGAGGGAGAGGCCCTTTGTTACTGACAAAGGTAGGTCTGTGAATTTTTCCCAGCTCATTCTTATTCATGCAACTATGCTCTGAGCCTCTTCCTCCACTGCTGACTTGATCATCTAGTTAATGGAAACTATCAACTACTAAATATTTGCCCTGGGCATTTGAGGAAGTCTGTTTTCTGTACATTCCTAGTGTTTTATTATACCTGCACATCTACCACACACAAAAACTATTTTCTTTGTTAACCTTCCTCTGATACTGCTGCACCTTGTGTGTTTTCTTAGCTTGCACTGGGTACACCTTATGGAGTTTCTACCTGCTCCTTTTCTACATATTGAGCAGCACTAGTAAGGTGGCCATGTGCAGCTTGCAAGACTAGATCCCTTCTCACAGAGTGGAACTACAGTAAAGAAAAATGGTTCTGTGCTAGGAGAGGTTAAAGCATGAAAGGAGCCAGAACAAAACAAATTTCTTGCTGTAGAAGAGCCACATATCTACTTACTATATATATATATATATATATATCTTGTGACGTATATTTGCCATTTGAATATGGCTAACCCCTAAGGGTGGATGCTACTGTAGTTTGTAGCCCCAGGAGGACACCTCCTCCAGCTGGCTATAGACACACTTTCTGTGCCCTATCAGTATTTGCAAAGGGAAGCCATCCTTCCCGTCTTCAACTTATGATACACACGGACTCGAGTTTCAGGGTATTGACCCGTCATCGGCGTGTGACAATCATAGTTGTCGATGAGAAGTGGGTTCCCTTCACAAATACATATACTTTTTCCAGTATCGATTGACACTGATATTGAAAGTGTAATCAAACAATGATAAATCTCAGAGCGAGTTATAAACAGTAGCAGCAACACATCGTGACGTATATTTGCCATTTGAATATGGCTAACCCCTAAGGGTGGATGCTACTGTAGTTTGTAGCCCTAGGAGGACACCTCCTCCAGCTGGCTGTAGACACACTTTCTGTGCCCTATCAGTATTTGCAAAGGGAAGCCATCCTTCCCGTCTTCAACTTATGATACACACGGACTCGAGTTTCAGAGTATACACAGAAACACTCAAACAAACCTGAACAAATTCAAGACATGCTAAAAGCTGGATAAATTGAAGGCACAAGGCTAAGCAATATTCTGTAGTTCTGAGTAAGATGCAAGATCTCTAGGAATCATAATTCTTCTTTTCCATACTTTGTCCTGTGATGCACTTGAGCACATCATTGATGAGATTTCTTGGAGTCACTGTGGGTTGCAAGTCTTTCAACAATCAGGACATTGTCACCCAACTAACTCAGTCATGTTTGATCGGGTCTCAGCTTATGTCCAGTTAGCACTACCCCATCACACCTGATCTACAACCACCTCGATGCAACTTCTCTTGCCTCCCTAGCCAACTTGATGGCCTTCAGCCTATTTGCACATGTAATGCCCAGCATGTTGTAGGTTCTGCAGAGGGTTTCTAAGTTGTATATATGAAGGTCCTCTGGTCAGAGAACATTCATCATCATCATCATTTAACGTCCATTTTCCATGCTGGCATGGGTTGGACGGTTTGACTTAGGTCTGGAGAGCCAGCGGCTGCACCAGGCTCCAATCTGATCTGGCAATGTTTCTACAGCTGAATTCTCTTCCTAATGCCAACCACTCTGATATTGTAGTGGGTGATTTTTACATGCCACCAGCACAGGAGCCAGTCAGGCAGGCCTGGCATTGGCCACATGCGGATGGTGCGTTTTACATGCCACTGGCACGAGAGCCAGCCAGTGGGTATTGGCATCGGCCATGTTTGGATGATGCTTTTTATGTGCCATTGCCATGGGGACCAGTCAGGGGCTACTGGCTTTGGCCACATTCAGATGGTGCGTTTTATGTGCCACCGGTTTCAGAGCTAGTCAGTGGGTACTGGCATTGGCCACATTTGGATGGTGCTTTTTACATGCCACCAGCATGGGAGCCAATCAGGGGGTATTGGCATTGGCCACATTCGGATGGTTCTTTTTACGCGCCACCAGCATGGGGAATAAAAATACCAATACTGGGTAGAATCAACTACAATCCAATCCACCAGTTACCTCAGGTTATTCACAACTCTCTCTTTAAAATGCAATACTAACCCAGTTGTGTTAATAACATTCAAGATACTCAACTACTTTTGTTGACAACTTTCTGAACTGCATCTAAGTCACTGCAACAGAGACAATAGTAAATCACAACCGAGACTGGATGACCATCTAATAATCCATCCTAAAAATAGATTTAAAACAAAGAGAAATCATCAATTTTTAACATCTATCTTCCATCCTGACATGGATTGGACATTTTGACAGGATCCAAGGTCTGTGTTGAATTTCATGGTTTCTACACACACAAACACACACATATCTACTTACAATATATAATACACACACTCCAATATAGATTTTGCAATTCTACTTTTCCATTACTGGTGCATCAGAATAATTTGCTATCAATGTCTGACAAGGTTTGAAAATACTTTTTGTTTATGTAAAATTAAAGTTCAGCCTCTGGATTAAGTTAGTAGAATCTAGTCTCAAGTAAGCTGCAATGATAGCTCTTTGTCCTAAAGAATTACCTTAAAACTATATAGTTTTGATAGTTAAAATGTCCCCAAAATATAGTTATCTAAGTACAAATTGATGTAAGCAATGAGAAAAACCTTTCACAAATAAAGAACAAATCCAACAAAACAACCATAAAAGCTACTGTTAGTACTTTCATTATCTAGCTGCTTTCTCACAGTCATGATCTGTTTTTTTTTTCTTTATTGCTTCCCTGTTCTTTCCACTGAATAGACCATCCTACATTCCATTTGCACCAGCAAACAATAATATAGACAACCTTCAGGCTTTTGTCCTTTGAATAAAACAAAAACCAACCCCCCAAAGTTTTACCCATTTCAAAAACAATGATCAATGCTGTTCAAAGTATTCTTATGGTCATAAGGTAGGAGAGTTACCCCATAATTTTAACAATGCCAATACAATCTTAACTATTAAAATTTAGTATTCAGATATTTGACACTTCACTCAGATTCATAAAGTCCTCCTAACTTTATAAAAACTGCAAACCCCTTTCTCTACCTCACAGTGGGAGTGGAGTTGTCAACTTTTGACATAATAAATGTATCTGTCCTCTGTACTCAAACTATTGAGTTGAGTTCTGTACCAGATAACATTGTTAGCACAACGTAAAATATATTTCAATATACTTTACAACTCTTACTATTATGATGTCAACTATGAAATTTGTAGAAACGATAAAAAAGTTTGCTAATGTTTTATAAATACAAGGAATAATTTTATTTATCAAAATATGCACCCATATTGTCAATACACTTTTGCCATTTCAGTGGTAGCTTGTCTAGCCTGGAACTGTAAAAGCCTGGCAATCTAGAGTCAATAAAATCTTGGAAGGCCTGTTTTATAGCATCGTCAGAATTAATTTTTTTTCCTATCAAAAAGTTATCCAAATTCTGGAAGAAGTGGTAGTCAGTGGGGGCAAGATCAGGTGAGTATGGTGGATGATGGAGAACTTCTAACTCCTGTAGTTTTGCCAATGTCATTTTTGCAATGTGTGGTCTGGCATTGTCTTGCAATAAAATAGGAGTGGATCTGTTGACTAATCTAGTGTTTTTCTGTAAATTTCTGCATCATTTGGTCCAGTTGGCTGCAGTATACTTCAGCTGTGATTGATGAGCCAGGTTTAATGAAATCATAATGGATCACACCTGCTCCAGACTACCAAGCAAACACCATCAGCTTCTTTTGATGAATTTTACTTTTTGGACTGTGTTTTGGTGACTCGTTTTTGTCCAATCATTGTACTAAACATTTATGGTGGTTGTATTGAATCCATTTCTCATCACGTTACAATTCAATTAAAAAATGATTCATTTTTGTGACAAGAAAGTAGCATGATGCAAGCTTCCAAACATTGTTGTTTTTGATTTTCATTGGGTTCATGTGGAACCTACTCATCCAACTTTATCACTTTACCGATTTGAACTAGATGAGTCAATATTGTTTGCTTGCAAACACCATACAACAATGATAATTCACAGGCACTCTGAGATGGATCTGACTTGACGGTGGCTTTCAGTTTGTCATTATCCACCTTTGTTTCTGGTTGACTGTGTTGCTCATTTGTGAGGTCAAAGTTACCAGAATTAAGTTTTGTAAACCAATTTGATACTGTCTACTGTGTAATAACAGTAGAATGAAATACTTCATTAATATTCAAAGCTGTCTTTGATGCTGTATTTCCAAGAAAGAACTCATATTTCAAAACTGTACGAATTTCTGACTTATCCATCTCTAATCAAAACTAGCAAATTTTGATATTAATCTGGGATCCAACAGTGTTGATACCCCAGAACTTGGGTTGAGTGCTTCTCTGGAAATACCGCACCTTTATACCATACAGGATCTAAGATATATATAATAATTCCAGTTACCCACCCTGTTTTATTAGTCAGCATTGCTTACAATTAACCTTATGGAATTGAGTATAGCAAAGCATTACAGCAGTGGTTTTTAAAAGAAAAAATGAAACTAGATACTATAAACACATGCAGCCAACAAAAGAAATGAAGCATGTAATTCACCTAGTTCAGTAAATGTGAGTGTAGCAAATCTTTTATGATAGAAGAGAAAACTGAATATGAAGGTGTGCCAGTTATGTGAACTCTCACTCTGATTTGATTTGCAGCTTAATCAGGTGATCCACTTTACTAAACCAATTAACTTGTACATCTATCAATTGACAATAGTAGCAAATAACAACAGCAGCAGAATCACTCAGAGCTTTATTGGCCTTTATTAATGATCAATCAACTTATTCTTTTGCTATATTAAGTATCATTAATTGTTAACAGCTTACTTATCAACATACAGAACAGTGACCAGCATAACCATTTTATATGTAATGTCCTGTCATTTGATTCCAGTCTCCTGTGAAAAACATGTCAGGCCTCAGGGAAATATCACCTTGTTTGGAAACAAGTGAGGGTTGGTAACAGTAAAGACATTTAGCCATAGAAAATTTGCTTTGGCCAACTTTGACTTTTGCAAGCATGGAAAATTGAATATTAAGTAATAAGAATAAGAATATCAGGCTGTCTTCAATAACAATTAATAGTAGTTTATTCTGCGGTTCACAGGTAAAACATGTACATATGTATTTCTTGTGGGGAAACTGGCAGCCGAGTCCACAGGACTGTTTACAATGTTCACTCATGTGAGCCAAGAAGACAGAAATAGTACTGGAAACTGTAGATCTGTCTAGGATGATGGAGAGATTGCACCTCATTGACATGCATCCAACATTCTTCTTGTTGAGGAATTGCCTTGCTATGCAGTGAGCTATATCGCCCTCTTACAGATCACTTCAGTGAACTCGATGTCACTATCTGGCCCTGTGCTGAACTGGGCGGCAATGTTAGTTTTGACAGCACTGGTTGGTAAGAGGTTAAACTACCTTTGAAATTCAGTGCCTTGGCTTCCATTCCACTTTGGACCTGGTACTGCCAGCCTATCTTCCCTCAGTTTCCTCCAGTCATACTCTCATTGGCAAAGTACTCCATGGAATGGTTGAACTCAATGTGGCTTCAGAACTAGAATCATCTCTGGCAGATTGGACCATTGAAGACCTTACCATCTCCCAGAATACAGATGTATTTTTCCATGAGCAAAACACAAGTTTACAAGTGGTTTCTACACTTTAGGAATGGTCTCTTGTTGCTCGAAGATTAACCTTATTCAGGACAACTGTTAACCTCCTGAATGAATAAAAACATCATGACAATTCATGATCTTGGACAATCATCACCAAACAATTGACAAACTTGTTGATATGACTGGTGAATCCTGGAGATCCTACCAAAGAATTTTAAGCGAGGAATTGCAAATGAAAAGAGTTGCAGCAAAATTTGTACCTTGCTTGCTCACGGAAGATCAAAAGCAGTCATGACTGAATGTAAGACCCTGCTTACCCACCCTCCCTATTCAGCCAATCTTGCTCCCTGCAACTTTTTTTTGTTCCACTGAATGAAAAAAGTTCTTAAAAGGAAAACGTTTTGAAGATGTAGAAAAAGTGAAGAAAAAACAATGGAGACATTAAAAGACATCACTTCACAGAATTCCGGGACAATGGAAAATGCATCCGAACTAATGCATTGCTTCAACTGGAGAATACTTTGAAGGTGATAAAAGTGTAAACATATAAAACTATGTGGATAAAATATTATTGCAAAATTCTGGTTTCTTTTGGGTACCCCTTGAATATATTTTAAATAATACATATCTTCTTTCATGTACCTATGCACATATAGAGCATTCATGCATACACATACATACACGTGTTGAGATTGTGGACAGAATATTATACTTCTAAAGAAGCTTTTTGCTGCTTTTGTCACAGATTGTATTCATACTGAAGTCACTCAAATTTTGATATGGTTTCAACAATGGGAACAGAATCCTAGTTAGGATATTTAAGCCTGAATTCAATGAGGCTAATGCTTAGGCTTTCAGACAAAAGAAGGAATTAAAAATTAGGACTGCTTGTAGAACAATTGATTTTAAAAAATGAAGAAAAAATAGGAAAAATATTGTTGAAAGCATGGGGAGGGCAGATTTTCAGGAGATTGCTTGACATTATTAGATTCCTTGTTAAATAGATTTTGATTCTATAGGATTATTTAAAAGGAGATGGATGCTAAATCTGAAGCAATAAGAAATAAAGGGAATTTTATAGAGTTAATTCATTTGTTGACAAAATATAATCCAATGCTTTATGAGACTAAGAATCAAGTTGGAAATAAGTTTGCTATGTCTACATATCACTACTCAGAATGGGTTTATAGAAAATTTTAAAAACTATCTGGTTCAAGTGGCAATATATGTATTTACTCTTTACTCTTTTACTCTTTTACTTGTTTCAATCATTTGACTGTGGCCATGCTGGAGCACTGCCTTTAGTCGAGCAAATCGACCCCAGGACTTATTCTTTGCAAGCCTAGTACTTATTCTATCAGTCTCTCTTGCCGAACCACTAAGTTACAGGGATGTAAACACACCACCATCAGTTGTCAAGCAATGTTGGGGGGACAAACACAGACACACAAACATACACACACACACACACACACACACACACACACACATATATATATACATATATACGATGGGCTTCTTTCAGTTTCCGTCTACCAAATCCACTCACAAGGCTTTGGTTGGCCCGAGGCTATAGTAGAAGACACTTGCCCAAGGTGCCATGCTATGGGACTGAACCCAGAACCATGTAGCTGGTAAGCAAGCTACCCACCACACAGCCACTCCTATGCCTAAGAGTGTAAAAGTAATGTTACAATAAATGTTACTGAATAATATGTCTTATTGATGCAGACCAACATCAGTTTTTTAGAGCCTGATCAAATATATTTATCACTTTGATCCTTGAGTTTAACACTACGTCATCAAAGAAACTACTAAATAGTGACTGTTGTCAATTCTTTTTTTTTTTCACGTATAACTTTCAAGGACATTGTTTTTCATTTTGTTTTCTTTTTTGTGTGTGGTGATGGTGATGGTCATATAGAGAGAATGTTAGTAAAGGGTCACTACTTTAGTGAAAGGGTTGATAGAGAGGTCCTGTATGTGAGCTTTTGAGAAGGGTGTGTAATGAAAATATCAGAGGCATTTTTAAACAAACTATTTTAATTTATTAAAGGGTAACAAGAGCTGACAAGTAATATGAGCGTAGCTGGTGTATGTGTATGAGTCAGAGAAAGCTTTATAACTTACATTTGAAAAATGGATTCAGTTGTAAGTCGTTATAAGCCAACAGAAATGGAGCTAGTATAAATGAAAATGCACTGCTTGTGATATGGCCAGTGAACTCGTTTTTGCATTAATATGCATCTAGCCCTCTTGGCTGGCGTTGCCATAGCACAAGTGATAATAAAAATAGCTTTCCTTGACTTGCTACAGTCACTATGACCTAGCATTTTCTATATTGATCATTTTATGGAAATATCAAAATAATATCTTGGTAACAACTTCAGTTAAAGAAATAATTTTATGTTTACTTACAAAACTAAAAAAGATTTTCATACAGTTCTATATTTAAGAGATGAGGGATTATGTACATTATTTACATTATTTACATTTGACGGATATTTGTCCTCATCTTGTTTGTTGTTAACACAATGTTTTGACTGATATACCCTCCAGCCTTCACCAGGTGTCTTGGGGAAATTCGAACCTGGGTTCTTATTCCTAAGATATTTTTCAATGTTGTTGTTATTATCATCATCATTATTATCATCATCATCATCATCATCATTATTATTATTCAGGTCACTGCCTGGAATCAAACTTAGAATCTTGCGGTTAGTAGCCCACGCTCTTAACTACTATGCCATATGCCTGTGCTCATGGGCATATGGTGTAGTGCTTAAGAGCACAGGCTACTAACCCCAAGATTCCGAGTTCAATTCCGGGCAGTGACCTGAATAATAATAATAATAATGATAATAATAATAACAACAACAATATCGAAAAATATCTTAGAAATGAGAACCCAGGTTCGAAATTTCCCCAAGACACCTGGTGAAGGCTGGAGGGTATATCAGCCAAAACGTTGTGTTAACAACAAACAAGATGGGGACAAATATCCGTTAAATGTAAATAATGTAAAGATTTTCATACTTAACTTTTTTAGACATACTGTACAGATACTTAATAATTTGTTGACTATTGTGTGGTAACCAAGATAGAAAGTTATCAAACTGTAAGCAACTTATTTACTTATGTGGTAATTATAACTAATATATTATGGAACTTTTCTTGAGGGACGAACAATAATCAGTTATAATAATTAAAAGCTGATAGCTCTACATGGCAATAACTACAGTGTAAAGCCTAAAACCTTTAAAGGTTTGATGAAAGCATATCAGAACAGTTAATAAATGTTGTTGGCTCATGTAAATTCCATTTCATTTGTTTAGTCCTTTAACATTTAAACCGGCCAAAATATTCTACCTGTTTTATGTTTAAGTTGGCCTGATCTCAACTCTCACACCAACCCTACAATATCATTAAAAAGTTAACAATTACCTTTTCAAAATCTCAAATCTATGAGATAATGCATGGTTAATACAAAACAATGTGAATCAATAAGTGTTAAATTTGACAGAATAATGTGAATGCTAAAAGGTTAAATGAGAGCACTATTGCATCATCTACTAGACTAGCCTTTATTACTCAATTTCTTAAGGGTAATGAAATATTTGAGTGTAACCACAAGGGCTGAAATATGTAAATGAATTGTCAAACTGAGAGAGTAATCTTTCAAAAATAGTTTCTGCTACAACTGATAATGTGTCCTGCGTGACTAGTAGAAATGTAGATTTGTTTGTAAAATATGTTGGATAACCACTGGTAGCCTTTCGTTATATAATATATGGAAAGCTTTTGTGTGCAAAAGTTGACCATGTGGTTGCAAAGTGAGTTTCTTAACCACACAACCACACTTGTACTTATAGTTAACAATTTGAAAAATAGTATTATAATATGTGTGTGTGTCTGTGTGTGTGTATTTTCTTGGGTCACAATGAGTATCTCTCTCTCTATCTCTCTCTATCTATCTCCCTATCTCTCTATCTATCTCCCTATCTCTCTTTCTATCTCTCCATCATCAACACCAAAATCAATACAACTACTTCCATTATCAACCCACCAACTCCTCAGCGACCAACAACAGCAGCAACAAGAGTATGAACAAGATAATCAACTCTGTCTAAAACAAGGCAATGATATGAGATAATCTGGTATCTTGGCATATTTTAAAAGTTGAACAAAATGTCTTTGATCTTAGGTCAATAAAGATTGACTTGAGACTAACTAGTAGCAAAAATACAAGTAACAAGAACTGCCACTGCCACTACAAAAAATAGTCCCCACCATCATTGACACTACAACAAATCCATCAACTTTTGAATAACCAGCTGATAACAACAATATGATAGCAATGTTTGTAACTACATATATTTTGTCAACACAGTGGTGTGTATATATGTGTGTGTGAGTAGATTGTGGAGTTTTTATGACATAAGTCAGAGGTGTAAGGGGCAAAGTGCCCATAAATCTGGTAACCTTTCAAATAACTGTAATTGTACAGTATTTCCTCCTACCACTACACTTCATCTTCCCATCTTCTTTCTATTTTTACATTTATAGGAATGCGATAGTAATTTATTTTGGTCTCACAAGACAGTTCTTTCCTGGTGTTGCTCTATATTACATGTTTGTTACAGATAATTTATTGTTTTGCCTCTGCTGTTTGATTTACCCACATTTCAAGATGTCTGGAAAGAAGCCAAATGGAACTGAAGGTAGATGTGTGAACAGGAACCCAAAATAGATTACACTAGATATTAAACATACTATTTAAAAAAAACTTAATACAGGAGTAAAAATAAGCCTCACAACCAAAACATCAAAGCATACAACATCCACTGTGGGAACAATATGTGACAACAGAGAGAAAATTAAGTCAACTGCCCAAGAGGCTATTTCATCAACTGCTCAGATTTTACTGTTTCTTAGATCTGATGTGATATTTAGAAATGGAAAGGCTGTTGAGTGTATGGATTTCTTTTTTTACTCTTTTACTCATTTCAGTCATTTGACAGCGGCCATGCTGGAGCACTGCGTTTAGTCGAAGAAATCAATGCCAGGATTTATTCTTTGTAAGCCTAGTACTTATTTTATCAGTTCTTTTGCCGAACTGCTAAGTGACAGAGACGTAAACACACCAGCATTGGTTGTCAAGCGATGTTGAGGGACAAACACAGACACACACACACACATATATATGACAGGCTTCTTTCAGTTTCCATCTACCAAATCCACTCACAAGGCTTTGGTCAGCCCGAAGCTATAGTAGAAGATGCCATGCACTGGGACTGAACCCGGAACCATGTGGTTGGTAGGCAAGCTACTTACCACACAGCCATTCCTGTGCCTGGAAAAAGTAGGTTTTCATGTACGTGTGGAACTCGAACCCAAACCTCTTTGTTTATGTGACCTAATGTAATACTGATTACACCAACACACCAACCTGATAAAAGCTAAAAGTTTGTGTGATGATTTGCAGAAAAAGGAAAGTAAAACATCTTGTGAAAAACCTTTTCTGGCTAATAAAGACTGGTCTAAATGGTTTAAGAAGTGCTTGTATTTGTATAACATAAAAATAACTGATGGAACTGTCAGTACTGATACCTGTTATCTTGAGCAGCTGAGAAAAATGTTTGCTAAAGAGGGTTACACATTAGAGCCAGTATAGAATGTTGATGAAACTGCACCTTCCTGTAAGTCTTCTAAAATTTTTATTTCTCAAGAAGGAAAATCAGCACCGGAATTTAAAGCTTCCAAAATCTTCTGGAACTTCTGATAAGAAATAGTACTGGTGATATTAAATTAAACCCCTTGCTTGTGTATCATTCCAAAAGTCCAAGGTTCTTCAAGGGTTAAGCAAAATTTAAATCTAATTCTGATTTAACATTCAAATAAAAATGCATGGATGATTAAAACTTTTTTTGAAGAGTGTTTACAATAATTTTTGTCTTTTCTGTAGAAAGGTATGGTGTAAGACATATTTCCAACAAGAGTATTACTCATTTTAAGCAATATATCAAGTAATTTAGTGAACTTAAATGAGCTTTCTTGTAATACAAAAGTAAATATTCCTAAGAACCCTAGAATTGAAAAAAACTTTTGCCAATGGATTGAAGTGCAATAGCTAACTTCAAGGCATTTTACCTGAGAACTTTCAAACAACTTATGAAAGCAACAGGGAAAATAAATAAACTTTCAGTTAGGGAAGAAGTTCGACAGAATGGATACTGTAGTTAACATAGCTGAGTCATAGAATGAAGTGAAACTCTCAACTCTGAATGGTGATTGGAAAAAATATATGGCCAAACTGTATCTGTGACTTGACAAGTTTTCCATAAGCAGAAATCTGCATCAAATATGGAACATTTACAAATCGTGTAATATTTGAAGAAGTCTTGAAGGATAATGTGTTTGAGATGCAAATGTTCTATACAGAAAGTTTTCTAACAAGAAGCTGATGCTGTTAGAATAAGAGCAAGCTGAGAATACAGAAGAAGGGTCTGCAAATTTTTACTGATAACAATTGTGACATAAAAATTACAACCTTAGCATAAAAATTACAAAAGGAGTTTACAATATTAATCTATACAAAGAGTTGATGTGCCATAAACATCAAACAACTTTGGATAAGTTCTTCACCTCTTGAGAAGTTGTTGCTGATGCACTTTAATGACAGAAGATAGTGTCCCTTATCTTCCCAGTAACTCTCATTCCAACCCCTCACATGGTAGTCAACATCTTTTGTGGTAAGAATGTACACTATTATAATATGATTCTTATTTATTCCTTGATGTATTTCTTGTCAAATTTTTTTATGTATAAATATTGTACTGTGTATGTTTAAAAATTGTTTTTTCTATGCATAAAAGTGGTTGTGTTGCTTGTTTAATTTTGTTTGTTTTAGTTCTTTTCTTTTTTTTTTCAAAAAAAAATTCCTTTGGAATGCATCTGACTATAACAAGAACAACAAATGGAAAATAATTTTGCACAACAGAATTTCGCATTATGGCAAGATTTTCAGGAACAGATTACTTCTGTAATATACACGATTATTGTATTTACTAACCTTAAAAAGCACAAAGCAAATCTTCAAATTTCTTAGAAAATAAGTAGCATTCAAAAGCAACAGTCTAGTATCACTGAGTCAGCCGCTGATTAAGTTTCTAAAATGTGCAGCATGACTGTGTGGTTAAGAAGTTTACCTCCCAACCACATGGTTTCAAGATCTGTCCCACTGTTTGGCATCTTGTGCAAATGCCTTCTACTACTGTTCTGGGCCAACCAAAGCCTAATTAGTAGATTTGGTTGATGGAAGCTAAAAGAAGCCATTCATAAATATGTGTGTGCATGTGCTTTCTTCTCTTAATATCATGTGGTAGTAAATAAGTGTCTCCATAATACAAATGATGTCATTTATTTCCAATCTTCTTGGGGAAATATTGCCATGCTTGGAAACTACTAAGAGCTGGCTAGAGGAAGGGCATCTAGCCGCAGAAAATCTACCTCAGTGACTTCCTTCTAAGACTTGCAAGTATGGAAAAGACAATAATAAAATGATGATGACAGTGGTGATTTATCAAGTTTAGTTCATTTTAAGGGACTGGAAAATTCCTGAAGTGTGCCAATAATGTAAACTAAATAATCTGGATTTGGAAATGCTGCAATAGATTGATTTAGGTAACTTTGAGAATAGACTGTCTTTATAACATTATAGACACTTGGGTTATTCAAAAATGCTTTTCAATTAAAACTATTTTGAGATGCAACTAATTGATTTACAAAGCAGCTCAAACTGGATGCAAAAATATCTCTATACCTGAGAGCTGAATAAGCAAACATTGAAAGCAATCCCTGTTAGTGACAGGAATAGCATGGGAAATAAAGATTTGAAACTCTAGAATCCCATTCCTGTAACTTTGTCTGTTTCAAAAACTTTGCAGTGGCAATATTAACAAGTATTTTCACTAACATACACATATGTATCTTTGTTTCCAGTGACAAACTTTGTCAAGTCTAAATATAGTCTTAGTAACGAAACCAGTGCTGCAAGCTCTCAAAACAATCAAATACAAGTGTAATATAAAGTATCTGTTACCAGTTGCATAGCAGCAAAAGTCTCACAGAAAATGTTCATTTTCCCATTCTTTGCTAGTTTTAAAAAATATTCATATCCCTTGTTTCTTATTATTAATGTGTATTATAATTTGTAAATAATACTCTTTTTCTGTTGTCATGTTTAAAAACATTGATATTATTTTCTGTCTTGCTTATTAAAGTACATATCTATTTATAAGTTATTCTTCAAGAGTCTTTTTAATGCCATTGACACTAATTGCTTAAACATGCTTCCTAAAATACTCTCCTTCCTTTTAATTTCTCAGTGGTATTTTTGTTAAACAATAAACATCAAAATTTCTTTTTCCTGGAAAAAAGGCTTGTTTTTGTTATTTATTCATTTATTTTACTTTTTGAGTCACTTAATATAAATAAATTTCTCAGTGGTATTTTTGTTAGATAATAAACATCAAAACTTCTTTTTCCTGGAAAAAAGGCTTGTTTTTGTTATTTATTCATTTATTTTACTTTTTGAGTCACTTAATATAAATAAATTTCTCAGTGGTATTTTTGTTAGATAATAAACATCAAAACTTCTTTTTCCTGGAAAAAAGGCTTGTTTTTGTTATTTATTCATTTATTTTACTTTTTGGGAGTCACTTAATATAAATAAAACATACATTCCTAAAACTGTCCCATTCAAATAATTCACGATTTAATACTTGTCTAAACAGGCTTCTTTAAGAATGATTTCCAGAATTTCGTTCTATTTTGCCATAAAAATAAATAGATAAGAGTCTAGGTCAGACTCTTATCTATTCACCCTAATGAATGAGGCTCTGGATTTTACCAATGTTTATTTGCTTCCATTACTGGCAGCAAATTTTTGATGAACTACATCTACAAGTATTACGAAATAACTCTGAGCCCTCAGAAACAGCCGTCAGACTTATAATACTTTCTCCCCTCTAATTCTTTGAGTCTATGTAATCTGAATAAGTTTGACTATTAAATGTATATATATATATATAAATATTTATACTTGATTGTTAATGATCTGAAAATTTTGAATCTACCTTCTCTTTTTACATGTATATATATTTTGTACATTAAAACCCACGCTTGTATCTGTTTATTTGAATCAGTCTCTGTCTCTCTCTCTCTCTCTCTCTCTCTCTCTCTCTATATATATATATATATATATATATATATGATATATATATGATATATATATTTCTTTATTGATGATGATATATATATTTCTTTATTGCCCACAAGGGTCTAAACATAGAGGGGACAAACAAGGACAAACAAAGGGATTAAGTCGATTACATCAACCCCAGTGCGTAACTGGTACTCTGGTACTTATTTAATTGACCCTGAAAGGATGAAAGGCAAAGTCGACTTCAGCAGAGTTTGAACTCAGAATGTAACAGCAGACGAAATACCGCAAAGCATTTTGCCTGGCGTGCTAAGAATTCTGCCAACTCGTCACCCTCATATATATATACACCCATGAGTGAGTGTGTGTGCATGCATACACATTTTTGTTTTTGTATTTGTCCCTTCTCTACTTGGTTTGCTTACTTTCCCATAACAGCAATAAGATACCGATAGAATTAGTACTAGAGTCGATTTGCTTGACTAAATGATTAAAAGCAATGTTTCCACACAGCCTTTGCCCAATGACTGAAACAAATAAAAGAATAGAATAATTACATGAATGTGTAATGAAGAAGTTGTCTTTGCAAGTACATGGTTTTAGGTTTGGTCCTCATGTGCAGCACAGCGAGAAAGTGTCTTCTAGCAGAGCATCAAATCAATGAAAGCCTTGTGAGTGAAATTTGGCAAACAGAAACTACATAGATGTCTATCAGAGGGACTTTACTGCTTTTGAGTAGTATACTTAATGTATCGTTGAGTTTAACTGTTTCTTTATTACCCACAGGGGGCTAAACATAGAGGGGACAAATAAGGACAGACAAATGGATTAAGTCGATTACATCGACCCCAGTGCATAACTGGTACTTAATTTATCGACCCTGAAAGGATGAAAGGCAAAGTCTACCTCGGCGGAATTTGAACTCAGAACGTAACGGCAGACAAAATACGGCTACGCATTTCGCGCGGCATGATAACGATTCTGCCAGCTCACCGCCCTTGCTTAAAATCGACCTTGGCGGAATTTGAACTCAGAACGTAAAGATGGAGTAAATGTCGCTAAGCATTTTGCCCTGCATGCTAACAATTCTACCAGCTCGCCGCCTTAGTATTGTTGAGGTTAACACACACTTCTGGTTCATGGATATATTTAATGGAGTCAATACTGTTACAGATATTGATTGGATCAAGTCTCCTGCAGAGGATAGCTTTGTAGCAACTGCTGTTTACTCTTCTCGATAATCACACAAGTGGAACCTGTTGGTCAACTTAATTTGCTGTAAAGTTAGCTGGAGATACCATCACATAGTGTCAAGATGTTCCCCACTAAATGCTTTGTATCATGTATCTTGAATAAATCAGTAGCCGACTGGACTTGGAATAGGAATGGCATTGTGAACAAACTCTCTTTGATGTTGAATGGATTATCACAACTCACACTATGGTCAGAACAAACTTATTTTTCAGTCAATGTACACACTTATAAGGTGGTGGGCTGGCAGAAACATTAGCATGCCGGGAAAAAATGCTTAATGGTATTTTGTCTGTCTTAATGCTTAATGATATTTCATTAGTGCGGCGAGCTGGCAGAATCGGTAGCATGCCGGGTGAAATGTCTAACGGTATTTTGTCTGCCGCTACATTCTGAGTTCAAATTCCGCTGAGGTTGACTTCGCCTTTTGTCCTTTCGGGGTCGATAAATTAAGCACCAGTTATGCACTGGGGTCGATGTAATCGACTTAATCCATTTGTCTGTCCTTGTTTCTACCCCATCTGTGTTTAGCCCCTTGTGGGTAGTAAAGAAATAGGTATTTCATCTGCCGCTACGTTCTGAGTTCAAATTCCGCCAAGGTAGACTTTGCCTTTCATCCTTTCGGGGTCGATAAATTAAGTACCAGTTATGCACTGGGGTCGATATAATCAACTTAATCCGTTTGCCTGTCCTCTCTGTGTTTAGCCCCTTGTGGGTAGTAAAGAAATAGGTATTTCGTCTGCCGCTACATTTTGAGTTCAAATTCCGAGGTCAACTTTGCCTTTCATCTTTTCGGGGTTGATAAATTAAGTACCAGTTGTGTACTGGGGTTGATTTAATCAATTGGCCCCTCCCTCAAAATTTCGGGCCTTGTGCCTAGAGAAGAAAAGAATGTACACACTTATAATTCTTTTTTAGTCTTACATGCAATATTTTGCTTAGTCATTGTGTCTGTACAATTTCTCTAGTGAACTACATTTTATAAATTTTTTTCCTAGCCATTATTTCTGTTTTTATCTATTACTTGTTTCAGTCATTGGACTGTAATAATTGACCCCCATTACATATTTTTTAACTTTGATATTTATTCTATCAGTTTCTTTTGCCAAACCACTAAGTTACAAGGGCATAAACTAATCAACACTAAGTCAGGTGGTGGGAGGACAGACATAAACACAAAGACAAACATATATGTATGTATGTATGTATGTATGTATGTATGTATATAAATACAATGGCCTTCTTTCAGTTTCTGTCTACCAAATCTGCTCTCTCGGGTTTGGTTAGTGCAGAAATAAAGTAGACACTTGTCCAAAGTGCCGCACAGTGGGACTAAGTCCAAAACCATGTGGTTGGGAAGCAAACTTCTTACAGAATTAAATTGTTAGAACAAATATTCTTCTTTTTGCATCTTGCTATATAATATATATTGTCTGATGCAGGTATTTAGGCTTGACTAAACACACAGGCTTTTTTTACATTATCATAATGTAGTCGGTAAAACTCCTATTTCTTGTCTCACATCATGTAGAGGAGTTCTATCTCCAATCCTCTTGCTTCCTCAGAAATTAGGTTGTAAAACCAACATTAATAACAAAGTCGTTTTTTGGCTTCCTGCCTTTCACTTACCAGTGTCAGAGACCCTGTAAAGCATCTTTAGTGTTGCTCTTCTTCTTCTGACTCAGCATAAAAAATATTCTTTGTCCAGAAACTTGCCAAGGAAGAAACTCTTAGATGCCTTTAAGCAGTTTATATACAATGTTAGTAAATTTGCTTGTATATATTCTTAAGGACTTCATATAGGACATTCCCATGCAAGTAAATAGACTGACCAGAAGACCAGTAAAAGTTACAAAATTACCAGTGGCTCTTTCAGTTCAGTAAAAGGCTACAACCATTGCATTCACCTGATCTCAATAGTCTAATAGTTCATATACAAAGAAAATTTTCATGTTTATATTCTTCTCATTACATGTTACTAATATCTCACCAAATTTAGCTAGTATTCCTTCTCAGTTGCAAGTTTTACATAAAAAAAAAAAAAATGTTGGTTCTCCAGAGATTATTCATTAGGTGATTGTGATCTTGTATGCAAGTTTTTCTTTTTTTCCTATCAAATCTTCATATTCATTGAGCTTGCACATTTTATGGTTGAAAGTAAGTTATTTCATTTTTTGTGTGCAAATTGTTGCCTTTCTATTATGACAAAAGTTAAATTTTTTTTTTATTGCTGTCACTGAAACCTATAAAACCTTCATACAATTGCCGTCACTGGAACCTATAAAACCTTCGTACGGTTGCTGTAACTGGAACCTATAAAACCTACATACACAATAGTAATATAGAAAAGATACAAACTGTTAACTGTTTGACAGTTCTCAATCATCTGTGATACTCAAACTTAGTAGAAACTGGCTTTTTATAATGCAGGTATAATGGCTTGATATATGAATGTGTCACTTTAATGAGTTTAACCTGTTGAGGTGGAATGGGATGACTTCACCAATGTTGCAGATTCGCTGGTATGTTGTTATTGGTTTCTGTTTCAGCTGTGTGTTATTTCATAATGAACAGATGTGAATATAATTGAATATATTTATTGAACATATTTATATAAATTTCTGATGATTACTGGTAGACTATAATCAAGCTTCAGTGTAACAAATATACATAGTAATGATTAACAAGGTTTGAGATACAGCAAGGCACTGATCTGAGATTATGAAGAATTCCTTTCATTTCTAGCTCGATTCAGCAATGGAAAACTTGACATTGTTTGGCAATAGGGAAGGATATGTGTTCTCTGAAGCTCTCTCAGTTCAGTAAAAGGCTACATCTATTGCATTTACCTAATCTCAAAGATTTCAATATTCCAATAGTTCAAATACAAAGAAAATTTTCAAGTTTATATTCTTCTCATTACATGTTACTAATATCTCACCAAATTTAGCTAATATTCCTTTCTGCTGTTGTCCTTGGTAGGCTTTTGCCTTATTAGTAAGAAAAGCACAGGAAAAGGTCATGGAATATTTGATTAAGTTTATGCTATGGCATATTACTACTGCAAGCTGATTAGTTGATAATCAGGACAGATCACATGACATGCATGTTCTATGCATAGTACAGACCTGGCAACTGAAAAATATGAGTTTCAATTCTAGGTCTCACCACAAACCCTTCACACATTAACTTATGAATGGCTAGACTTACACTGAAAGGAATTCTAGTCATAAACATTCCATCTTAATTTCAGACATAGTGTATCTATGTCTACAAGATATATATCTTTCCTTTAAGATTCAAGTGAGATTTTGTTGAGTGTGTAACCATATAGAGGTTCTTTTATTGACTTGTGTGATAGCAAGTACACTGTTACTGTATAAAGTGTGATGTAATTAAACCTTGAGCGACTCAAATATTATAGTATGAATTGAACAGAGCTGTCATTGTAAGGCAGTATTACAGTCAGACAGCTAGCTTTCATTTCAAGAGATGAGAAATGAATGTAATATCAATAGAAAGTCAAAGGAGGAACAAGTTAGACATGATTGGAAACTTTGCTATCTTTACATTATTGCTATTACAATAAGTTAGCAAGTTTCTTGAAGATATGGCTCTATGAAAGCCATACTAATTGTCAGACTTCTCAGTTTCCTGTATGTCATCATTCTTAAGACATTTAGACTATATAACAAAAAATATGGGGTTCCTGGGTATTCTCAAGAAATAAATTTTAATTTATAATTTAAAAATTTTTTTCTATGATTTAGAATTTTGAATATTAGAAAGCAAAAATGATTAACAAAAATTTATTCTGTTAAAAAAAAAAATTAATGTAAAGTTGTTTAGAAAACTAACAATCTCCAGAAAAAGAAAGAAAATTTCTTTTTTAAATATTGAAAAAATAATTTCAATCATGTTGCAAATATAGTTTTAAATCCATGTGTTGCATGTTGTCATTTCAAAATGATTACATTTTTCTAACAAAGAGCCCTACCACAGATAAGGCTCTTTCTGCTTTGATGGAATTTGAAAGAATATAACAAAGAGCAAAGTTCAACATCTAGTAATTTCAAAATATTTTTTGAATTAGATGACAGAATGTACTACTGATTGCTTTCAAGAGATTTGTTAATGGAAATATTTAATCTCTGTTGATGGCATGGATGCCTCAGTTATGGGTTTGAATTTAGAACTGAAAAAAAAAATGGATTTTGATGACAAAAATAGAAATGAATAAAGAGCATCCAAAAATTAAAAATAGGATTATTTATATACATCATCTATTAGGTGTAGCTGTGTGGTAAGAAGTTTGCTTCCCAATCACATGATTCCAGGTTCAGTCCCATGGCATGGTACCTTGAACAAGGGTCTTCTACTATAACCCTGGGCTGACCAAAGCCTTGTGAGTGGATTTGGTAGAGCAGTGCTTTTCAAACTTATTGCTGGAGCGGAACCCCAAGGAAACATTCCACTGGCTTGAGGATCCCCTGTGCAATAATTTAATAGTCTTATGCACACATATTTGCACAGGAGACTTAAAAATTACTGCCGATTTTAGCAGTTTTGTAACTTCTTGCGGAACCCCTGGACTGTGCTGGCGGAACCCTGGTTGAAAATCACTGTGGTAGAGAGAAATTGAATATATATATATTTATATATATATATATATAAGGTATTATGTTTGTTTGTGCCTGTCCCCCACTGCTGTGGGGCAACTGGCATTTGTTTATATCCTTGTAATTTAGTGGGTCAGTGTAAGAGAATAATAGAACTAATACTGGGTTTTAAAAAAAATAAGTACTGGGCTCAATTTGTTCAAAGACCCTTTAATATAGTGCCCCAGTATGGCCACAATTCAATGACTGAAATAGATATATTGTTTTACTCAAAAAGCAGATCTAATCCAAATACTTGCAAAAACAAACAAACAAACAAAACAACCGAGTCCACTAAGTGTATTGAAGGACCAGGTTGGGATGGGATGTTAAGTAAGCCATAGTAGTATTTGGACTCAGAATATTAAGAGCAAATACCATAATGCTCCTACCAGACTACCACCCCAGATTACTATTTTATTGATCCCTGAAAGATGAAAGCCCAAGTTGACATTGGTGGGATCTAAATTCAAAATTGAAGGAGATGAAAAATCTTACGTTGCTCTCTTAGACATTGTTGAATGTGATAGTATTTCTATTTTTTGAATAGTGTTTGAAGAGAAAAGATAAATAGAGAAAATATTTCAGTTCCAAAAAGTTGCTGACTTTCAAGTGAATAGTGCTCAATAGAACACTGCTTCCACATCTGGGACAGAGTTGTAGCTGCTGCACAATTTATCCAAAACTGATTAGCAAAGAGTCACTCATCAATGAACTAGGACCTGTTTTCTCACACTACCTTATCAACTCCATCTCCATGCTACAATAGTTCAGCTTCTCTGAGCTGACTGGTTGGTGCTATCTCCACCCAATGCACTTTACTTCCCTTCACTTACCACTTATACTTCCACTTCCACCCCCATCTGTCTGTCTGGTCTTGTACTAGCCTTCTACCAGAAGGTGTCAATCCTCTACAATTTCTTCTCAGATCATATTTTCTTCTCTTTTGCAGTTGTTGACTGGTAATTAATTTCAGTCTCAGAGAGACTGTGAAGGTCATGAATGCAACTCATTCCTCCTGACTAAACTATTAAAAGTATCCTAATAACATCTTAGTTTTTTTTAACAATTTGCTTGCTCACTTTCATTTGTTTCAGTCATTTGACTGTGGCCATGCTGGAGCACTGCCTTTAGTCGAGCAAATCGACCCCAGGACTTATTCTTTGTAAGCCTAGTACTTATTCTATTGGTCTCTTTTGCTGAACTGCTAAGTTACAGGGACGTACACACACCAGCATCGGTTGTCAGGCAATGTTGGGGGGACAAACACAGACACACACATATATATACATATATACGACGAGCTTCTTTCAGTTTCCATCTACCAAATCCACTCACAAAGCTTTGGTTGGCCCGAGTCTATAGTAGAAGACACTTACCCAAGGTGGCACGCAGTGGGACCGAACCTGGAACCATGTGGTTGGTAAGTAAGCTACTTATCACACATCCACTCCTGAGCCATTCCCTGCTGATCAAAATAAATAAACAGAAAGAAAAACCCCTTTATTACAGGATCTAATTTCTCTGTATCAGTCTAAATTGTCTTGTATTAGATTAAAAAATTTATCCTTTCATAAAGTCTATTAGCTTTAATTTCTTTCATTACTTCTATATATAAGGTGCAGACATGGCTGTGTGGTAAGAAGTTTGCTTCCCAACCACATGGTACCTTATGCAAGTGTCTTCAAATAGAGCCTTGGACCATTCAAAGGCTTTGAGTGGATTTGGTGGATAGAAACTGAAAGAAGCCTGACGTGTTTCTATATCTGTGTGTGTGTGTGCATTCCTATATCTTTACTACCCACAAGGGGCTAAATACAGAGGGGACAAACAAAGACAGACAAACGAATTAATTTGATTATATCGAACCCCAGTGCGTAACTGGTACTTAATTTAAGTCTACCTCGGCGGAATTTGAACTCAGAACGTAACGGCAGACGAAATACGGCTACGCATTTCGCTCGGCGTGCTAACGTTTCTGCTAGCTCGCCGCCTTCATGTGTGTGTGCATTCCTGCTTGTCCTCCACCGCTGCTTGACAACTGGTGTTGGTGTGTTTACATTCTCATAATTTAGCTGTTCAGCAAAAACACAGATAAAAGTACTGGGCTTAAAAAGAAAGTAAGCAGTGGGGTCAATTCATTTGATTAAAATTATTCAAGGCCTAATGACTGAAACAAAAGATAAAAGATCATATTTGCTCCACTCCCAGCTGAAGGGCTTTTTGTCTTGCAAAGAGCACTGTGCTAGTGCCATGTAAAAAGCACCCGTGTTGGTTGGTGCCACATAAAAATTACCCATACTAGTACCATGTAAAAATTACCTGTGCTGGGCCATGTACAAAGCACATGGCACACTTTGTAAAGTGGTTGGCATTAGGAAGGGCATCCAGCCATAGTAACCATGCCAAATCATTCTGGAACCTAGTGCAGCTCTCCAGCTTTGGTCAAACTATTCAACCCATACCAGCATAGAAAACAGACATTAAATGAGGATGATGAAGTGATAATGTATAATAAAATCTATAATAAATGAATGATTTGGATAATTAAATATCCCAATGAGATATTTTCTTCTTCACATTAATACTGCCTGCATCAATCTTAATCTCCTTATTCTAATTTTGTCCACTAATAGATACTGATTGTTGAAGACACTGAAAGTAACTTTCCTTGTACCAAGGCAGCACTGGAAATAAAGTAATAACAATCTAATATGGAACAAAATAAAGCAGGTTTATTTTTAAATATTTGATTTCACTTTCAATAGATGACAGTATAAAAAGTTAGCAAAATGTTGGTATGAGTTTTCATACCTACAAAGAATATTAGCATAGCAGATAATCTGCATTAATTGAGGACATAATCACCACACTAGTTTCAATATTGGCGTTTTCATGGAAGGAAGATTTTGTCTATTCACAATGTTTGTTAGACAATTTTTTTCATAATTTTCTTTCTGTTTTTATTTTTAATTTTTAAATTTTTTTACAATTAATGAGAGTTCACCAGGATTAATATAATCACTTAAAATTTTAGTGTTTACAACATTCAGTTTTCATTATAAATATCATTTAGTCAATTTGCTGCTTGTGATACAATTGAAGAAATATTTCAATTAATAGTCTCCCGGATAAATTTTTTTAAGATGATTCAAAAGATCTTTCTGTTCAGCTTTTGGCAAAAAACTGGATCTTGCAGCATTAAAAATCTAGAAAATAAAAAATGGAAGTATTGTATTAATGAAACAGAACAAATCTGAATGGAATAACTGAAATGAAAAACTAATAATTCTGTTATTGGTTGTATCATCATCATCACCATTGTTTAACGTCCGTTTTCCATGCTAGCATGGGTTGGAGTGTTTGACTGAGGTCTGGAGATGGTTTGACTGAGGTCTGCACCAGGCTCCAATCTCATCTGGCAATGTTTCTACAGCTGGATGCTCTTCTTAATGCCAACCACTTCGAGAGTATAGTGAGTGCTTTTTACATGTCACCAGCATAGGAGCCAGTCAGGTGGGCCTGGCATCAACCATGTTTGGATAGTGCTTATTATGTGCCACCAGTACGGGAGCCAGTCAGGGGGTACTGGCATCGGGCATGTTTAGATGGTGCTTTTTATGTGCCACTGACATCGACCATGTTCGGATGATGCATTTTACATGCCACCAGAACGGGAGCCAGTCAGGAGGCACTGGCCACAGCTAAGATTTTGGTTTTATTTGACTCAACAGGTCTTCTCAAGCATATTATATCGCCCGACGCATCAAGGGTACTTTTAAATGGGCCAGACATGCAACACTGGCTGCAATCTCTCTTTAGTTGCCAGGTCTTCTCAATCACAGCATATCTCCAAAGGTCTCAGTCGTCTGTCATTGCCTCTGTGAGGCCCAATGTTCAAAGGTCATGCTTCACCTCATCCAATGTCTTCCTGGGTCTACCTCTTCCACAGGTTCCTTCCACAGTTAGGGTGTGGCACTTTCTCACACAGCTGTCCTCATCCATACATAACACATGACCATACCAGCTCAGTCATCTCTCTTGTACACCACATTTGATGCTTCTTATGTCCAACTTTACTTTCAGGGTGCTCACACACTGTTGTGTATGCACACCGACATTACACATCCAGGGGATTATACTAGCTTCATTTCTGTCAAGCCTACACATTGCTTCAGCAGTCGAGACCCATGTTTCACTGCTGTGTAGCTTGTCAGTTTGCACACATGCATCATACAGTCTACCTTTCATCCTGTGTAAGAGGCCCTTAGTTGCCAGCAGAGGTAGAGAAAAAAATTGTTGATAAAAACTAGAATAATAATCATTCTACCCAAGCAATTAAAATTTTGTTATTTCAGTAGATTAGCATTTAAACGAGTGTTATGGTCATACAAATAGTGTCATTTGTTTTCAATTTTCTGTGAAAACATTTCCGGTTACAGGGAAATATCACCTTACTTGGAGACAAGTGAAAATTTGTGATGGGAAGAGCATCTGGCTATAGAAAATTTGTCTCAATAAATTCTGTCTGACCCATAAAAGCTTGGAAAAGATGACGTTAAGACAATGATGATGAAATATTCTATCACCATAAAATGGTTAATTTGAACAAATTGTCAAAGCATGAATAGAACAGGAAAAAAAATTGCTATATTAAAAAAAAAAAGGAGGTAATATTGCAAACTACAGAAATTATCATAATCAGTCTTTTAAATATAACAAAATTTAATTCATTTGAAAATAATCCACCCGTTATATTTATTATTTTTCTCAAGTACTTAACTGTATATATAATAAGTATTGGGAAATATAAATAAAAGCAAAGACTAAGCATACTTACAGTCTTTATAATCTGATCTTTGCTAAAACCAGCTTTTTCTGCCATGGCATAGTCATTGTGAAGACAGGTAGCAAAGACTGTGGGATCATCAGTGTTCAAAGAGAAATTAGCATCATCTTTTAAAAACCTTTAAAAAAGATAATTTTAATTTTGAGAATTCAAGAGATATTCTTGCAGAATACATTATGCTGGTTAAAAATAGGATAAAAAGAAAAGGAAGTTAATAGCAACCAAAAGAGAAATTGTACATCAGTTTGAAGAAAAAGAGAAAACAGCTTACGTAGTAACTGGATGATTTTGTATTTCTCCTAAGAATGCCTGTGTCCTGAAGCTTGAAACTAGGCAAGTCTCTAAGTGAATGTTATCATTCCTTATTTGTTTGTAAAGATGATCATCCTCAATAACATGGTAACCATGGCCTACACGTTCAGCAAACATATCATCTACAGCCTAGAGGAAGAAAATGAAGTTTTAAAACTGATTAACCTTCATTTCAAATATAAGAAAGGAATTCAACGCCCATAAAGAAATATTACTGGATAAAGACCTCAATGTTACTAAATAATTTTTGTTACTTTTTAGGTAATAATTCTTCTTTATTTAAGCTTAAAATCAGCAATTTTGAGGGGAGGGGGAAAATTGGTTACATCAACCCCCAGCAACTGACTGATACTTTATTTTGTCAGCCCTAAAAGGATGAAAGACAAAGCTGAACTCAGAATGTAAAGAGCCCAAAGAAATGCCACTCACAAATCTGTCAGCTTGTTACCTTACTTTTCAGGTAATAAGGTCTATTCTACAGCAACGATATAAAATTGTACTAAATAGTTATTAACTTTGGTTTGTTGCAGTTGTGATACAACTTCCAGAGCCAATGCAAGCTAAAGCTTGGTTGTTTCTGATGTATTTTGGCATTCTATTATATCAGATTTAAAATGTGCATGATAGGGCTGACAAAATAAAGTATCAGTCAGTTGCTGGGGGTTGATGTAACCAATTTTTCCCCTCCCCTCAAAATTGCTGACTTTAAGCTTAAATAAAGAAGAATTATTACCTAAAAAGTAACAAAAATTATTTAGTAACATTGAGGTCTTTATCCAGTAATATTTCTTTATGGGCGTTGAATTCCTTGAATAGCTCCACAAAATCAATGCTTTCTTTGTCCTAGTTGTGTCATTATTTTTCTAATTATGAATGTAACAATAGCTTTTATTTGTTTAAAAAGAAGAAAAAAAATCCTTTTTTGAGCCTAACACTTGCTTCTTTCCCAAATATTAAAAGAGAAAGCTGAAGATGAAGCATTTGGCAAAACAAGTTGGCAAACTAATTTAAATGATCATTTTCACTTCCTTATTTGAATTATATTATAAAACATGCATAGAGCATAATGAATTTGAAAATCAAAAGCATTTATTTTTTCAATGAGTTTGTTATCTTGTGTTTAAGTACCACAAAAATAAACTAAATAATTCTTATTTCAGCTATATACTTGTATTGAACCTCTTCTGATAAAGAGCAAACAATATTTATGGTGTGTCAGTGATGTGAACTTATGGATGAATTTGATCTACAGCCAAATTAATTTAATTGAACTCTCTATGAATCAGAGGTTAGTATGCAGCTATATCAACAGGTGCACCAAATCGCAAACAGTTCTCATAGTGGCCATTACAACAACTAACACAGCTCAGTGGTGACACGTGTAACCCACATACTATGAAATAGTGGTTACAGACAGCCATCACATATAGATTAAAACAGTTTTTATCAATTTATTTAGAAAATATGAAAGTCAATGTAAAATATGCTAAGGGTCATAGTTTACTGAAAGGGTTCATAAAATATTGAGATAAATTAAAAATCAAAATTTTGAAGAAAAAAGAAAAAAAATTCTATTAAAATTTCAAAAGGAAAACTTTACCTCTTTAACATTAGGAGGTCCTCCAATTTCTCCAGCATGTGCTGTACGATGAATTCCTAGCTTATGGGCTTCCTTGAATAAAAAGTAAATAAGATCTTCATATATTGTGCCATATCTAGAAATGAAGTGCTTTTGTTTCAAAAGTATTTTATATTGCAGATTATGTTATTTTAATGAAATGAAACTGTGCGTAGGTAAATAAAATACCTTTTAACTCAACTTAAATGAAATAGACATTCTCAATGCACAGTTGTCAATATTAAAATTAATCAACTTATTTGTTGTTTATTCAAAGCTTGTAAGATTTTATGTATAGTTCAGGATTGAGACAGATGCTATGCAATTTGATTTTCTTCAGGCAGACAAAGTTAAGCAAGAAATTTACAGATTTTGCAAGTTATAAAACTGTAATGGCAGCCTGCTAAAAAGAGGATAAGTTCATGTGCTTTGAAGAGATATGAGGGAATTATGTTTTAGAAGATCATCATTTAAAGAAAAAATGCAAAAAACAGATCAAGTATCAACTATTAATCTTATTTTCAATAGGATTAATAGACATGTATGCGTGTCTACAAATGACAATAGAGAAATTTAATCCAGGATGAAAATATAAATAATATGAGAAATTATTACAAACCTTGAAAACATCTCTAATTTCAGTTGGAGTGGGGAAGAACTCTGCACCTGCCACATCTATTCCAACAACACCATCATTTTTAAACTCATTACACAGCTGAAGTACGTCTTTAGCAATTTCTACAAATATTCCCATAGACACATGTATGAGTGTGCATTCTTTGTATGTATGTGTATATATATATATATATGGATGTTCATGTACACACGGACACTTTATTAATATGATTGTTTTGAAACATTTCCCCACAAAGCTCTCTCAATAAAATCTCACTTATTTTGCAGTTCTTCAAGAGAGCACATTCAAAGCCAGTTCTGAACTTCCTTAAGATTTCCTCAAAGATATGTGTGACAGATAAATAAATGAATAAATAAAAAACCCAAAGAACATTAGTAAATTCTATCCCAGGGTCTCTTTCAAAATATTCTTTCAATTCTCTGGTGAAGTTATGGCTTCGAGTATGTTACACTGTTAGACTCCATTTACTCAACCAAATTACAAATATTAGTTTGAATATAGTTATGAAGCAGGCTTAGGTCATTTACAAAACTAATGCAAAAAACATCTGCTGACTTTGGCTGTGTGGTAAGTAGCTTGTTTACAAACCACATGGTTCCGCGTTCAGTCCCACTGCGTGGCACCATGGGCAAGTCTCTTCTACTATAGCCTTGGGCCGACCAAAGCCTTGTGGGTGGATTTGGTAGACAGAAACTGAAAGAAGCCTGTCGTATATATGTGCGTGTATATATGTGTGTGTGTCTGTGCATGTTTGTGTATCTGTGTTTGTCCCCCCGACATTGCTTGACAACCGATGCTGGTGTGTTTGCGTCCCCGTAACTTGGCGGTTCGGCGGAGGAGACCGATAGAATAAGTACTAGGCATACAAGACTAAAAAATAAGACTAAAGGTGGTGCTCCAGCATGGCCAGTCAAATGACTGAAACAAGTAAAAGAGTAAAGAGAAAGTATACTAAACAAAGAAATATACCTTAATTCAAAGGATAGTATACAATGAGGCTAGATTGGTAGCTTACAATCATAGACTATACAATCAAAGAGACATTATTGCTTTGTCCTACCAGTAAAGCTTTCATGTGCAAAAGAAACATTTCTATTGCTAGCTGAAACTCAGAGGAAGACAAGGGCAAAGTAGAAGTGAGAAATCGAGAGACAAACTACTACTTGGGTCATGTTTTCTAAAAAACCCTAGAATATATTCTAATAAATTAAACCAACATATTTCAGATTAAAGCAGTAACAATAAGCATCTAATTGTCAATCAAACCACAAGCTTGATATGACCCTGAATTTACTTTATGTCATAGTGTAAATTGCACCTACAATTAAATTGCCTAATTATTTTTTAGCATTAAAACCTAACCTTACTTAAATATCCAATAAAATTATTAGTAAACTCAAACAGTAAATCCTTTCTATTACTTATTTTGCCAAATCTTACAACCTGTACTGCAATATTCACAAATTCAAAATTAAACTCAAAACTTGCCAGTCTTCATGTATAAGTAACTCTTCATAAGTAACTCTACAAACCTTAACTGAAACATTCAGATAATCTTATTAGCATCCTTACTACTTCTGCTAGCCTCCAAATCTTTCAGGTAAACTTTATAAAATAAACATTAAAAAAACCTATTATTTACATTAGATGGATATTTGTCCTCATCTTGTTTGTTGTTAACACAACGTTTTGGCTGATATACTCTCCAACCTTCTTCAGGTGTCTTGGGGAAATTTCGAACCTGGGTTCTCATTCCTAAGGTATTTTTCGATGTTATTAGTATTATTCCACCCACTTCACAGAATTGATCAAGGATACTCCCACTGAATCCAACCAGATGGTGAGTCTAGATGTGATAAGCCTGTTCACCGAAGTCCCAACTGGTGAAGCACTATCAATGATACAAGAAAAACTAGTGACAGACACCCATCTAAAAGAACGCACTAGTATATCAATAAGAAACTTGATGGAAATGTTGACCTTCTGTGTAGAGACTACCTACATCAGTATGGACACTGATACATATTGACAAGAGGAGGGTTTAGTTATGGGTTTGCCATTATCACCAGTAATAGCCAATATATACATGGAATACTTTGAGAATTTGGCTCTAGGATCAACACCGCTAAAACCAACACTATGGCTACGATATTTTGATGACACCTTTATACTCTGGCCCCACCAGGAAGATGTCCAAGTGCTGTTAGATCATGTGAACTCAATAAAGCCATCCATACAGTTCACAATGGAAAAGGAAAAAGACAATAACATGCACCAAGTATGGATTCAGGACATCTGGATACCGCAAGCCGAATTTACTGGAAGATACCTCAACTTCAATTCCCACCATCCATACAGTGTAAAGAGAGGGATTGCTCAGTGCCTAAAACATCATACAAAGAATATAAGTAGCGATCATGATACACACCACGAAGAAATGATGAAGCTCAATAATGACCTGTTATGCAACAACTAACCCAAAAGTATGCTATACACTCCAATTATGAAGAAGAGAAAGGATGAGGCCAATAAACTGTCCACAGTCTGTCTACCCTATGTGAAAGGCTTCTCTGAAAAGATACAAAAGATATGCGGCCCATATGACATCAGGACAGTATTCAAGAGTAATACAACACTTCGCAAATATCTCCTTCGAGTAAAACCACCAATAGAAGAGAATATGACCAAAGACTGTGTGTACTCCATCCCATGCAGCTGTGGTAGGTTATACAAAGGCGAAACATGCCGCCTCCTCAAAATAAGGATAGAGGAACATCACAAAGCTGTGACACAAGGAGATATTGATAAATCAGGTATAGCTGATCATGTATGGAAAAATGGAGACCCCCACTGTGGGATGATGTTAAAATAATAGACAGAGAACATCACTGGAAAATATGAAAACTAAAAGAAGCAGCACATATGCTAGGACACAACAACCTCCTAAGCAGACCAAGTGCAGATATGAGCAGCATATGGGAACTCGTATTAAGGAAGGATAGAAAAATATTAGATTTATAAGCCCTAAAATTCACTCCATACTTGCCCACAGGCATATGGTGTAGTGGTTAAGAGTGTGGGCTACTAACCCCAAGATTCCGAGTTCGATTCCAAGCAGTGACCTGAACAATAACAATAATAATAACATCGAAAAATACCTTAGGAATGAGAACCCAGGTTTGAAATTTCCCCAAGACACCTGAAGAAGGCTGGAGAGTATATCAGCCAAAATGTGTTAACAAACAAGATGAGGACAAATATCCATCAAATGTAAATAATATACATAATTCCTCATCTCTTAAATATAGAACTGTATTAATAAACCTATAATCTGGACCAAAAATACCATCTATGTATCTACAAATGCCACTTAGCTGCCTAAGTAAACATAACTTTTTTCCTTTTTCATAAATCACTAAAGAAACTGAATTCATAAGATGTTAAGAATAAGTCAGCTAATAAAGAATTTCAACTGCTCCTATCACCTAAGAGTGCCTCTAATTTGCCTTAACATTTTACTCTCAAATGAAACGTATACATTAACTCATTGTAATTTATACAAGACATAAAGTTCTCTTATATTTAACTTTTTAGCATTTAAACTGGCCATATCCAGCCTAAATATTTTACCTGTTTTATCCTGAAACTGACCAAATGTGACCTCTTACACCTGCCCTACAATGTCATTCTAAAAATAAGTGATCACATCATCAAAATCTTGAAGCTACAAGATAATACATGATTAATGTAAAACAATGTGAATAAATAAACAACATTTGATGAAGTAATCAGAATGCTAAAGGATTAATTATATACATGCCATACACTAGATCTATTAGATGGTGACTCCATACACTAGATATATTCAAATATTCCCCTGCCTCAACCAGTTTTAAATCTAAATCAGTATATCATCAACTCCATTTAATGTCCGATCGCCATGCTGGCATGGGTTGGACGGTTGGACATGGAGCTAGCTAGCAGGGAACAGACCAGACTCCAACTGTCTGTGGCAGCATAGTTTCCGTGGCTGGATGCTTTTCCTAATGCCAAGAATACAGTATAGAAAATCATTGGGTGAATTATCCTCACATGCCTATTTTTTTTTTCTTTTTCAAAATTTCCATTGCTCTTCAATAAACTAACTCTAGAACTTTGGCAAATAGCTGAAGGATATCTAACAAAAACTGCTCTAATCACACTAAACATTTCATTAACTAAAATCACTATTTGTCTCTTCATACTTTACTTTGCTTTGCTCCAGATATTATAAATCTAGTTTTATGAGGTGTCTTGCGTAACTTAGGTTTCCAAAAATGTGTAAGAATGCAATAATTCTTCTCCACAGTGACCAGTTAAAATTTATAAATCACACAATGATTTAGCAATTTAAATTTTAAATCTCAGCTATACAGCAAATTCATAAGTGACATTATACAAAATACATAACATGTGTGTATGTGTGATGGGTGCATGCATGTGTGATGGGTGCAGGAATTGCTGAGTAGTTAAGAAGTTCACTTGGTCTTATACTTGAGCCAAAAAAAGCTTTGTAAGGCAGAAACTGAAACAAAGTAACCTGTCATGCTTATGTGTGTTCATATATCTCCTTGTCATGAGATATTGCATGATAGTTGTAAATGAGCATCACTGTCAAACAAGTGGTGCATTTGGTTTCAATCTTCTATTGAAACATGTCTGGCCACAGGGAAATATTACCTTACTTGGAAACAGGTGAGAGCTGGCAAATCAATTGTAGAAAATGTGCCTCAACAAATTCTGTCAAGCATGGAAAAGTTCACAATAAAATGATATAGGGCAGGCGTGGGGGGGGGGGGGACAAGTTAAAACTCAACTATTAAACTATCAAATGTTTATGTCATTGAGTGTCCCATTGTAAAGCTTATTCAGAGTAATCTTAATATTTTGTAGCTGAAAATTGAAATCTAAAGAAATACTTTAAGGTAAAAGGAACATCTTAGATATTCATAATGTAACAAGTAGTGAATATCATAAAAATGAAAGAAGCATTCAACACATTTGATAGGCATTTCATATATTATTATTGGATTGTCTGGAAAGTTCATGCCGATTTTTAAAGGAAAGAAAAAGGTCAGTAAATACTTGCCATTACATTTTTAATCAACCATTTTGTTGCACAATGCATCTCCATCTTTCCTTTAACTTGAAAATACCCTCATCCCAGAATTGAGGTGGTTTCATGGCAAAGAATTCATCAAGGTATCTTTTTATGTCATCCAAGCAATTGAAATTTTTACCATTAAGACTATTCTGAAGAGACCTGAATAAGTGGAAATCCAAAGGAGCAATATCTGGTGAATATGGAGGGTGGGGTAACACATCCCAGCTGAGCCGCAGCAATTTTTGTCTGGTTCCCAAAGCATCAAGTGCTGAAAGTGAACTTTCTTATTAAAGGGTTACAGAATTAACACAGGTTATAGGAACATAAACCTTCTTCCATGAAAAGATAGGTGTAGTCAAATCCTATTTTATGGACTCAACCATGTTCTAAAATAAGTTAAAAGGTAAGCTACTATAAATCGGCACAAACTTTCCAGACAACCCAATATTTATTAATAACAATCTTGATTCAGCTTCATGCAACCTAAAGTTTCATAGGTTCATCATCCAAACTCCAAAAAGAAATTTGTAAATTGTACTTACTAGGTATGTTTCTCATACAACACAAGATAGCCTTAATTATTATTTTATGTTCTGCACAGCTTGTTTTTAATGCATCTAAAACAATTTTCACAACATCTCTTGCAGATAAGTTTTCATCTGCAAGAATATGAGGGGCAAACCGTACTTCTGCATAGTAAATATTTTGTTTAGCACTATCTTCACAAAAATCTTTTGCTATTTGTGCAATAGCTTGTTTGTCACCTCTGAAAAAGAAATAAAAAATAGATGTTATGACAAAGCTTATTTAAAGTTCTGTAGCAAATCTTTATCGCTCTTTATTTCTGTTAACTGTTTCATGATGTTTCACAAATATTTTTCAATGAAAACATAATAAATCCACTGGTGCCTTATCCCTTTTTCATAAACATGGTACTCAAGTTAAAACAATCAGTGCAAAATTATTTAATAAATTATACCAAGAAATATGTTCTTACTTTATAATTGGCAGGAAGTAACCAAATATATCCAACATGGCTCCTAAACCTTCATTTTTACTCTCTGTAACCCTCTCTCTTAACTCTTCTACTGTTTTCTCTTTCAGTTCTATGTTCCTTCGCCTAATGAATAAAAGAAAAATATTATAAATTAAAATTTGTAATAATTTACAAAACATGGTATTTATTTTTGTGACAACTAATTTTTTCAATTTTGTGATGTTAACAAGATTTTGAAAGTGTATTTCTATATTATAAAATTTTCTGGTCACTCAGTATGTTCGCTTTTAACATGTTAGTACTAATAGACCAGCATTTAGACTGATTTCAAAGAAACAAATTATCCTATTTCTTCTCTAATACTGTTGGTCATTGACACAGCTTCTCCTTAAACACAAAAATGGAATTTATCCCACTAGTATATCTATATACATATAGATGCAGGCATAGCTGTGTGGTTGAAAAGCTTTCTTCCCAACAGTGTCTCTCAGGTTCAGTGGGTTCTGTCCCAATGTGTAGCAATATAGGCAAGTGTCTTCTACAAAAGCCCTGGACAACCAAAGCCTTGCAAGTGAATTTAGTAGATGGAAACAAAGAAGCTTATTGTATGTATGTGTGTGTGTGTGTGTGTGTGTGTGTGTACTCCTGTCTTGACATAATATGATGGTTGTCAATTACCATCACTGTCATAAAGCAATGTTGTATATGTGTGTGTATCACTGTTGTACAAGCGATGTTGTTAATTTTCAATCTATGAAAAACACACCTGGCCACAGGGAAATATTACTTTGGTTGGCAATAGATGTGGGCTGGTGACAGGAAGGGCATCTGGCAGTAGAAAAATCTGCCTCAACAAATTCTGTCTGACCCATGCAATCATGGAAATGTGGATGCTAAATGATGATGATGTGCACTCACAGACACTGACCTCTCCTACTTTCAGCATTCAGATATTCCTGTGTGTATCACCTCCAAACATTACACGAAACTCTTCATCCCCAAAACAGCAACACTCTGCAGTTCCCTCCCACCACGTTTTCTACACAAATATAAATCTACAGAAATTAAAACTGAACATCAACTATATCAACTTTACTAGCTCAGAAAAACCTGTGAACAGAATAATACTGTCCCATCTTTACACATATGGATATACTTAAAAATGCCTATCTTTGAAAAAAAGAAAAGAAAAACACATGCTTATAAGTAGGCAGGCCAATCAAAGCCTTGTGAGTGGATGGAAGCTGAAAAAAGGCCAATGTATAAATGCATATTTATGTGTGTGTGTCTTTGTGTTAGTGTTTCTCCCTACCACTACTTACTTGACAACTGGTGTTGATGTGTTTATGTCCCCATAACTTAGCAGTTTGGCAAAAGAGACTAATAGAATAAGTATTAGGCTTAAGAAAAAGTATTGGGATCGATTCATTTGACCAAAATTCAAGGTGGTGCACCAGCATGGCCACAGTAACGACTGAAACAAGTAAAAAAAATGCTCACACCATTTCTTTCTAGCTTTTACACATCCTCTGTACTCATGCCCATGTCTCACACTTCATATCAAACATCATACAATCAACAATTTGCTTGAAGAGAAAATCTTTGTTACCAGCAGAGATGATAGCTCTGAATTTCTTCCACTTCATACAAGGTGTTCAGGCTAAATTTGACAGTTTGCATAAAGGGAAGAGAAAACACAATATCCCACTCAAAAATCAATATCAACTAGATTATGGCTGGGGGATAATAGTTTACTCAAAGTAGCCACCCTTAAACTTCCACCATGAGCTCCTCAAGACGGTTCTGGAACCTGGCACATGCATTCCTCACAGAGTCCCTGAGAAGATCTTTGAACACCTCCTTTATCTTGGCCACCAGCTCAGCCTTGGTGCTGCAGGCAGAATAGTTGATGTCTTTTACAACCATGCTCCACACATTGTAATCCATGGGAGAAGTCATCATCATCATCGTTTAATATCCGCTTTTCTAGCCAACATGAGTTGGACGATTTGACTGAGGACTGGTGAACCAGATGGCTGCACCAGGCTCCAATCTGATCTTGCAGAGTTTCTACAGCTTGATGCCCTTCATAATGCCAACCAACCACTCCGAGAGTGTAGTGGGTGCTTTTATGTGCCACAGTCATGAGGGCCAGTCAGGCGGTACTGGTAACGGCCATGCTCAAATGGTGTTTTTTACATGCCACCTGCACAGGAGCCAGTCCAGCAGCACTGGCAATGACTTCACTTGAATGTTTTTTCATATGCCAGTAAGGCGATGCTAGTAATGATCATGATCGAATGGTACTTTTTACATGCCACCGGCACGGAAGCCAGTTAGCTGCTCTGGCAACGATCACACTCGAATGGTGTTCTTAGCGCTCCACTAGCACAGATGCCAGTCATCGAATTTGATTTCAATTTCACTTGTCTCAACAGGTCTTCGCAAGCAGAGTTTAGTGTCCAATGAAGGAAAGTACGCATAAGTGGGCTGGCATAGGCCACAAGGTTATGGTCAGTCATAGAAAATTCTCTGATAATCAATTCTGACTATTTCCAGAGTTATGGTAAGGAGTCAAATCCTGCAGCCACACATGGCCTTCCAGTAACAACCCTCTCCAGCAGCTTCACAGCCACCTAAATAGAGCCCTATTTAAATACGTGGAGATGAATTCTGGCATACAGTGTCCCTTCCTGCTGGCCATGGCCTTGTAACCCTTATTGCAGCTGTCCATGTTTTATAGCCTTTACAGCATTCACAAAGCATTGAGCAGCAGTCACGATGTCAACATAAATGATATTTTATGCTGGGTAATTCTTTTCCAATATTCAGACGGCTTCTAGTCCCCCATGTCAACGTTTTCTCAACTACAGCTTTAATTTTTATGCTCTCCAATGCTGTTAACTTTTAAATACGTGTTCCTGAGAAAAGGAGACAAGAAAAAAAATGTGAGGGTTAGAAAAAAATTCAGTTTCTTACCACTAACTAACCCAATGAATATGTCACAAAGTGACTTTTCTCTGTGATCTAATAAACTTCTTGCACACTCAAAGTTTACAAGGGAACACTATATTAGTTCACACCTACTCCTTTTCAACATATTAAGTACAGCCATATTCCCAGTGGTAAAAGGGTCCTATCTTCTTTCCAGCTCCTTAAGACTTTAGTCTTTGCCAAGTTTACTTGAAGGTCTCACAATTCTAGGTTTTGTTGCATCTGTAATTTCTTTAAATCTTCTACAAATTTTGCTCTAAAGACTAGGTCATGGGCAGATAAGAGTTCCTATACACAGCAAGTTTAAACTCCTTGGTTGTAGCCCAGAGAACTAAAATAGAAACAGACTGAGAATCAAGCTAGATCCAACCTCTCACACTTATCCTATAATGTCATTCTAAAAATAAATAATCACATCATTGAAATCTCAAAGCTATGAGACAATGCATGGTTAATTTAAAACAATGTGAATAAATAAGCATTACATTAGATACCTGTCTGCATATTGTATTCCTTATAAAACTCATTGCACAACTTTTACTTTGCTGACAGTGTCTCAGGGAATAGTTTGCACCACTCTCACAAGCCCTTCATCTCTATCTAGGATTTTTTTAAAATATCACCTGAATACAGATATCAAAGGACTTCTCCAAGTCAGTGGATGCTAGTTTACTTAGCTAAAAACTTCTCTTGCAGTTGTCTCACAAGGAAAAAAAGAAGCATCAGTGGTACTATAACCTGGTTTAAATCTGAACTGCATCTGATTAAAGTTAACTTTTCCTCATCAGTCATTCTAATAAAAAGCTTGTAAATTTTCACAAACGATTTATATTAGAAGTTTATTATATGAGGTAGCCTTGCATAATAGTGAATCACTTTTGCACTTGTTGCAACCAGGTTGTCTACTAACTGGTTTTCAGTATAACGTCTTTAAAACATTACTTTTGTTGCTAGAATACTACAACTTAGCTGCCTCTGCAACTTGTCCTACTTCTGTGTATTTCCTTTTGACAAATAACAGGTGTATATTATGTCACCATCAAATGGGTATAAGTGTCATTTAGGCAGGTCACTCTTGTGATCAATGCTTTGTGTATCTTGAAATTCCTGAGCTATATCAAGTGTATAACCTTTATTTTGGAAACTGGCACCATATCTTTGATTGCCGAAGTAGATCTCTATTAGTTAGTTGCAAGTTTTCAAACCTACCAGAAAAGTAAGTGAGTTGGTAGGTAGGTACATATGTATGTATGTATGTAGGTAGGTAAGTAAGTGGATAAGTAGGTAGATAGTGAGGGGGAGAGAAAGAGAGGGCTGGAAGGGTGGAAGGATAAAATGGTAACTACTTTAAGATCTTTACTAGCATATAAGTCAGCTTCAGGAAACTTCTTTACTAAAATTAGAGCTGTTATCAAAAACTTTGATAAAGGTTGGTAGTTTATCAAGGTGTTGGATGACTGTACTTCATAAATTTTTTCCTTGACTTCTGATTTCAACACATTCTTCCAGTGTTCCACTATTACTGATTTGATTGGTCTTTGGTTAAGGATGTACCATCTGCTGATTTGATTTGTGCTATAGAAGAGTTCCTGTGTATTCTATCATAAAAACTGTACAGACACACGTCCATGTAAGCATCTGAATTTTGCAAGATTTTGCATTTCATATTTGAAAAATTGGAATTGTAAAGTCAAGTTTCTTTTGACCTTCTTCCTGCTCCCCAAGTTTTGAAAGAGATTTTTTTTTTTAATATAATGGGTGATAGTTCAAGGTTGTATTACATGCTTTGTGAATATTACTCAGGAGTATGGTGGCTGTGGTGGAGATCTCATTAAACCAGTTTTTACACGTTTTCTCTCTCTCTCTTGGTTTCAGGATATGATATCACACACACACACACAGAGGTTATTAATAAATTACCTTTACAATTTGAAGATTGAAAGTGTAGAAGTTGTAAACATAATTTATGGACATCCTATGCATTACAAGCTCATCACATACACATGCAATTTTTTTATATACACGTGTGAGCATATATTTTTCTTTCAATAATTTTAATGAAACGACAAAATTTATAGAAGCAATTTTGCTGAACTGATTTTGTGTTTTCAGTTTCATCATCATCGTTTAACGTCCGCTTTCCATGCTAGCATGGGTTGGATGATTTAACTGAGGACTGACGGACCAGATAGCTGCACCAGGCTCTGATCTGATCTGGCAGAGTTTCTACAGCTAGTTGCCCTTCCTAACGCTAACTACTCCGAGAGTGTAACAGGTGCTTTTACGTTCCACCGGCACGAGGGCCAGTCAGGTGGTACTAGCAACAGCCATGCACAAGTTTACAAAATGAAATACAGAAAAAATATTGGACTTAAATTTTACATTTAATCTAAATTATGTACGAATATTTTTTTTTTTTAAGTCACTGAATGCAGTTATATATGGTTATATTTGTATGCAAAAAATAACAAAAATATATCTTACTTGGCTGTTTCAAATAATGTCTCTGGTCGAATTGCTCCATCCAAATGAACATGTAGTTCTACCTGCAAATTATAAGAATATCACTACATGTTACCAAATACCTAGAAAAATGTTGGTTTGGTCAACCTCTTATTTAGGTCATCTCAAAAATACCATATCAACAATATTAAAAATGTTTTTATTTCTTCATTCATGAAGAAAGAGATAAATGACTTATAAAATTTAATTTAATTTTTTTGCTGAAGTTCAAAAATTCAGCTGTCTGCATTCATAGAAATTACCATCATGGGTATACAAAACACTAATAACCAAAACATAAATACTTATTTCTTATTCTTTGATTTCTGAATGTGTTTAACCCTTTAGCATTCAAATTGGCCATATCTGTCCCAAATATTCTGTTTTATATTCAAACCAGCTAGATCCAACCTCTCACACTTATCCTATAATGTCATTCTAAAAATAAATAATCACATCACTGAAATCTCAAAGCTATGAGACAATGCATGGTTAATTTAAAACAATATGAATAAATAAGCATTACATTTCATCATCATTGTTTAACGTCCACTTTCCATGCTAGCATGGGTTGGACGATTTGACTGGCGAACTAGATGGCTGCACCAGGCTCCAATCTGATCTGGCAGAGTTTCTACAGCTGGATGCCCTTCCTAAAGCCAACCACTCCGAGAGTGTAGTGGGTGCTTGTATGTGCCACTGGCACAAGGGCCAGTGAGGCAGTACTGGCAGTGGCCACGCTAAAATGGTGCTTTTTATGTGCCACCTGCAGAGGAGCCAGTCCAGCGGCACTGGCAATGACAATGCTAAAGAGTTAAACAGGACAGTGGTCTTTCCAAGTTGGCTGTGTTAGAATGACCTATTATGTTGGTATAGGCAGCCTAAAAATTGGAACTGACATGCAACTGATTCAGTATAGAGGCTTTGAAAGAAGCATCGTATAACACACTTGTGATGTATCCTCCAACAATAAAATGTATTACAAATGACTAACAGAAAACATTCAGTACAATAGTTCATTCTATCACTGCAGCATGGAAAGAAAATCCACACCCACTTTCAAGATACATTAAAAAAACAGAAATCAAAGAATGCAGAATAAGCACAAGCATCACAATTATAAAAAGATCTGAGCTCATCTTAACTTGTCACCATATAGGAAGGTTCCTGCTGATTAATTTTAAAGCAAAACCTCCTTCTGGGATCTGAAGTAAAGAACACAACAGCATTGATAATAATCACATGATCGATGAGTTCAAATCTTACTAAAGTCAACTTTCCCCTTCCTTCTTCCAAGGTTGATATAAAAGTACCAATCCAGTGGGTGGATTACCAGAACTTTAAGAATCAGATACCTTGTATTTGCTTAAGTTATTTGTATTTTGAGTTCAAATTGTGCCAAGGTTAGTTGGTTGGTTGGTGTGTGTACGCGCATAATAACTGAGGTGGAACAGAAGATATGAAAGGATGTGTGGGTAAAGGTAGTAAGAATGTGAAAGGAGAGTGAGAAGTGGTTAGAGATAGGAGTGAATGGTGAACAAGGACAGAGGAGTGGTTAATAGTAAATGTGAATTGGAGGAAAATGATAGGAATGATGAGTAGACGTCAATAGAAGTTGGTCAGGAGAGAGGAGGTAATGAGTGGCAGTACAGAAAGGGTGAAGAGCAACAGAATAATAATAATAATAATAATATAACTGAATAGAATAGGATGAAAGATAAACAGATGATGGATGGAGTGGGTGTTTAAGGTTGCAATAGTTTGAGAGATGTTCCTTCTTGAGCCATGCCTGGCTCATAAGGGCTGGTTTCCCTGGCATATAGGTTCCCCACCTGGACGGGACACCAGTCTGTCATAGGTGAGCTGCAAGATGCAGGAGGAAAGAGTGAGAGAAAGTTGTGGCGAAAGAGTCAGCAGAAGTTTGCCATTACCTTCTGCTGGAGCCGCATGGAGCTTAGGTGTTTTCGCTCATAAACACACACACATAGCCCAGTCTGAGATTTGAACCTGTGATCCCTCGACCACAAGTCCGCTGCTCTAACCACTAGGCCATGATGTACACTAATCCCTCGCCACATCGTGGTTCACCTATCGCAGTTTATTATTTAAGTTTACGCTGATTCTTCTGTAGTGTTGTATTGCATTTATAATAAAATAAATATATACAAATTATAGAAATTATAAATAAATCATACAGTACAGTACTGTTTCTACTTCAAGGATTTTCACCTATTGCGTGGGGTTTTGGAATGTAACACCTGTGATTGTTGAGGGATTACCATATAGTGATAAAAGGTGATGGAGGTCACAGTGAATATAGAGGGTGCAAACAAAAGTGGAGGTGTGGGTCGATGGCAGATATGACATGGGGTGTTAACTATGAGGCATGGGATGGATATAAGTTCAGGAGAGAGGAGGTTATGTAATGACACATGCTTTTCTCTGGACTATCTGCTCCTTCCTCCTTTTCCTTCTTGATGAACTTTTTCCTCTTCCTGACAAAGAACCATGCTCAAAACTTTGTTTCCACTCCTATTTTTTCATCTAAAGCTTTCACTGTTTTTCCTGTGTTTTTTAAAAAAAATTTTGACTTGCATATATCATCATTATCATCATCATTTAATGTCCATTTTCTATGCTGGCATGGGTTGGGCAGTTTGACAGGTGTTGGCCAGGTGAAGAGCTGCCCATGTTCCACGTCTGTTTCGGCATGGTTTCTACAGCTGGATACCCTTCCTAATGCCAACCACTTTACAGAGTGTACCGGGTACTTTTATGCAGCACTGGCATGGGTGCATTACACACACACACACACACACACCTGTGTATGTGCAAATATTTAAAACTTACACACACATAACAAGCCAGAGAACAGAGGCACTGGTATCACATTTCTTGCTTGGTTACAGCAATTGACACCCTATGTGTCAAATAAATCATTTAACAAGTTGGAAAACAAGAATATCAGCAATGATTATGTAATATTGACTATACAATGTAAAACCCATAGTCATTTCATCAGGACGAAATGAATAAACTAAGGAGAAAAGCTTGGTGGGAGGGGTCATATTCTGGTACAAGGAGGTTCTACTTGACATGCAAATAAAAAGGTGTAAAGGTTTATCAACTGATAAGATCATATTTTAAGTTGGACTGTTGAGAAAGTTATCTGGTAAAAGAATTTTAAATCTGTGTATTGTAGAGTGCCATAAATCAACTGGGATGGGCATTTCTAGAGCAGCTGGAAGAAAACCTTATCAGAGAGGAGAGAGAGAGAGAGAGAGAGAGAGAGAGAGAGAGAGAGAGAGAGAGAGGAGAGAGAGAGAGAGACCAAAAAAGCATGGACAAGAATACAGATGGAAAGAGGGTGTAAGAACAATTTAAAATGTATGCAGGCATTTATTGAGGATAAAACTATACAGAGAGAGAGAGAGAGAGAGAGGAGAGAGAGAGAGAGAGAGAGAGAGAGAGAGAAAAGCAGAGAGAGAGAGAAAAGCAGAGGGAGAGAGAAAAGCAGAGGGAGAGAGAAAATCAGAGAGAGAGAGGCAGAGAGGGAGAGAGAGGCAGAGAGGGAGAGAGGCAGAGAGGGAGAGAGAGAGG